>NW_026909167.1:8979981-9279981 GCF_033115175.1 Lepus europaeus | reverse complement strand
TCCTCTCTCTGTATAACTCTGACTTCCAAATAAATAAATAAATCTTTTTTTTTTTTTAAAAAGGATCCATCTATAGGCCCACAGATAACCTTCACTGCCTACTTGAAGGTATTCTCTCAAATAGTAATTTGGGGATTAGAGTGGTCATTTATAGATTTTGGAAGAAAATAATTCAGTCCATAACATAGAACTAAACAAACAAGAGAAATACCAAAATGAAATATTTAGTATATTTTATAGGTGCAGGCATTTAGCCTCATGGCTAAGATGTCAATTAGAATCTCTTGGTATCACAGTGGATTCCGTGGGCTTAATTCCAACTCTAGCTTCCAGGATGAGTAAGTTCTTATATGCAGTAGTGATGGTTCGAGTAATTGAGTTACAGACACCTGTGTGGAAGGCCTGCATTGAACTCCCATCATCTGACTTCAGCCTGGCCCAGTTCCACCTACTGCAGGCATTTGGAGAGTAAACTAGTGGATGGAAGATCTCTGTCTCTGAAATAAGCAAAACATTTATAAATTATTAAAAATACTTGATGAGCCAGAAGAAAGGTAATAAAGAAAGAGGAAGAAATCAGATGAGAAAAATGGAAAACAAGTATCCATAGTATCATATGAATAATAAGGGCTCTATCTCAGCTTTCATGTTCCATAACAATGTAGCATATTCTCATCTAGGTTTCAATTTGAATTATATAACAAAATGTCTTCTTTTAAGATATTATTTATTTATTTGAGAGGCAGAGATACAGAGAGAGGGAGAAAGAGAAAGAGAGAGAAGAAGAGAGAGAGAATTTGCATCCCTAGTTCACTCCCCAAATGGCTGTAATGTCTGGAACTGAGCTGATCCAAAGCCAGGAGCAAGGAGTTCTGGGTCTCCCACACAAGTGCAGGGACCCAATGATTGGGGCCATTTTCCACTGCTTTCCCAGGCCATTAAGTATAAAGCTGGATTCAGAAGAGGAGCAGTTGTACAAAATGTCTTTTTGATATGGCATCAGAAAGAACAGAGACCAATTTGCACCCATATTAGATAGCTCTAATGTCTTATAAGCATGCAAATTTTACCTTGCTTATGTATATTATCTGATGCTACATTATATTTATTACTATGATTTCATTTTAATTAATAAATCCCTTTGAGGATTGTATTTTGGTGCTGCAGATTAATCTGCTGCCTGACATGATGGCAACAAATCCTCAGGGCCAGCACTGTGGTGTAGCAGGTAAGGCCACTGCCTGCGGTGCCCGTATCCCATATGAGCACCAGTTCCAGATGCAGCTGCTCCACTTCTGATCCAGCTCTCCGCTGTGGCCTGGAAGAGCAGTGAAAGATAGCCCAAGTCCTTGGGCTCCTGCACCCGCATGGGAGATCTGGAGGAAGCTCCTGGTTCCTGGCTTCAGATTGCCACAGCTTGGGCCATTGTGGCCAAATGAGGAGTTAACCAGTGGATGGAACACTTCTCTCTCTATCTCTCTATCTCTCTTTTTTGCCTCCCCTTCTATCTCTGTGTAACTCTGATTTACAAATAAATAAATAAATCTTTAAAAAATAAAAATAAACCCTCATAAATTTCCTAAAATACATGGATGAAAGCAAGTAATGAATTTACTGGAGATATACGCACTTTCCTTTGTCTTAGAAACATGCACAGATCTCTGGAATCATATCTGGAAGAAAACGTGAATGGAGGGAGTTCAAAGAGAAGTGACTGGGCTTGATTCTAGATTCTACTGTGAAAAGTAAGATCATGATAGAAATGACTTGAGAATAGTGGACACGTTAGAAAAAAAACAAAACAAAACAAAATCAGATTCTCCATGGGGGAAGATTTTCTTCCACATTAGAGAGACAGGAAAATGCTCCCTGAAAGAACACTCATAATTATATTACTCAATAGATATTAAATACATTAACTAAAGGTTAATGAAAATATTTATTTGCTATTGATTTTCTATAAAAAATGCTGCAAAGAAATGTTATAATTTTGAGAATTATTATCCAAATAAATTATAGTATAACATAGAAACAATAAACATGGTGTGACTAAAATTCATACCACAGAAAATATTGGGTAGAATTAGCCATTTTTCTAATGATACAAATCAAATGTTCCACAAAGGAGTCCATATTAGTGCTTCCCATAGAACTTCTCTTGCTTTTATTCATCTAATATTCCATAGAAAGTATGACTCTTAAAACCGATGTGTGTTTTTCCAGGAGTCAGGAGCTTCTTTTGGTCTCCCACATGGGTGTAGGTCCCTAAGCACCTGGGCCATCCTCCAGTGCCATCACGGGCACATCTGCAGGAAGCTGGATCAGACATGGAGCAGCTGGGACTCAACTGGTGCTCATATGGGATCCCGGTGCCACAGGTGGCAGCTTTACCTACTTCGCCACAGTGATTGCCCTACTACACTTTGCAAGTAATCGCTCTAAATAGCATACCTTTTTGTATTCACACCTTTATGTATTCCTTCCCAACAATATTGGCTTTGTCATTTTACTTGCTTTAGTCCATGGAACAGCAGGAAATATGATACAAGGTTTTTGTTTTGTTGTTGTTGTTTAGGATTTATTTATTTTACTCAAAAGTCAGAGTTACACAGAGATAGAAGAGACAGAGAAAGAGGAGAGAGAGAGAGAGAGAGAGAGAGAGAGAGAGAGAGAGATCTTCCATCTGCTGATTCACTCCCCAATTGGCTGCAACAGCCGAAGCTGTGTCACTCTGAAGCCAGGAGCTTCTTCAAGGTCTCCCATGTGGGTGCAGGGGCCCAAGGACTTGGGATATCTTCTACTGCTTTCTTAGGCCATCAGCAGGGAGCTGGATTGGAAGTGGACACAATTGGGATGCCATCACTGCAGGAGGCGGTGTTATCCACTAAGCCACAACACTAGCCCCGATACAAAGTTTTAAAAATTAACTGCTTACTGGGGTTTGCTTTACTGGACATAATTACCTTGTGAAAAAGCCTGGGAGTTGCCTGTTGGAGACACAGGACCCAGCTGAAATATAGTGGCAATCACCAGACACATGAGTGAAGCCATCTGCAAGGCACTAGCCTCAGTACAGGCCCCAGATGACTTACCCCTCATTTGTGTGCTCCCTTCAGCAGTGCATATATTAACCCTCATTTGTGATCCCAGGCAACACCTACACAGGAAGTACCTACCTAAGCCCATCTCAAAATGTTGAATTAGGATTGTAAATATAGGGGTTATACTTTAAACTTGCAAGTTTTCTGTGAACTTGTGGCAAATAAAATGCTGGAGGAGATATAAAATTTGGGACATGCTCAATTGGACTTGCCTCAAATGGTGGAGGTAGAAACGTGCCAGGGGATTCCAATACAATCCCATCAAGGTGATATGTACCAATGCCATCTCACTAGTCCAAGTGATCAATTTCAGTTCACAATTGATCACACTAAGTCTAAGAGTCAAAGGGATCACACAAACACAACTAGTGCCTGCTAATACTAACTGATAGAATCAAAAAGGGAGAGAACGATCCAACATGGGAAGCGGGATACACGGCAGACTCATAGAAGGGCAGATGTCCTAAACAGCACTCTGGCCTCAGAATCAGCCCTTAAGGCAATTGGATCTGGCTGAAGAGCCCATGAGAGTATTTTAGGCATGGAAAGTCAAGACACTCTGGCAAAAAAAAAGACCTAAATGAAAGGTTTCTGCGAGTGAGATCCCAGTGGAAAATCAGGCCATCAGAGAAGGAGGTACCTTTCTCTGAAGGAAGGAGAGAACTTCCACTTTGACTATGACCCTGTCGGAATAAGATCAGAGTTGGTGAACTCAAATGGCTTCCATAGCCTTGGCAACTCATGACAAGAGCCTAGGGAGATTACTGACGCCATGAACAGGAGTGTCAATTTGTTAAGTCAACAACAGGAGTCACTGTGTACTTACTTCTCATGTGGGATCTGTCCTTAATGTGTTGTCCAATGTGAAGTAATGCTATAATTAGTACTGAAACAGTATTTTATACTTTGTGTTTCTGTGTGGGTGCAAACTGATGAAATCTTTACTTAATATATACTAAATTGATCTTCTGTATATAAAGATAATTGAAAATGAATCTTGATGTTAATGGAATGGGAGAGTGAGTAGGGGATGGGAGGGGTGCAAGTGGGAGGGAAATTATGGGGGGGGGGAGCCATTGTAATCCATAAACTGTACTTTGGAAATTTATATTTACTAAATAAAAAGTTAAAAAAAATTTAAAAAATGCTGTTATGTTTTGGTGAGAAAAAGAACTGAATTATATGCCAAATACAGTGATCAGAACTTCATGACCACACACAGATATATTCATGAGCACAAGCCACACCAACCAGAGGGATGTCAGGAGGGTCACTGCCACATACTTGTCTGCAGATCATAAGACTATGCTCCAGGGGCTGGCACTGTGGTGTAGCAGGTAAAGCTGCTGTCTGCAGTGCTGGCATCCCATATGGGCACCAGTTCTAATCCTGGCTGCTCCACTTCCAATCCAGCTCTCTGCTATGGCCTGGGAAAGCAGTAGAAGTTGGCCCAAGTCCTTGGGCCCCTGCTCCTGAGAGGGATACCTGGAAGAAGCTCCTGGCTTCTAGCTTCATGTCGGCACAGCTCCAGCCTGTGGCCTTTTGGGAACTGAACCAGTGGATGGAAGACTTCTCTCTCTCTGCCTCTCTGTAACTCTGCCTTTCATATAAATAAATTAATTTTAAAAAAGACTATGCTTCAATTTTTACAAATATTTTATATTGTATGTCATTTCACTTGTATTTATCAAAATAATTAATAAAGTGATTGATTGCCATTTTAAACATTTGAAAAAAGTTTAATATTAAATGTCTATAGAATTTATGACTATCAAGCATTGATAACTAGAAGTAAGTGAGAAAAACTTGTATTATAAACCTTTGGGGCTCACACAATCCATATACAGTAAGGGGAGAAAGGATAAGGATAACCATGGTCAAGTCAAAGTCTCTTTAAACAGTTCTAGATTGACTGTGACTCCTAAAAATCAACCTCAAAACTAAACATGACTTTTGAATTAATTGTGGCAAGACAAATAGCACTACTCAAATCTAAGAGTGTCTAATAAACACAAATCATGTAACACTTATCTCCTAAAAATCTCCTTTGTTCCATCTCTCCTATCAGGCAGACAGATCCTTATCACCTCTCCTGTCCTGCCAGGAAGGACTCTCAGGACAGAGGGGGCATCAGCACATCTCTATACCAACTGTGGTTATAGACTAGGCTTCAGAGAGCTCCAACTCTGGAAATAATGGAAGCAGAATGAAGTCCTGGGAATGGGTTTGGGGCAAAATAGATAGATTCTCAGATAGGACAAATTACCCGCTCCATTGCAGGCAGCACTTTCAAGTCCCTTCCAATAAGTAACATTTCCTAGGGCCTTGCTTCTCACAGATCATACAAACTATCCAATGTCACCCAGTCTGTAGTAGCTTATGCATGAGCTAAGATAGCATCACTCAGATCTCTGGGCAGTAGGATGCATGGTTGCCTCAGCCATACCATGCTAGGATTCATCTTTAAAAGGGATTCATTTGTTCACCTGTGAAGCATTAAGCAGGTGTGGAACAAAGGGTTATCCTTTCAGGTGGATTTCTACTCATGAAATCATTCTTCCATACAGCAAACTACTTTTTTTCTAAAGAAAATAGGATCATCCTTCAGCACTCTAATTTCCCTTAGAGATCCAGTATTCTTGGAAACTAGCATCTGTGTATCTATAAACCCATAAAACGTTATGGGCAGGATACACAGTGCAGCAGGGGGCAGGAAGTTTCACCTGCTGAGGAGACGCAACAAGCCCCACAAATACAACTACACTCTTGTGAACAGCCTGTACATAGGCGCACAATAATTTCTCTGGGAAATCAGCGCTATGTCACTGGTACTGGGAATGCCTTCAAGTTACAGATGGATAAATCAATACCATATAGGTCAGTAACAAGATCCTCTCGTGGCTGAGCTGGAACTAGACTCACTCCAAACACCTCCCAGCTCATACAATCTGCAGGTGCTCCTTGCTCCACTGCCACCTTGACCACATCAATATGGAACTTGTGAAATCAGATTCTGCATGATGGAAGAACACAGGCCTTCTAGCAAAGCACCTACCTCCAGCAGAGTAATCACTCAAAGCTCAGCCCATGGTGGGCTTCCTCACCCTCAGACCTTAGGTTCTAATGACTGTGCTGTTCCCCACAGGCCCAGAGCTGTGGCAAGCAACTCCCTATCAGCCCTCACCCACCTGAGAACCATGGATGCTTCTGCTCCCAACAAGAGGAAAACAAACGTTCTACTCCCCAGGATCCTTGTGGTCTTTGGATCCCATCTTTCTCTCTGGCACTTACCTTCAGGAACACAGAATACAGTCAGTGCCTTTGAATCAGCATCAGGAGGGTTGCAGGGCCTAGAATTTCAGGGAAGAGAGGACAGGAGTGAGCAACATGACCCACACTGAGAAAGACCTGAAAAATCCCTTCCCATGGATCTCTGCTGGTGCTGTAATGGAAGGGAGAGGCTTCATTTCCCCTAGGCCTCTGCACCCCTTCACAAAGAAACAAGAAAATGATGTGTCTATTTCCTGGGCACTCAGCCCTGCTACCTTGAGACCAGATGTGATGTATGAGAATTGGCATCTATCTGCCAACCATGTAGAATTCTAGTGACTAATTTATGGATTCACAAGCTTACATTTTAAAGGAATAGAGAAATTTTACTGTGGGCAGTGGTGATCACTGTCATTATATTTAATTTTTAGTTCTGACAATTGTACTGTATTTATATAACACATATGTATTTATTGTGGATCTTCTATAAAGCATGGGGAAAATTGCAATGAATATTTTACTTTAAGATATTTGAACAAGAAATTGATATTACTATGGCAACTCATGCCTAACCTTTAAAAAGATGCTTGCCTAGCAGAGATGGTAAGAAATGTAGACAAGAAACCAAAAAAAGCTAAAAATGATGACCATGACAAGACAAAGAATGAGAGAAAACTAAACAGTTCTGGAAAAGGGTCAGAGATAGATATCACAAAGTGAGGATCACACTGAGCTAAAAACTAAAGGTAAAATTCACAGGCTGCTTCAGGAGTACATTTACATAGCTGTCAAATGCTTAAACTGTATGAGACTGCCCACTCAGATTGTGCCACCTTTTACATTTTACTATTGGTGGTTTGCAGAACAATAAATCCATTCCTCCTTCATATTGACTGCACCTAGTTATAGTAATTGAATGGTTTTTAAAGTTTTACATTCCTGTATATGCAAAGATTTGTTTTATTGATATGCAGTAAAGGCATAGAAATTTTTTAAAAAATAAAAATATGCTTACTCTAATCTATTAAATAACTTATGAGTCTTCCATGAATCATATTCGAGAGTTGGGAAAACTCTTCTATTGCATACGCTGGAATAAGATATTGGGTCCTAAGGCACGTGCCTCCCAAATTCATTGTACAAATACAAAAATTACAACGTCTGGTAGCTACTTGCCTAGGAACTCCTGAAATACTTCTGTTCCTCTCTGTAACAAATCCTCCCTTATCCTTTTGAGAGCAGGACCTCTACTTTCCCTGACATTTGCTGCTTTGTGCCACCCACTAGGCAAGGAGGTCAAACAGAATTTCATGGATCTCCCAATACTAAAGAAGCTCCTCTCCAAATAGAGATGGGCATGGCTCCTGTGGTCAGGGCTGATATGTTCTTGAGTGGGAGTGTGATGTGCTAACTCTTGGTTAACAACCTACCCATGGTTTCCTCTATACCTAAGATATCATTTGCACTGTTCAAATTCCTGTGGCTTGTTTGACTCCACCCTTGCTCTACAGTGATTTTATTTTACAAATTAAGGAATGAGTCTCAAACATCTAAGCCTAGACACCTGCATCTCAGACCAGAGAAGCAACTGTGCCATGAATATATAGAGCTCAAAGTTATACTCCTTGAAATAGAAAATGAACTTGCAGGTATCAAAGAGCTAGTCCGTACCAAAGAGCATTTGGTCCTTATGTCCTTTCCTAGGAATGGTTCCTCCTATTTAGGTGGTCATACACCTCTGCCACCAGGAGCTGCTCATACTAGGATTGGAGGTGTGGACTCTGTAAGAATTCCTGAGAATACAGAAAGTAGGAAGCCTGCACTCACTGATAGTTCGCTGTCCTTAGGCACTCACTTTCTCTATGTCCAAGCTGTATACTCCATATGTTGACTGGACTTCACATTTGGAGGATTTATCTTTTCCTGAATGCAGAAGAATGAATAGTCCCTGTTATGAAGATACAGGGACTGACAATCAGGGAGCAGGATTGACAAATGCAGAATCCAACAAAGATTAAGAGCTAAGGGCAATCTTTTCTGATCACCACTACTAAAAATATTTAGAAATTTACCTGTGCTGTCTGGCCATGTTTGGTTTGGTATTTATTTATTTTATGAATATATTTTTAAACACATATTCAGATAAAATTAATATTATCTTTCCTCACAACCTGTGTCCTGAATCAATCATTGTGATGTACAGTTTACATCCTCCTATCACTTTTCTCTTATATTTATATCCACATGTCTATAGAAATATGCAATGAAGGGAAGATAGATTTCATGTGGATTTGGGTTTGGAATACAATATAAAAAATACATAAAACTCTGAAATAATCTAATATATAATACATACCTTTAAAAATATCAAATTATATAACTTTCTTACGTAGTATAATTGAGTTATGACTATAGCTCACTTATCATGGAATTCATGAACTAAATGTATACATATAAATCATTGCTTTCCAGTAATTGGTAGCCATCTCTGCTGCCAATTTAGAACTCTTTAACACCTCTAAAAGAAAGTAGGAGGTGGGGCAGTTGGCCTAGTGCTCAACATGCTGCTGGGGACACCCAGATCACATAGTACCAGGGTTTGAGTGCCATTTCCACTCCTGGTTGCATTCTAGTTTCCTGCTAGTGGAAACCCTGGGGACACATACAGCAGGCAATGGCTCAAGTGATTGGGAACCTTAAACCATTTGGAGACCTGGATTTAGTTCCCAGCTTGCAGCTTTTTAAAATATGTTTTTAAAAAATAATCAATTTGTTTAAAACAATTAAAAAACAGAGGAAGAGAAATTGTCCCCTCAGTAGTTCACTCACCAAATACCTACTATATCTAAGACTGGGCAGGCTGAAGCCAGAAACCTTAGATCTCAATCTGTGTTTCCATGCAGGTTGCAGGAACCCATGTACTTAATAAACATCACCTACTTCCATCACCTATTGCCTCCCATGGTGTGCACCGGCAAGAATGTGGAATTGGAAAGGCGAGGTTTAAACTCAGCTATTCCTATGTGGAATGTAGCTATCCAAACTATGTAACTACTGCACCAATCACCCATCTCAGCATAAAAAATTTATATTGGAGTATCAGGTGGATATTACCTGCTTTCCTCTCATGGAAAACATTTAGAAACAGAAAATAAACCTTTGAAATACCAATTTTTCCTTGGGAGAAAATAGTTCATAGTATTGTGAGTTTCAGGGTAGAAGTTGGCATTTAGCAATTGGAGAAATCTCTGGACATTTATGGGTTTGTTGCCAGACTTAGTGCTCTGGATTGGAAATGATTTATTCCCTCTGAAACTCATGGGGAAATTTAATCCCAATTGTAAGATATTAAAAAGTGGGTCCAGGGGCTGGCACTAGGCCTAGCAGGTAAAGCCACAGCCTGCAGTGCCAGCATCCCACATGGTCACCAATCCAGCTCTCTATTATGGCCTGGGAAAGCAGTAGAGGATGGCCCAAGTCCTTGGGTTCGGATTCTGCACCTGCGTGAGAGACCCAGAAGCTCCTGGCTCCTGGCTTTGGATCAGCCCAGCCCTGGCCATTGTGGCAATTGGGGTAGTGAATCAACAAACAGAAGACCTCTCTCTCTCTCTCTCTCTCTCTCTCTCTCTCTCTCTCTCTCTCTCTGCCTCTCGTTCTCTCTGTGTGTAACTCAGGCCTTCAAATAAATAAATAAATCTTGAAAGGGGGTGGGGTCTAGGTCAGACTTTATAAGAGGTAATTAGGATAAATCCACTCAGGTGATTAATGGGTTAATGGCTGATCTCCGGGGTCTGCCATGAAATCCACTTTAATTGGCCTCTCTCTCCCTCCATGAATTTGTCCCCGTGCCACCTCAGGGCTCTGCCAACATAAGGACACTGCCAGACGCTGCTCAACCTCGGACCAAAACCTTGAACCAAATAAACCGTTTCTACCGCCCACCGGCGTGGGACGCTGTGCTCAGGTAACAGGACAAGGACTCAGTGCCCCAGGAAGAGCTACTCCGAGAGAACCCGGCGGTGTACCTGAGACTCCACTCCCCGTGTAGTTAGAAAAGTCAGGGGAATCAGGGCACCCTGGGCAGAAAGAGGGGCAGGAGGACCCGCAGACCACAGCTCCTGCCCTCAGTGCAGTCCACGGTCTCCCTGAGGGCGTCCCGCCCTAACTGCACAAACAGGGCAGACCTGGGGCTGCGGTCCCTGGGCTGAGCCCGCACGGGCAGAAGCCCGGGTCCTGGCCACCAGCGCAGCTCCCACCCGGTGGGCCCCACACTCACCATTTCCTCGCTTCCAAGGCATTCTGGGGTCCTTGGGCGGCTCCTGTGGTGAAGAAGTTCACACAGCGCAGCCCCTGAGGCACCCGAGCCCGCTCAACAGCAGCACCGGGGACCCCTCCCAGCGCTGCCACAAAGAAAGGTCCTGCGGGGTTCCGCAGGGTCGCCTGATTGGACAGTGGCCACAGCCGGCCGCGCGACCTCACAGAAGGTGCAGCCAATCAGAATCCGCTAGGCTGGGGCGGTTCCTTGGGGCGGTGCCTGGTAACAGGGGAGGTGGGGCTCAGACTGGAGCCGCCATCTTCTCCTGCCCGGGTGCTCCGGCAGCAGGGGGCGCTGTCCCTGCTCTGGTGACCTTGGCTTCTGGGCGCCCTCAGCTGTCTGTGGTCCTGCTGGATCCTGTGAGCCCAAGCTTGCTTCCTGAGAGCTGCAGTTCACAAGATGCTTGCTGAACGCTGCCTTTCTGGCAGTCTTGGCTTCTTGCTGTTAGCTCACGTGAGGGTTCGTAAAGCTGTTTATCTGAATGTACTTAAAGATATCACATGGACTATTTTATCTTTGATTTCTCTTACAGGAATTTGTTTGTTAGTCTCTGTTTTGTCCTTCAAATCGTTTTCTATTTATTTCCTGCTGGTGAATAGCAAACCAGTTGATGGCATATATTGACTTTCTACCCAGTAATCTTGTTTAATTTTGTTAATATTTTCTGTTATATATGAATTATGTTGGATTATCTGTTGATAGTGACATCACCCACATATATTGACAGTTTTGTTGCTTAAAAGTTGGTCCTTTCACCTAATATTTCCTTTTTATTAATTTCTCTGACTACACCTCATGTACAATGTTGAATAGAAATAATGAGAAGAGACAGTTTTTTCTAGGTCTGCTTCCAGGGAAAAAGATTTCAATGTTCTGTGTCAATTATGCTGTTTTTAATAGGTTCACTAGTAGGCAATCTTAGTTGGATTAATGAAGTTGCTAATATGTACTATTCTAACAGCTTCTTATTTAAGGTTAGATACTAAATTTGATTAAATCTAATCTAAGTGGTTATGGAACTTTTTCTTATATTTTTATTCACATGGATAATTGACATTCATTTTTAATTGTTAACCACCTTTGCATCTTTTAGTATATCCAGCTTGTTATTAATATATGATTTTATATATTAACACAATAATTTTTCTTAGAGTATTTGTATTGATTTTTATTAAAGAGATTTTCCTTAAATTCCTTTTTATTTCATGTCCTTATTTGATTATGCCATCAATACAATATTGGATGCACAAGGGACGTCTTTACTGCATTGAATGATGATACTATTGTAGGCTTTGTAAGAGCAGGACAAAGTATCTTTATTTTCGCAAAGAAACTTTATTTAATGAGTACAAATTTCAAAAGTACAACTTTAGGAATATAGTAATTCTTGGGATCATGCTCACCCTTCACCCCTACTCCCACCCATATCCTTCTCCCTCTCCCATTCTCACACATTCTCCATTAAGAAAAAAAAAAAAAACTCTTTCTCCACAGTCAAAAAAAGTGCTGATCAAGCCCATGCTTCCTAAAGTGTCAATTTCACTTCTACAGATTTCCTTTCATTTATCTATTAGTTATCATAGATCAGGAAGAAAATTCAGTATTTTTCCTTTTGGGAATGGCTTATTTCACTAAGTATGATGATTTCCAGATTCATCCATTTTGTTGCAAATGACTGGATTTCATTTTTTTAACCACTGTGTAGCATTCCGTAGAGTACATATCCCATAATTTTTAATCCAGTTTTCAGTTGACAGACATTTAGGTTGATTCCATGTCTTAGCTATTGTGTAAACATGGTGGGGGGGGTGCAGATAACTCTTTTATTTGCTGATTTCATTTCCCTTGGGTAAATTCCCAGGAGTGGGATGGCTGGGTCATATGGTAGGTCTATATTTAGATTTCTGAGGTATCTCCAAACCGATTTCAATAGTGTTTTCACCAGTTTACATTCCCACCAACAGTGGATTAGGGTACCTTTTCCACACATCCTGATCAGCATTTTTGGTTTGTTGATTTCTGTATGAAAGTCATCCTAACTGGGGTGAAATGAAACACTGTTGTGGTTTTGATTTGCATTTCCCTGATGGCTAGTGACCCTGAACCATTTTTCATGTGTCTATTAGCCATTTTGGATTTCCTGTTTTGAAAAATATCTGTTTAAATCATTGACCCTTTTCTTAACTGGGTTGTTTGTTTTGTTGTTGTGGAGATACTTGATCTATTTATATATTCTCATCATTAATCCTTTATCACTTGCATTGTTTGTAAATAATTTCTCCCATTCTGTTGGTTACCTCTTCACTTTCGTGAGTGTTTCTTTTTCAGTACAGAAGCTTCTCAATTTGATGTAATCTCATCTGTTGATTTTTGGATTTGATTGCCTGTGCCTCTGGGATCTTTTTCAAGAACTCTTTGCCTTTGCCAATGTCTTACAGGGTTTCTCAAATGCTCTCCAGGAATTTGATAATATCAGGTGATAGATTTAGGTCTGTAATTCATTTTTAATTGATTTTTGTGTATGGTATAAGGTAGGGGTCCTGCTTCAGATGCCTGCATGTGGAAATCCAGTTTTCCCAAAACCATTTGTTGAAGAGACTGTCTTTGCTCCAGAGATTGGTTTTACTTCCTTGGTCAAATAGAAGTTGGTTGTAGATGCTTGGATTGATTTCTGATGTTTCTATTCTGTTCCATTGATCTATCCATCTGTTTTTGTAGCACTACCAGGCTGTTTTGATTATAACTGCTTTGTAATATGTCTTGAAATCTGGTACTGTGATGCCTCTTTCTTTGTCTTTTTTTGTATAAGATTGCTTTAGCAATTCAAGTTCTCCTATGCCTCCAAATGAATTTCAGCATCATTTTTCTAGATCTGAGAAGAATTCCTTTGGTATTTTGATTAGTATCACATTGAATCTGCAAATGGCTTTTGGAAGAATGGACATTTTGATGATATTATTTTTCCAATCCATGAACATGGGAAATTTTCCAATTTTTTGTGTCTTCTATTTCTTTCTTTAATGTTTTGTAATTCTCATCATAGAGATCTTTGACATTCTTGGCTAATCTTATTTCAAAGAATTTGATTTTTTGTAGCTATTGTGAATGTGATCAATCTTAGAAGTTCTTTTTCAGTCATGGCATTTTCTGTATACACAAAGGCTGTTGATTTTTGTCTATTGACTTTGTATCTTGTTACTTTACCAAAGTCTTCTATGGGTTCCAATAGTCTCTTGGTGTAGTCTTTTGGATCCCATATATATAGAATCATGTCATCTGAAAATAGAGATCATTTGAATTCCTCTATCCCAATTTGAATCCCTATTTCTTTTTGTTGTCTGATGGCTCTGGCTAAAAGTTCCAGGACTTTACTGAATAGCAATGGCAAGAGTGAATATCCTTGTCTGGTTCCAGATCTCAATCTGAATGCTTCCAACTTTCCCCCATTCAATAGAACACTGGCAGTTGGTTTGTCAAAAATTGCCTTGATTATGTTCAGGAATGTTCTTTCTATACCCAGTTTACTTAGAGTTTTCATCATGAAAGTGTGTTGTATTTTATCAAATGCTTTCTCTGCATATACTGAGATAAACTTATGGTTTTTCTGCAAGTTTGTTAATGTGATGTATCACATTGATTGATTTACAAATGTTGAACCATCCTTGCATACCAGGGATAAATCCCAGTTGAACCAGGTGAATAATCTTCCTTAGGTGTTGTTGGATTTGAAAGGCTAGAATTTTGTTGAGGATATTGGTATCTATGTTTATCAGGGCAATTGGTCTGTAATTCTCTTTCTTTGTTGTATCATTTTCAGGTTTAAGAATTAAGGTGATGCTGGCTTCATAAAAAGAATTTGGGAGGATTCTCTCCCTTTCAATTGTTTTGAATAACTTGAGAAGTGGAGTTAGTTCTTTAAATGTCTGGAAGAACTCAGCAGTGAAGAAATCTGGTACTGGGCTTTTCTTTGTTCAGAGAGCCTTTATTATTGATTCAATTTGTGTCTTGGTAATGGGTCTGTTTAGATCCATTCTATGTCTCCATGGTTCAATTTATGTGGGTTGTTTGTGTCCAGGAATCTACCCAATTCTTTAAGGTTTCCCAGTTTGTTGGCATACAGCTCTTTGTAGTAATTTCCAATGATTCTTTTTATTTCTGTGGTGTCTGTTGTTACATTTCCTTTTTCATCTTCAATTTTATTGATTTGGGTCTTCTCTTTCCTTTTTTGTTATTTGGGCCAATGATGTGTTGATTTTGTTAATTTAAAAAAAAAATACAGCTCTTCCTTTTGCTGATCATTTGTATTTTTTTGTTTCAATTCTGTTGATTTCTTCTCTAATTTTAATTAATTCTTTCTTCCTACTAGTTTTTGGTTTGGTTTACTGTTATTTTGCTAGATCCTTCAGATGCATTAATAGCTCATTTATTTGGTGCCTTTCCTATTTCTTGATGTAGGCACCTATTGCTATAAACTTTCCTCTTAACACTGCTTTTGCTGTATCCCGTAAGTTTTGATATGTTGTGTTGTGGTCTTCATTTGTTTCCAGAAAATTTTTTATTTCTCTTTTGATTTCTTCTATGACCCACTGTTCATTCAGGAGCATGGTGTTCAGTCTCCATGTGTTTGCATATGTTCTAGAGATTCCTGAGTTGCTGATTTTCATTTTTCTCCCATTGTAGTCTGAGAAGATGTATGGTATGAATTCGATTTTTTTTAGTTTGTTGATGTTTGCTTTATGGCCTAGTATGTAGTCAATCCTAGAGAAAGTTTCATGCACTGCTGAGAATATGTGTTCTGCAACCATAGGATGAAAAGTTCTACAGATCTCTTTTAAGTCAGTTTTGCCTATAGTGTTGATTAAATCTGCTATTTCCTTGCTAATTTTATGTCTGGTTGATCCTTCCATTGCTGGAAGTTGGGTATTGAAGTCCCCCATTACTATTGTATTGGAGTCTAAGTCTCCTTTTAAATTCCTTAACATTTCTTTTAAGTAGCCAAGTGGCCTGTAATTAGGTGTGTATACATTTATAATAGTTACATCTTCCTGTTGAATTGATCATTACTTAGTGCCCTTCTTTGTCTCTTTTAACAGTGTTTGTTTTAAAGGCCATTTTGTCTGATATTAGGATGGCACCACAAGGCCATTTTTGGTTTCTATTGGCATGGAATATCTTTTTCTATGCTTTCACTCAGTCTGTATGCATCTTTGTTGGTGAGATGTGTTTCTTGTTGGTAGCAAATAGATAGGTTTTGTTTTTTAATCTATTTGGCCATTCTGTTTTTTAACTGGAGAGTTGAGGCCATTTACATTCAAGGTAACTATTGATAAGTAAAGACTTTGCCCTGCCATTTTTCCAAAAATATTCCTATTTTTTTACCTTGAATTTCCTTTGAACTTTTACTGAGGGATTTTCTTTTTTACCTTCTTTTGTAGTGATGACCATGTTTCTGTTTTTCTGTGTACAACACATCCTCAAGCATCTTTTGTAGGGTTGGATGAGTGGTGTCAAATTCTGTCAATTTCTACTTTTTATGGAAGGTCTTTATTTTATCTTCATTCATAAATGAGAGCTTTACAGGGTATAATATTCTGTCTTGACTTTTTTTTTCTCTTAAGATTTGGAATATATTTCACCATTCTCTCATAGCCTGTAGGATTTCCTGATAAGAAGTCCGCTCTTAGTCTAATTGGAGATCTGAAAGTAAACTGGCATTTCTCTTGTGCACATTTTAGAATCTTTATGTTTCACTGTGGTGAGTTTGATTACAATGTGTCATGGTGAAGAGCTTTTCTGGTAATGTCTATTAGGAGTTCTATGTGTTTCCTGTATTTGGATCTCTTTTCTTCTCCAAATTAAGGAAGTTTTCTGTTATTATTTCACTAAAAAAGCCTTTTAATCCTTTTTTTTTTCTTTCCATGCCTTCAGGAATTTCTAGAACTTGTATGTGGGGTCATTTGATAGTATCCTGCAGATTCCCAGCAGTGTTTTTTTAACTTTCTAATTTCCTCTTCTTCTTTGGTTTGACTGTATAATTTCTTGTGCTTTATCTCCTAAGTCTGATATTCTTTCTCATGCTTCACTGATCCTATTGCTAAGGCTCTCACTGCATTGTTTACTTGTTCTATTAAATTCTTCATTTGATTTCTCTTTAAGATCTAAATTCCATGGGAGAAATTTTCTTGCATGTCCTGTATGGATTTCAGTAGTTCATACATTTGCTTCTGCTTACTTTACGTAATCTTATGATCAATTTTTTGAATTCCATTTCCTGCGTTTCTTCCATCTCATCATGTTCACATTTAGTTTTGAAGTGTTGTGTTCTTTTGGGGGCATCATGTTGTGTTCCTTAGTCTTGTTTCTTGAATTTGTGCATTTATTTTTCAGCAATTTTTGGAGATACTCATTGGTTTCTTCTTTTTGTTGTGGTGGTGGTGGCTTTTATTATTGTACTATGACTCTGTAGGTAAGTGGAATGTCTGTTTTCAATGAATATCTAGAGGCTTGTAGTGGGTGTGGCCAGGGAACTCTGTTCAGCTCTCTAGCCTGAAGGGTGTGCCTAAGGTGACACACCCAGGTTTGGCTTGGTAAATTCTCTCTCTCTTTTAATCAGAAGTGAAATTTATTCTGCTAAGCTGAGCTCCTTTCCTCAAAGGAGACCAGTGTCTGAATGCTAGCCCCAATGGGTGTAATGTTCATCTGCTTTGTCCCAAGAACCATATAAAGGATCTGTGCAGTCCTCAGTGTAAGTTCAGATTCCCCAGCAATGTCTCTCACCAGGTAACCAGGAAGCCCTGAGCATGTGGAGTCTCCTATTGTGACTGCCCAAAGTCCAAGCCACACTGTGAGTCCTCCCATACACCCTCAGTTTTTTTTCACAGTACCAGTACAGAAGCCTCACATAGTTACAACTCCTAGCCCCATTCATTCTCCCAATTAGAGTCAGTAGTCTCCACTTGGCTGGTTACAGACATGAACTGGTACAGCTGTTATATATGTACAAAATGGCATCCACTCTATCAGCTTGTTACAGAATACCATTGTAAAGTGATCAGGGAGAGAAAAATGTGTCTATACTTTTTTTTTGGCTCTGCTACTTTGGTAGGTGCACTATTCCCCATAGGGATCCAAGTCATTTTTCCTTGAGGCTCTTCCTGCTCCACGTAGGTCTACCGTGTCTCTCTGATTTCGGTAGTTTCCTCGGCCATTTTATCCCTAATTCTTCCCTGAGACTACACTCTCCACTTTTTAAAAAACTATCTTCTCCTGTACTATAGCAGTAAGCTCCCTCCCTACTCTGCCATCTTAGAATTGCCCTCATTACTGAGTTCTTTTCCAATAAGTCTTTCCCTATGCCAATGTCTTGTAGGGTATCCCCAATTTTTTTCTAGTAATTTAATGGTAGCAGGTTGTAGATTTAGATCTTTAATATAGTTTGAGTGGAATTTTGTATAAGATGTGAGGTAGGTGTCTTGCTTTATACTTCTGCATGAGGAGATCCATTTGCTGAAGAGTCTGTCCTTGCTCCAAGGATTTGTTTTAGTTCCTTGGTCAAATATAAGTTGGTTGTAGATCTTTGATTGATTTCTGGAATTTCTATTCTGCTCCTTTGTCTACATATCTTTTTTTGTTTGTTTGTTTTGTTTTTTGTTTTTTGCCAGTACCAGTCTCTTTGACTATAACTGCCTTGTAGTATGTCTTAAAACCTGGTATTGTGATGCCTCCAGCTTTGTTTCTGTTGTGTAAAATTGATATAGTTATTCAGGGTCTCCTGTGCTTCCATATGAATTTCAGCGTCATTTTTTCTATATCTAAGAGGAATGTCCATGGTATTTTGATTGGTATCGCATTGAGTCTGTAAATTGCTTTTGGTAATGTGGATATTTGGATGGTATTGACTTCCAGTCCATGAATATGGAAGACTTCCCATTTTTTGTGCCTTTTTCTATTTCTGTCTTTTGCAATTTTCATCATAGAGATCTTTGACAATCTTGGTTAAATTTATTCCAAGGTTATTTAACTTTTTGTATAGTTATTGTTAATGTTAATGGGATTGATCTTAGAAGTTTTTTCTCAGCCATGACATTGTCTGTGTATACAATGGCTAATGATTTTTATGTGTTAATTTTATATCCTGCCACTTTAAAAATCTCTTTTTGGAGTATCAATGATCACTTCTTGGAGTCCTTTCTTCCCTTATAAATAGACTCATGTCATCTGCAAATAGGGATAGCTTGACTTTCTCCTTCCCAATTTGTATGCTTTTTATGTCTTTTTCTTGCCTAATGGCTCTGGCTAAAACTTCCAGAACTATGTTGAATAGTAGTGGTGAGAGTGGGAACCATTGTCATATTCCCTTCTTAGTGGGAAAGCTTCCAACTTTGCCACATTCAGTAAGATGCTGGTTGTGGGTTTGTCATAGATTGCCTGGTCTCAAGGAGTGTTCCTTCTATACCCAAGTTGCTTAAGGTTTTCATCAAGAAAAGATATTGTATTCTATCAAATGCTCTCTCTGCATCTGTTTAGATATCATAGGGTTTTCATTCTTCAGTTTGTAATGTGATATATCACATTTATTGATTTATGAATGTTGAAACATCCCTGCATACCAAGATTAAATCCCACTTGGTCTAGGTGAATGATCTTTCTGATTGTATTGTTTGATTAAATTGGCTAGTATTTTGTTGAGGATTTCTGCATCTATGTTCATCAGGGAAATTGGTCTATAGTTCTCTTTCTCTGCTGTATCTTTTTCTGGGTTTAGGAATTAAGGTGATGCAGGCTTCATAGCAGGAGTTTGGGAGGAGTGTCTCCTTTTTTAATTGTTTTGAATAGAATGAGAAGTATTGAAGTTAGTTCTTCTTTAAATGTCTGGTAGAATTCTGTAGTGAAGCCATCTGGTCCTGGGCTTTTCTTTGTTTGGAGGGCCTTTATTATTAATTCAATCTCCATCTTGGTTATCAGTCTGTTTGGCTTTGTATGTCTTCATGGCTCAATTTTGGTAGGTTGTATGTGTCCAGGAACCTATCCATTTCTTCTAGGTGACCCTATTTGTGGGCATACAGCTCTTTGTAGTAATTCCTGATAATAGTTTTTATTTCTAACACAAATATATTTAAGAGAATTTATCACTGTCATTTGAGAAAATTGACGTGCTTACCTTATTACCTTGATCAAAGGCTATCTAGTGTTCCATCTACTCTTTAGAAAAATTTTCAGGCAAGCGCCATGACTCAATAGGCTAATCCTCCACCTGTGGCACTGGCACACTGGGTTCTAGTCCCAGTCAGGGTGCCAGATTCTGTCCTGGTTGCTCCTCTTCCAGTCCAGCTCTCTGCTGTGGCCCGGAAGTGCAGTGGAGGATGGCTCAAGTCCTTGGGCCCTGCATCTGCATGGGAGACCAGGAAAGCACCTGGCTCCTAGCTTCAGATCAGTGCAGTGCACTGGCCATGGCATGCTGGCTGAGGTGGCCATTGGAAGGTGAACCGATGGCAAAAGGAAGACCTTTCTGTCTCTCTCTCTCACTGTCCATTCTGCCTGTAAAAAAAAATAAAAAGAATTTTCATGGATGAATGTAATTCAAAAATCCATCTGTTCTAAAATATTTCCATGCCCAAGATGTAGACTCTAGAATCCTCAATTATCTGCTCTCTCTCTCTCTTTTTTTTTTTTTTGGACAGGCAGAGTGGACAGTGAGAGAGAGAGACAGAGAGAAAGGTCTTCCTTTTGCCATTGGTTCACCCTCCAATGGCTGCCACGGCTGGCACACTGCAGCCAGCGCACCCTGCTGATCCGAAGGCAGGAGCCAGGTGCTTATCCTGGTCTCCCATGGGGTGCAGGGCCCAAGCACTTGGGCCATCCTCCACTGCACTCCCGGGCCACAGCAGAGAGCTGGCCTGGAAGAGGGGCAACTGGAACAGAATCTGGTGCCCCAACTGGGGCTAGAACCCGGTGTGCCGGCACCACAAAGTGGAGGATTAGCCTATTGAGCCACGGCGCTGGCCTATCTACTCTTTTAATGTTTCATATCATTATATATCGTATGAAATATAATATGTGTAATTAGATTTTTAAAAATATACTTATTTATTTGAAAGGCAGAGTGATAGGATATTTCCCATCAGTTGCTTTATTCCCCCAAAAGCCTGAAATAGCATGGCTCTGTAAACCTGAGTGAGGAGCCAGTAATTTAGTCTGTTTCCCATGTGGGTGATAGATGTCCGATTAATTAGACCATCACCTGCAGCCTCTCAGGGTGTGCAGGCTCTCTGAGGGGTCAGACCTGTGGCAGAGCAGACAAAGCCACTGCCTGTAATGCTGGTATTCCATATGGGCACAGGTTAAAGTCCAAGCTGCTCTGCTTCTGATCCAGCTCCCTGCTAATGTGCCTGAAAAAGCAGCAAAAGATGGCCCAAGTCATTGGTCCCCTGAACCCATATGGGAGATCTAGAAGCTCCTGGCTTGTAGCTTCAGATCCACCCTGCCCCAGCTGTTGCAGCCATCTGGGGATTGAACCAGTGGCTGGAAAATCTACTTCTCTTCCACCCCTAATTCTGCCTTTCAAATAAACAAAATTGCCCTGTCCTGCGGGACGTCAGCTAGGGCCAAGTACCTAGAATGGGGAATGAAAGGGACAGGAGACACAAAGATGACAGCAAGTCAAGTCCTGATCAAGCTGTGTATTTTCTTTCTTTCTTTTTTTTTTTTTTGACAGGCAGAGTGGATAGTGAGAGAGAGAGAGAGACAGAGAGAAAGGTCTTCCTTTTTGCCGTTGGTTTTCCCTCCAATGGCTGCTGCGGCCAGCGCATCCCGCTGATCTGAAGCCAGGAGCCAGGTGCTTCTCCTGGTCTCCCATGAGGGTGCAGGGCCCAAGCACTTGGGCCATCCTCCACTGCCTTCCCAGGCCATAGCAGAGAGCTGGCCTGGAAGAGGGACAACTGGGATAGAATCCAGTGCCCCAACCGGGACTAGAACCCAGTGTGCCAGCACTACAAGGCAGAGGATTAGCCTGTTGAGCCACTGCACCAGCTGTATTTTATTTTTCAACCACACACTTATATATCATAAAGGCAGGGTGTCAGGCGGGGGAAGGTGGGAGAGCTTATCTTGTAGCTGCAATGCTTGTGAAAGAGGGGAAAGGTTACAAGTGTAAGTAGGGGAAATGTTATAAGGTCTTAAGGCACAAGGTCACACAAGGTTGCGTTATCAGTACTCTCTGGTCTGGGCTGTTTTAGCCCTGCCTCAGTAGTTTTCCACTAAGAGGCCACATGCTGTGTGGTCCCTGACATATCCCCCTTTTTTATTAATTAAGTAAAAATGGCTATCGGTTAGGCCAAGTGTGATGAGCGAGCAGTGCATGTCTTAGGAATTGACCCGGAGCTCCATCACCTCTTACCCATCATTGGATATCCTTGCTAGTCCCCAAGGACTCCTGTCTTAGGTGGGTGAGGTTCCAGGAAGGTGCCCATCATTGGCTTACTGCTCATCTTATTGATAGGCCAGGGGCCCTTCCTGGGCGCCCGCTGGGGCAACAGCAGACCAAAGGGGAGAGTCAGTAGTTGGAGGGACTGTGACCTCACTGGCCAGACCTCACTGGCCAGAGAGATAACATTCTCCAGGGGATCTTTCATGGCCAGACTTTGGTAATGTATTTGAATTGGCCTGGCTGCTAAATTATCTACTTGCTGTTTGATAAAAGTCATCAGCTTATTGAAAAGACAAGGACCTACAGATAGTATAACAAGCAAACCAGCAATGGGGCCTAAAAGTGGTAGCAAATAGGGAAGCAGTCCATTCCATCCTGTCCAAAAGGGATTTTCAGCCATGGCACATTGATGACGCTCCAGATCTTCTTGAAGTATCTTGATTTTATCGTAAACAATGCCGGATTTGTTAGTATAAAAACAACATTTTTTCTGTAAAGCCAAGCAAATACCTCCCTGTTCGGTAGTAAGCAAGTCTAAGCCTCTACGATTTTGTAGAACCACTTTCGCTAGGGAATCAATTTGATCTTGAAGATCCTGGATGGTGGTAGATAGGGTTTGTACATCTTTAATAAGTTGTTGGGACAATTCTCTATATTTTGTAAGACCCCTGCTAAAAGTAAATATTAAAATAATTTTAGCAACGGTTTAAAAGTTTGGCTGCTGACAGTAGCCATTCCTTAAGATAACTGTGTCTCCACCTGCCTACAGAATAACCTTGTGAAACTGCCTTGTGAAACTGCTCTGTATAACTGTCTCACGCAATAACACTTGCAGGAGTCCGGAAAAGAGTTGCAATAAGGTTCTGTGACCATTGTATAAACTTACCCCTTCCCTCACTAAAATCGCAACAAGAGTTTGCCCTTCAAAATAGCCAATCACCAAATGCCCCGCATACATATGTTAATCAGGTGGCTATTGTCTTTAAAAACTGCTGGAACCCCTGCTCAGGGTTCTCTCCATCTCTGGACTGCCTGAGGTGCTGGGGAGCCCATTTGCGCAAACGTATTAATAAATATCCTCTTGCTTTTGCATCTACTGGGCTGGAGTTTTGGGTCTTTGGGCGACCACCCAAGCGCGTTGGATTCCCAGATTTGGGGTCCTTCAATTTTTGGACTGTGATTCCCAGTCCTGTGGATCCTGTAACCACAGCTGTGGAAATTCCCAATGTGGCCAATGAAGGAATAAATTTAATAGCTCGCTTTTGTCTCCCTGCAATATAATCAAGGGAGGAGATAGGAACAGGGGTATATCCATCAATAATCTCTCATCAGGAAGAAGTATAGCATGCATGCAACTACCGGTCCAATTTATTGGTAAAATGGTATAAGCTAAATTATTCCTACATACAAAAACAGTGGAGTTAGGGGCATAAAGAGGGTAATTTACTATTATATTATCTGTACAGAAGGGTGTAAGGCCCACATCAATATCAAAGGAATCATTGTTAGGAAGCTTATAAAGACAAGTGATATTATCCATTGGAACAGGAAGAACAGGGAAAGACCTTATAACAGGTTTTCCCAGTACAGAAAAGGCTGTGATAAGATGTGAGATAACATCTTTAGCAGCTTCTGTGTGGGGGGGAGGCAAAAATAAAGCAACTGTAGGTGTCTATAGAGACATGAAGATACTTTAGTTTGCTGAATTTTGGGAAGTGTGTGACATCCATTTGCCACAGTTGATTAGGGAGAAGACCATGCGGATTGACTCCCAAATGTGGTACAGGTTGGCTTGTAACACATGAGGAGCATTCTTTGACTATTTCACAAGCCAGTTTTCATGAAATTTTACAAAACAAATGGAGAGATTGAGCATTTAAGTGATGCAACCTATGCAAGTTTCGAGCTTCCTGCACTGATCCCACAATTATAGGGAAGGTGAGCCTTGTAGCAATATCTACCTAGGCATTACCTTCTGAGTTTTGAGCTTTTTGCACTGATCCCACAATTATGGGGAAGGTAAGCCTTGTAGCAGCATCTGCCTGGGCATTACCTTCTGAGAGTGATCCTGGTAGACTTGTGTGTGCCCTAATATGTCCCAAATAGAAGGGCTGTTGTCTTTCTCATATTAGCTTTTGGATTTGTATATAAACAGGGGCGTAGCATTGGAAGTTGTTTTAAGAAAAGGAGAAGTTTCAAGCAACGGAATGGAGTGAGCTACATATGCACTGTCAGTATAAATATTTACAGCTTGACTGGAAAACTGTGTAAAGACTTGAAGTATGGCATACAGCTCAACCAACTGGGCCGACTGATAAGATGTTTTAAAAACATGGGAACGGTTGTCTGCCACAAAGGCAGCCATCCCACTGGATGACCCATCTGTAAATACTGTAACAGCCTTTGGAATGGGATTGTTTTTTGTATTTTTTGGAAAAATAAAGGAATAGGATTGGGCAAACTGTAACACAGGGTCACCAGGGAGGTGATTGTCAATGGTTCCCATAAATCCTGACATGGCTATTCCCCAGTCATCAGAAGTTTGAAGAAGGAACTGGGTCTGTTCTCGGGTATATGGCACTACTACAACATTGGGGTCTTTTCTGAAATATTGGCGGGAAAGGAAATGAGCCTTGATGATTATTGAAGCAACCTGAGACAAATATATTGCAATTACTTTGGATGAGGAAATGGGGAATGGACCCAGAAAAGAAGTTGACCTTTTTTATTGGGCAAGAGGTATTTTTGCCAAAAAACTCCAGTGGGCATATGTGGTGTGGCTAACACTACAAAAAGTAGGGGGAGAGTGTAAGAAATTTGTGAGACAAACTGTTGGCTAATGGCTTGCATTACTTGGTTTAATGCATCTCCCGCAGCAGGGGTGAGCTCGTGGGAGGAAGAGGGATCGGGTCTCCTTGCAGAATGTCATTGAGGGGTAAAAGGACATTATTAGTTATTTTTAAATAGGGCCTGAGCCATTGAATATCTCCTAGAAGTTTTTGAAAATCATTAAGTGTATGGAGGCAATCCAAGCGGAACTGGATGTGGGGCACAAAAACCAATTCCTGTTGTAATTTTAAACCCAAACAGGTAAAGGGGTCTTGTAACTGGACCTTATCAGGAGCAATTTGTAAACCAAGGGCAAGAAAGTCTTTAGAAAGTGCTGTAAAGCAATCTTGTAAGTCTGACTTGTTTTGAGCCGCCAGTAAAATGTCATCCATATAATGTAGAATATAAATGTGCGGCCAGCGTAAATGAATTGGGTCCACAGCCTGTGCTACAAACTTTTGACAAAGGGTGGGGCTATTGGCCATCCCCTGGGGCAAAACTTTCCAATGAAATCTTTGCATCGGTCCTTGGAAATTAACATGGGGGAGACTGAAGGCAAAATAAAGCCGATCATCCTGGTGCAGAGGAATAGTGAAGAAACAGTCTTTGAGATCTATAATTATTTTGTAATAACCATTTGGGATGGCCACGGGGGTTGGGATGCCAGGTTGGAGGGCTCCCATAGGTGCCATGACCTTAATAACAGTGCGCAAATGCTGTAAAAGGTGCCATTTACCAGATTTTTTCTTTATGACAAAAATGGGCATATTCCAGGGAGAATTGGAAGGTTCTAGCTGTCCAGCCGTGAGCTGCTCCTGTACAAGTGCTGTAGCGGCATTTAGCTTTTCTTGGGTAAGCGGCCACTGATCCACCCAAACAGGAGTTTGAGTGTTCCATGTGATTTTATCTGCATGGGGTACAGGAAGGCCAGTGGCCGTTACTAAAAATCCGAATATCCGAGCCCATGTCTATCTGCTTTAGAAGGGGCTGTAATAGGTTGAGTTAAGCCCTGTCTCATTTTTCCAAGTCCTGTGCCAGGCACATAATCCATGCGCAGCATTTGTTGTGTGACCACAGCACTAGGGATGCACAGGATAACTTCCATTTGGGAAAGAATGTCACGTCCCCACAGGTTAACAGGGAGGCCTGGTAATACAAAAGGAGTCACAGTGCCCTGATTGCCTTCCTTATCTTTCCAGTATAATACCCTTGAGCTGACTTGGGGGTTGTTGGACTGGTCTATACTTCACAAATTGGTGAGAGATGTGGTCAGCGGCCAATGGGCAGGCCAATGATCTTGAGATATGACTGTGGCATCCGCCCCTGTATCCAAAATACCCTTGAAATCCTTTCCTTCAATAGTAAGGGTTAACACAGGCCTATTTTTTTGTAATTGGCTGGACCCAATAAGCATCTGAGGAGCCCAAAGGGGTAATGCCTTGGGGCCTGGAAGAAATTGAGGATGTATTTCCAGTAATTAAAGGCAAAAGAACCAATTGTGCTAGAGGGGTGCCCTGTGGAACAACAGCTACTCCATTAATAGCGGCTGCTAGGATTTTTATCTCCCTGGTAAAGTCACCATCAATAATACTGGGAAAAACTTGAATGCCTTTAAGGGTGGCCTATGCTCAGCCGAAAATAAAAGCACAGGTACCCGAAGGCAAGGGGTCCCGCACCCCTGTAGGGATAATTTGTGGACCCTGGGTGGAATCTAATATTGTATCAGAGGCGGCACAGAGGTCCAGTCCTGCGCTACCTGGGGTTGCTCGTTGGAGGGAAGTGATTGCTGAGGTATTTGCTGAGCCTGGGGCTGGGAGGGGACAAACCGTACTGCCCCAGGGTTTGTCCTTTGAGATACTGGGGCCAGGGGCTGGCCCCTCTGGGAGTTTCCTGGCATGCGAGGAGGGAGGGGTTGTCCTGAAGAATTAGTTTTTGACCTACATTCGTTTGCCCAGTGATAACCCCTATGACATCGGGGGCATAGGGTGGAGGGGAGCGGCCTGTCTGGGGGACATGGAGCCGTGCTTTGGGCCATGGGACTGTTTGATAAGGCAGTTGGACATTCGCGGGCAAAATGTCCGGGCTGTTTACAGGCGTAGCAAGTGGAGGTCCCCTTGGAGGGATTTTGGGTCAATTTGAGTGCGGCCCCAATTGCCAAGCCCATGGCATGGACTGATCCCACACCAGCGCAGAGCCTTACATA
This sequence comes from Lepus europaeus, assembly GCF_033115175.1. Taxonomy (NCBI): domain Eukaryota; kingdom Metazoa; phylum Chordata; class Mammalia; order Lagomorpha; family Leporidae; genus Lepus; species Lepus europaeus. The sequence continues at coordinate 9,252,838 of NW_026909167.1, read as the reverse complement.
TTCTGAAAGATCACCCTTATGTTTTTGAGGCCGAAGAATATCTTTACAAGCTAGGTTGGCATTTTCAAAGGCAAGGTGTGTAACAAATGCACTTCCATTTTCTCCTGGGCCAACTAGTCTCTCAGCCGCAACATTAAGGCGTGAGACAAAATTACTATAAGGCTCGTGGGCTCCCTGTAGGATCTTAGCCAAGGAGGCGGTGACTGCTCCCCTTTGAGGAAGTTTTCTCCAAGCCCCTAGTCTTCATCCTCGGACCCAGGTTCCTCACTGTCTTCCCCAGAGTGGTGGGGCAAATTTTCCTCAGCCTCATTTTCCCCATCAGCAGCAGGCTCAAAGTGACCTCTGGCTTGCCTCCTGGTTACAGGGAAAGCTAGAAGGGGTTGGGTTTTGGACCTGACTTTACCTTGTTTAGGTTTTGTAAGGGGCTGTTCTAAGGCAAGGTGGCGGAGCTCCTCATCGAGGGATTTTATTTCCTTAAGGAGCTGGATGTGCTCTCGTCTGTGTTGAAGTGACTGTTGCAAGGCCGACAAGTCAGGCACGGGAGGGTTAAGGTCATAGAGAGCCGGGGCACAAATGGGAGGGTGAGGGTGAGTATTGTACGGCAGGGGATTTTTAACATTTAGGGGCCAATCGGAATTATGGTAGAACACTGCCTCTTCCCATGGGGCATTTTCCTCGTCTGAATCTAATTTGTCTTGGATGGCAGGATATAGTTGGCTTGTTTCGTTAGTAGAGGCCAAAATGGGCTCTTTAATTTCATCTTTGGGGTCATCATCAGTGGAGGGTATATCCAGAATGATGGATAGGCATTTAGATTTGGGTTGGGAGGATTGCTGTAGCGTCTCCTCACCATCCCTTACTAGGGCATCAATAGTCTTATCTAGGTGACGGGTTTTTGGAATGTCATTAATCAGGTTCCAATATGAAAAAACCATAATAGGCACCTTTGCAGGGCCAAAGGTTTCATGAAAATCCTTTAAACAACTTCCAACTCTTTCCCACTTGACCTCGTCAATTGTTCTTTCCTTGGGGAAACAGGGACACAAATTTTCTACATACTCAAAAATGCCTTTAGATCCTTATTTTTAACCCTAACTCCTCGTGTCTTGAGGGCCCCCCGAGACCTGAAATGAACATTTCCTGTGATGATAATGCCTGTCCCATGGCTGTCACTTACCTTGCACCATCTTCACTCCGCAGCGTCGACCGATGCTAATGGTCTCGGGTGGGCAGTTCCGAGCTGGTCGCACAATCACTTGGATCCAAGTTTTCCTCCTGGAAGGTGGCATTCCTCCAATCTTACAGGTACTCGAACCCCAAGGGCCGACTTGAGCCCCATGTTGGGCGCCAGTTGTCCCTTCCTGCTAGGGCCAAGTACCTAGAATAGGGAATGAAAGGGACAGGAGACACAAAGGTGACAGCAAGTCAAGTCCTGATCAAGCTGTGTATTTTATTTTCCAACCACACACTTATATATCATAAAGGCAGGGTGTTGGGTGGGGGAAGGAGGGGTGTTTAGGAGGGCAGGACTTGGAGGGGGAAGGTGGGAGAGCTTATCTTGTAGCTGCAATGCTTGTGAAAGTAGGGGAAAGGTTACAAGTGCAAGTAGGGGAAATGTTACAAGGTCTTAAGGCACAAGGTCACACAAGGTTGCGTTATCAGTACTCTCTGGTCTGGGCTGTAGGGCTAAAAGAGGCCACATGCTGTGTGGTCCCTGACACAAAAATAAATGATTTTTTAAAAAGGTGCTCTGATATAGGAGTGTTCCAAGTAGCATTGTTATTGCTGTGGCACATGCTTGCCCCTGTAATCAGTAAAATACAACTCTTTCTAATAGAGAGCCGCTCTGAAATTCACAGCCTCAGAGAACATCAGCAGTTTACATTATTTCAAGTTAAGACCAAGATTCTTTCAGAAATTATCTGAAGTTCTTTTCAGAACAAGTCAAACTCCACAAAGCAGAAAGGCATCTATGCAAACTCATGGGGGCTGTTTTTATAACCATTTAGAACTTTGACATAGCAAAAGTGTTCATCATGTTTCCTTTTACTTATATAGCTATTGTACATAATTAGGGAGAAAAAGTTTGTTAACGATGTCGTAGTGTAATTACATTGATCTTGAGTTTAATTCAGGTTAAACAGACTATGCCTTTTAGATCATAAAACTGATGCGATCATGAACTTTAGAATAAAAGAGATCACAGACTTGTGCAAAGTGTCTGAAAGTTTGAGCCCTCAAATGTAGTGACTACAAAATCAATGAAGTCAGTCACGGAAATTTTCCAACTATTTTGTCTCTTGTTAGTACTAGGGAAAATTTTGCACCTCCTTTGTCTTATCTTATCACCTAGCTTTTTTTTTTTTTTGACAGGCAGAGTTAGACAGAGAGTTGGTTCACCCCCCAAGTGGCTGCCATGGGCAGTGCTTTGCAGCTGGCACGTTGCACCAATCTGAAGCCAGGAACCAGGTGCCTTCCCCCGGTCCCCGACGTGGGTGCAGGGCCCAAGGATCTGGGCCATCCTCCACTGCCTTCCCGGGCCATAGAAGAGAGTTGGACAGGAATTTAAAAAAAAAGATTTTGGGGCAGCACTGTGGCATAGTGGGTAAAGCCACTGCCCGCTGTGCTGGCATACCATATGGGTGCCGGTTCAAGTTCTGGCTACTCTTCTAGCTCTCTGCTATGGCCTGGGAAAGCAGTGGAAGATGGCCCAAGTCCTTCCCTGCACCTGCATGGAAGACCTGGAAGAAGCTCCTGGCTCCTGGCTTCGGATTGGTGCAGCTCCAGCCTTGGCATCTATCTGGGGAGTGAACCAGTGGAGGGAAGACTCTCTCTTTGTCTATCCTTCCCTCTGTGTATAACTCTCACTTTCAAATAAATAAATAAATATTTTTTAAAATAGATTTTTTCTCAGCTCATTTAAAAGTCAGAGCAACAACAAGGGAGATACAAATAAATATATTTTTCATTCACTTGTTCACATTGCAATGCTTACATCAGCCAATATTAAGCCAGTCTAAAGAAAGGAGACAGGAACTCCATCCAGGTGGCACAAACTCAAGTACTTGGGACATTATCCCATACCTCCCAGGTGCATTACACAAACCTAGATTGGAAGCCAGAGTTGCTAGGACTCAAACAAGGCACTTTGAATTGGGATGCTCAGATCTCAATCTCTGAAACACACTACCCAACCCATAATCTAATTTTTAATTTTCAGGTGACCAGGCACAGGGCAGCAGGGTTTTGAGAAGAATAGGTTATTGTACACAGCAACTCTCTGTTGATTTGTAATTCATAATGATAGTCAAGAGGATAACTGAATTATGATTCTGCAGCTAAGTTTTCTGTGGTTAGTCTAAAGGGAGTAAACAGAAATAAACAAGTAAAAACACATCAGTAGTTAAGATGGTACTGGGGGGGCAGTGTTATAAAGTGGTGGGTAAAGCCACCACCTACAATGCTGGCATCCTGTAATGGGCACCAGTTCTTGTCCCAGCTGCTCTACTTCTGATCCAATCTAAGCTAATGGCCTAAGAAAGCTGAAAATGGCCCAGTTGTTAGGTGCCCTGCCACCCATATGGGACACCTGCATGCAACTCCTGGCTCCTGGCTTCAGCCTGGCCTAGACCTAGCTGTTGCACCCTTTGGGGACTGAATCAGATAATAGAAGCCCCCTCATCTTATCCCTGTGTGATGCTTTCAAATCAATCTTTTAAAAAAAATGTTTGGGATGTGCCTGCATTCCATATTGGAAGGCTTCGAGTTTAAAACTGTCTCTGTTTCTGGCCGGCGCCGCGGCTCACTAGGCTAATCCTCCGCCTTGCGGCGCCGGCACACCGGGTTCTAGTCCCGGTCGGGGCACCGATCCTGTCCCGGTTGCCCCTCTTCCAGGCCAGCTCTCTGCTGTGGCCAGGGAGTGCAGTGGAGGATGGCCCAGGTGCTTGGGCCCTGCACCCCATGGGAGACCAGGATAAGCACCTGGCTCCTGCCATCGGATCAGCGTGGTGCACCGGCCGCAGCGCGCTACCGCGGCAGCCATTGGAGGGTGAACCAACGGCAAAAGGAAGACCTTTCTCTCTGTCTCTCTCTCACTATCCACTCTGCCTGTCAAAAATAAAAAAAAAAATAAAAAAAATAAAAAAAAACAAAAACAAAAAAAAAAACCTGTCTCTGTTTCCTATTTTAGCTTCCTACTAATGCATACCTTGGGAGGCAGCAGGTGATGGATGAGACCCCTGATATCCTGCCACTCATGTGAGTAACCAAGATTGATTTCTGGGTGCTTAGCTTTAACCTCACCCAGTCCTGTTTGTCATAGGCATTTGTGAAGTGGATAGAAGAGATTGCTATCTGTTGTCTCTTTGTCTCTCAGCCTTTCATATAAGTTAAAAGAAATGCAAATTTTAAAAGAAATAATCAAACAAATAATCATAAGAGTATGTTACTAGAGGAGTGGAATGAAGGTTACCAATAAAGACAAAAAGTAGGAGAGCAGAAGATTTGCACTGGTGGGTGGGTAACACATTAACAGTAGGACTCAATTTTAGAGCATTTAAGACTCCATCTTGAGAAAGCACCCCCCACCAACAGACTCTGATATGAAACTATGATCTACAAAACTCAGAAAATAGCAATCCACTACATCACACTTAGCAGAGCATAGAAACCCCCCAGCAGGATCCCTCAAGCTATACCAGATAGGCTATACCTGGGTTAATGATAAGATTGTAATTTGTCTATGTCTCACATATGCTTTAGGCCAACACCTTGATTAATGTCAAGATTATAATTGGAATTGTTAAGATTGTAATTGGTATTGTCAAGATTATAATTGATATTAGTTTCACATAGGCCTTAGGTAGGCTTGACCCCAGTAACCATGTATTCCCCCTGATCCTAGCAACCATGTATTCCCCTTCCCATTTTTTTGTGGTTTTTGTTTTGGGATTGAGAATTCTTTAGGTCATGTGGCAGCTCTCTACTTCCGGCAATAAAGGAGAGTCAAATTTTATCCATGTGTGTTGCTCCTTTGTTTGCACTCACTCAAGTACAACAGTGGATAGGAATTGAAGGAAGGAATCTTTTGGAAATGACTTTATTCCAAGTCTCAAGCATAATGTGTTTGGGTGAGCATGTTGATATGAAGGTGGAAATGAATGTGATGTCAGTGTTCAGTGTAGGGATAAGAACCATTACTTCTGTTTGTGTGGTTCTGAGTTCATATCTTAGATGACTGCTCGTATGCCTAGTGAAGCCACTGGCTGAAGAAGAAATTTTTCTTTGGGAGAAAATTTTATGCCTTATGTTGGAGACATACTAGAGTACTTCAGTTTGTGTAAATGGAGTTAAATATAAGTTTATTTTCTGAAAGTAGATCTTTGTCAAAATTAAGAGTGGAAATGGGAGAGGGAGGAAGAAGGGTTAGAGCATGGGTGGGAGGGAGTGTAGGGTAGGAAGGACCGCCATGCTCATAAATCTGTATATATAGAATACAGGAAACTTGAATAACTTAATTAAAATTTTTTTAAAAAAATTTAAAGGTTTATTTTGATGCAAAAAACTGTGAAATCTATGCAAACAAGAAGTCTTCAAAAAGTTAATGAAAACGGCATTCTATGAAAAAACTGTATGCATTCCAAATGATTTTCTCATTATGGGTAGTTCAAAAATTTTATAGAAACCTAAGCTGCTTACCTTTTAATTCCATTTTACAATGAGGTTTTTGAAGTTCACTCAGACCTTATTTTAGGCCTCTGACACACAATTAGAAATTAAAACTCGTAATGTGTCTCACTTGAGTTATTACACATGGCAGTCATAGAGTTAACAATGGATGGAGCTGTTGCAGCGGCTCAATAGGCTAATCCTCTGCCTGCAGCGCCACCTGCACACCAGGTTCTAGACCGGTCTGGGTGCCAGATTCTGTCCCGGTTGCTCCTCTTCCAGTCCAGCTCTGTGCTGTGGCCCGGAAGTGCAGTGGAGGATGGCCCAAGTCCTTGGGCCCTGCACCCACATGGGAGATCAGGAGAAGCATCTGGCTCCTAGCTTCAGATCAGCACAGCATGCTGGCTGCAGTGGCCATTGGAGGGTGCACCAATGGTAAAGTAAGACCTTTCTCTCTGTCTCTCTCTCTCACTGTCCACACTACCTGTCAAAACAAAACAAACAATGGATGGAATATAAGCAACAGAATAAATGCATCAGAGTTCCAAGACAATGTAAAGTAAAAGGAGAGCACAAGGCCTGAGATGCAGCTCCTGGGTGCCGAGCCGGCTCTCTGGCATGGGAGGTACGGTCTCTGGCTAGGGTGTCCTGAGTTGATGACCTCCTGAAAAACAGGACCCACGAGGCAGCTCCTGGTGTCCGACTCCCCCCAGAGAACAGTTATTGGCAAAAATCTTGATAAAAGAAAGCACTTTAAAATTTATTACTAGCTTGCTACTACAATGAAACCAACAACCTGTATCACCAGTCTTTCGGGAAGACACATAAGGCAGTAGGAGGCTCTGAACTTCTCTGCAAAACCAAAAATAAAAAATAAAAAGTTTAAAAAATTAATGTATTCCTATAAATAAATAAGATCTTAGTTGCAGTTGTTGGTTAAAATTAATATCCATTGCCCGATCAGATCTAATGAAGCAGCAATGCCAGGTGTTTTGAGGTGTTGACATTCTATGCTGACTTGGCTCTTCCCAATGTTTACATTGTTTAATCTTGCAAAAATCACTCTGCGCATTTGGACATGAAATGCTGATGAGTTTTTTAAATGTTATCCTTGGATGTAACAAAGAATTATTCCAGTAGATACTGTTTGATTATCTCTGTAAGTGATCAGGAATGTGTTTGAAGCAAGAAGATAACTTAGTTTTAAGAAATGAGATATAGAAAGGATCCTGTTTTATTATAAAATGAAGTGTGAAGTTTATAGTTGTTATAGCAAGCATTTTCCCCAATGTAATGCAAATGGTCACGTTTTATATGTCAGAAAAAAACTAAAAACAAAATGCTCAAGCTTTTCTGACCCTCCCCTAGCAGGTTGTTGTGTGAGCAGCCTGTTTTTTTTTCTCTGATAATATGTCACTTTATTCTGTTTCAAGATTTTTAAGAAATGCAATCATAAGAGAACCAAGTATCTTGAAACGCCAAAAAAGCATTTTGATTTCTTGCCCCTGTTCTCCTAAAGGAATGCTGGGAGTGTCTTCTCTATTACTTATAGGGATTCTCTTAAGGTATACCAGCTGCCTGTTTTGCATTGTATTTGCAAAAATGCCTGTTGCATAAAGAAATCTTTTAACATCTTTGGTTTGCAACATTCTTTTAATGATTTATTTATTTATTTGAAAGTCAAAGATACAGAGAGAGAGCATCTTTCTTGCCCTGGTTCACTCTGCAGATGGCAGCAACAGCTAGAGGTGAACCAGGCCAAAAGCAGAAGCCAGGAGCTAGGCACTTCATCCAGGTTTCACGTGGATGCAGGTACCCAAAGAAAGACTCGAGTCATCTTCCAATGCTTTTCCCATGCCTTTAGCAGAGATCTAAATCTGAAGTGGATCTGCCAGTACCCATAAGCCACACATGGTGGCTTAACCTGGTATATCATGCCTGCCTGGTTTTCAACTTTGGACCTCAAGATGTTTCCCTTCCTTTCACTGTTTCTTTCCTTCCTTCCTTCCTTCCTTCCTTCCTTCCTTCCTTCCTTCCTTCCTTCCTCTTTCCCTCTCTCTCTGTGTTCCTTCCTTCCTTCCCTCCTTCCTTCCTCCCTCCCTCCCTTCCTTCCTTCCTTCCTTCCTTCCTTCCTTCCTTCCCTCTTTCCTTCCTTCTTTCCTTACTTCTTTCTTTCCTTCCTTCCTTCCTTCCTTCCTTCCTTCCTTCCTTCCTTCCTTCCTTCCTTCCTTTTTTCCAGATGTATTCATTTTTTAAACACAGAGTTACAGAGAAAGAGAGAGAGACAGAGAGACAGAGAGACAGAGAGACCTATTCACTAGTTCAATCTGCAAATGGCTGCAATGGCCAGATCTGGACCAGTCTGAAGCCAGGAGCCAGAGCTTCTTACAGGTATCACACATGGATGGAGAGGCCCAAGCACTTGGGCCACCCTCCACTGCTTTCCCAGACACATTAGTAGGGCACTGGATCAGAAGTGGAGCAGCCAGGACCCACAGGTCCCTATATGGGATGCCAGCATCACAGGTGGTGGTTTTATCCATTATGCTACAGTGCCAGCCCCTCCCTCTTTTCTTAATTGGATATTCTATCTGTTGCACCTTGAGCCAACACACCAGGCTACTTCTCCAATATATAATAAAATAATTGTTCCTATGTCTCCAAAAAATGAATTATCAAGGGTAAATATGATATTCCAGCTATAATGAAAGAAGTATAAACTGAAATACCAATGCAGTAATATTTTAAATTGCATAGCATAAAAGAGGTATTTTGTCAAATTATCATTCCACATGTGTAGGAAAAGGTGAGTGGTAACATGAAAATATGGGAAATTTCCAGTGCATGGAAGAGGATATGAGATATTCATGGAGCATGAGAGTGCTGTAATTTGCTAGATACAATAGCATTTCTAGATGTATATTAAAATGATTTAGTAAATGATGAATCTAGTTAGACCAGGATAAATATCCTTGTCATATATTCTGTCAGATGCAGCCACAGGATTGGCAAACATTTTGAGTCACAAAGCTATCTTTAATCAGGAGACATAATGACTAAGAGTCACAGTCAGTAAATATGTGGTAAAATAAGTAACTGGAATGAACTAGAAAGTCAAATTAAGAAGATGGAACTGGAGCCAGTGCCATGGCTCAATAGGCTAATCCTCCACCTGCGGCGCCACCTGCACACCAGGTTCTAGTCCCGGTTGGGGCTCTGGATTCTGTCCCAGTTGCCCCTCTTCCAGGCCAGCTCTCTGCTGTGGCTAGGGAGTGCAGTGGAGGATGGCCCAAGTCCTTGGGGTCTGCACCCACATGGGAGACCAGGAGAAGCACCTGGCTCCTGGCTTCCGATCAGCGCAGTGCACCGGCCACAGCACCGGCTGAGGTGGCTATTAGAGGATGAATCAATGGCAAAGGAAGACATTTCTCTCTGTCTGTCTCTCTCTCACTGTCCACTCTGCCTGTCAAAAAAATAAAAAAATAGAAGATGGAACTGGATGGAATAGAGGGGGATTCCCTTGCAGTGCCACCAATGAGTCACATGGGACAATAGTATGAATTAATTAGAAGGTGGCATTCCTGATAAAGCTTAGATCTGATGTGTGCCCTTGAAGATGAACATGTTTGAATTCTCAGTTTTGAAAAAGGTAAACCTTAGGGCCGGCGCTGTGACACAGTGGGTTAACACCCTGGCCTGAAGTGCCAGCATCCCATAAAGGCACCAGTTCAAGACCCAGCTGCTCCACTTCCAATCCAGCTCTCTGCTGTGGCCTGGGAAAGCAGTGGAAGATGGCCCAAGTCCTTGGGCCCCTGCACCTGTGTGGGAGATTTGGAAGAAACTCCTGGCTCCTGGCTTCAGATTGGCACAGCTCCAGCCATTGTGGCCAATTGGGGAGTGAACTAGTAGATGGAAGACCTATCTTTCTCTCTCTGCCTTTCCTCTCTCTGTGTAACTCTTTCAAAATAAATAAATAAAACTTAAAAAAAGAAGAAGAAAGAGAAAGGTAGACCTGAAGTCAAATTTTTGCCATGCTATACTACTTAGCCAAGCACTTTTGTTATATTGCTAAAGCTTTGAACTACCTTCTCACTTAGAATTAGATAATTAATCTGTAGTAGCAGATTTACATTGATTCTATTAGTGTGGGAAGGCAGTGTTGTGGCTTAGCAGGTAAAGCCACTTCCTGTGATGCTGGCATCCCATATATGCACTGGTTTATGCCCAGGCTGGGCACCAGCTGGTATCCTAGCTGCCTTATTTCAGGTCCAGGTCCCTGATATTGGCCTGGGAAAAGCAGCAAAGGATGGTCCAAGTACTTGGGCTCCTGCTACCCATGTGGAAGACCTGGATGAAACTCCTGTCTCCTGGTTTTGGGCTGAATCACCCTAGCCATTGTGATTTTATTTATTTATTTGAGAGAGAGAGAGAGAGAGAGAGAGAGAGAGAGAAATGTTTTCCACACACTGGTTCACTCCTCAAATGGCCACAACAGCTGGAGTTGGGCCGATCTGATGCCAAGATCCAGGAGCTTCCTCTGGGTCTCCCATGTGGGTACAGGGGCCCAAGTGCCTGGGACATCTTCTACTGCTTTCCCAGCCATAGCAGAGAGCTGGATCAGAAGAGAAGTCGGGACTAGAACCAGTACCCATATGGGAGCTGGGCTGCAGGCAAGGATTAATCTGCTGTGCCAAAACACAAGCTCCAGTGGGAAAGCCTCTTGAATCTGCAAGCTCCAGCATTCTTCAGACAAGGCCATGAGGAAATTGGAAGTCCTTGCCTCCTTTTAGATAAGAGTACATCCTCTCTTGATGACCACTTCTTTCAACTGGAGTCTCAGCCACAGATCTTTCATGGAGGGACACTCTGCACCAATGTCCTGGCTTCCCACACCTGAAATGCTCTCGTGTGCTTTTTAGCCCTCCTGATATGGACTGATTCTGAGGCCACTGAGTGTTACAAAAATTGCCATTCTATGAGTCTGTTGTATGCACTGCTTCCCATGTTGGAATATTTTCTCCTCTTTAACTCTATCTACATTGTCACTATACAAATGCTACTTTTACTACCCGGCTCATGGGTATTTGGGATTCCATACAAGTTTTCAAACTGTACTCCTAGAAGTAAGTCCACAGGAATGTATAGGACTAAGCATCTAAATAGTTTGTTTGTAGGACCAGAGAAGATAAAAACAGACCTGGCTATTCATAAGCCCAATTATCATTAAGCATGTGACTTGGATTCATATCATTAACTGTAATTTTGACACATTACAGTTTCTATTTGTACACAAAATGAGGTCCATTATTTTACCCACTACATTGAGGGGGTTCTTGGTAGGAAAATAGTGCAGTTTTATCTATGGCATGGTCTACATCCTGACACCATCCTAGGCTCTAGTCCCCGCCACCATTGCTGGAAGCCAGGTGCTTCCACATGGCCCAACCATCATTGTCAAGTTTCTCCCCCATCCTAATGGCATTTGCTGCTCCTGCTTCCATGCCCACCCTCTGGCAAAGTTTTAAAAGGACCTGTTCTTGAACACATGGCCCTATTTTCTCTACCTCTCTCCCCTCTCTCTCATCTCGCTCTCTCTTGCTCACTCTTCTCTCTGCTCTCTCTCATCTCCTCTCTCTCTCTCTCTCTCTCTCTCTCTCTCTCTCTCACACACACACACACACACACACACACACAATCTCTTTCTCCTTCCTCTCCCCTTCCCTCTGGCCTGATGGGTTTTCCCCAAGCAGTGAAGTGTGGCCCAGCCCAACCCTGGTCATTATAGCTATTTATGGAGTAAGCCAGCAGTTGGAGGATCTCTGTCTGTTTCTCTGTAACTCTGCCTTTTCTATAAATAAATAAATTTTAATAAATCAGTTTTTAGTGTAGCCTAGGTTATAATGAAATACAAATGCAATTGGATATTTTGAATATTTTTAGATAAAAAGATCTAGAAGTCAGTGGAAAGACTGGATATCATATAATGATATTCTGAAAATTTGTAATGTATTCTGTTAGTAAGAAAAATGACAATTTTGACAAGTTTTGTTTCTTTTTTTCTGTTACTCAGCTTTATCTCTTTTAAAATTAAAAGTCATGGTCTATAAGACTATCAGTTACAGATAGCTGTATTGTTAAGCAATTTGCTTTTGCAATTTTTAAGGGATGTTAAAGAAAATTAAAGTACTGGGCAGGCATTGTGGCATATCAAGTTAAGCCACAGCTTGTGACACTGTCATCCCATAACAGAGCACTGCTTCTCTACTTCTGATCCACCTCTCTGTTACTGTTCCAGGAAAAGAAGAAGAAAATATGCCAAGTGCATATTTTCTTAACATCCTTGTGGGAGACTGGGATGGAGTTCCAGGCTCCTGGCTTTGGACTGACCCAATCCCAGCCATTGTGGAGATTTGGAAAGTGAAGCAAATGTAAGATCTCTGTCTTTCTATGCATCTACCTCTCTATGTCACTTCACTAAAATAAAGTGCAGAATTTGGTGACTGTATGTATAAAGAATACTTTATTTTGGAGATGTCAGCTTTCTCTGAATTCTGGTAAAGTACAAAGTAAACAGTCTTTCTCTAATCACTTTATTTGGATGAGAAAAGGTATCAGAAATTTCTTTATTCTCCATTATATCCTGAAGCATGCATCAGGAGATAAAATTCTGAAAAAACTGTTTTGCCAATACAATCCACAAGAAAAAGAACTGCTAAAGCAATGATTGCCAAGATGTGAATGTGATCCAGTTAAAACAGAAGAAAACTGAAAAAGCAAAATCATGGCAACAGTTTTCTGGGCTGCTGAAGGCATTTTTATTATTTTTCTCACAGAGGACCAGACACTTTTGAGAAACCAAATTTTAGCAGAAAATCACCCAGGGAAACTTATGAGTCCATCCTCTATGAGGTGGATGTCTTGGGTCATTCCTTGTAAACAGGAACAATTTTGTAAGAGTTGTAAAGGGAAATTATTAGGTATCTATCTCAAAATCCTCATTTATCTGTTTCTAACTTCTTTCTGTCTTCTAATCTTTTAAAAAATTTTTAAAAGATTTGTTTATTTATTTGAAAGTCAAAGTTACACAAAGAAAGAAGGAGAGCAAAGAGAGAGAAGGCTCTTCCATCTGCTGGTTCACTCCCTAATTTGCTACAATGGCTGGAGCTGCGTGGATCTGAAGCCAGGAGCCAGGAGCTTCTTCAGGGTCTCCTACATGGGTGCAGTGGCCCAAGGACTTGGGCCATCCTCCATTGTTTTCCCAGGCCATAGAGCTGGATTGAAAGTGGAGCAGCTGGACTTGAACTTGTGACCATATCAGATACCAGCACTGGAGGTGGTGGCTTTACCCACTATGCCACAGGGCTGGCTACTTTGTCTCCCAATCTTTTTTTTTTTGTCTCCTAATCTTAAAAATCTTTTAAAGACAAGCATTTTTCTTTTGTTAATAATGTAAAAATATATGCATTTATATTATTACTTCAAATAATTCATAAATTTCCCTTTAATTATATTTTACTATCTCTTTTTAGCTCTATATCTTTTTTTATTTATTTATTTTTTTATTTTTGACAGGCAGAGTGGACAGTGAGAGAGAGAGAGAGACAGAGAGAAAGGTCTTCCTTTGCCGTTGGTTCACCCTCCAATGGCCGCCGCGGTAGTGCGCTGCGGCCAGCGCACCGCGCTGATCCGATGGCAGGAGCCAGGTGCTTCTCCTGGTCTCCCATGGGGTGCAGGGCCCAAGGACTTGGGCCATCCTCCACTGCACTCCCTGGCCACAGCAGAGAGCTGGCCTGGAAGAGGGGCAACCAGGACAGGATCGGTGCCCCGACCGGGACTAGAACCCGGAGGATTAGCCTGTTGAGCCACGGCACCGGCAGCTCTATATCTTCATAGCAATCACTTGTGTATATGTTAAACATCCTAGTCTAGTTCAATTCTGTGTGAACACATGACCATCTTGGTTGACATTTTCATTGTGAAGTTATAACCAAAACTCTAGGTTGTCCTGGCAAAGTTCATGCATCCAGTGTTTCAGAGGCAAATTTGGGCAGATTGATAATTCTCCCTATCTAGATAATACATTTTTAAATTTATCTTGATTTGTATGGGACTCTAACTTTATTTTTGATATTTGAAAGTTCTGGTGGAGTTATTTCTAGATGCTAACATCTTTCTTTATTATTACTCTGGTATGTGAGTGATCTTTGATTGATTTATGTTTCCTGATAAATTTCTTTGTTTTCATATTTTAATGCAATTGGAATGAGCTATTTTTCAGCAACTGCCCTTACATCTGCTTTCCACTCTGTTATTTCTTTTTCTGTTATTCATTTTTCAAATTAATTACCATATATTTTGTAAGACAACATCTTTAATCCTTTTCATTTTCTGTTTTCAACTTACAGTTGATAAGGGTCACCTCTATATACATTTACCATCCTAGTCTATGTAAATCCCAGTACTGCGAACTACTAGCCATCTGGATTGGGTTTATTGTTTTAAGGTAATCAATTCCCTCAAAATTCCTTAATTTATTTTCCTATTTTAATTTTATTTACCAAGTTTTTCGTGGCCATCATAAAAAGGCTGATCATTGATCCTTTTTGGGGAAGATGGCATTTTTTTTTCCTATTCTAGATTTTTATGGGAATATGAACTTAGTGATGATACTGGAAAGTCTCAATAAAGTATTTCTAGATCCTGGTACCTCCTATTCATGGTTATTTTGTAAGTGATGATATATCTGTATGATTTACATTTTCTGGATTTTTTGCATAATTTCCTTTGTAATATATTTACAGTGGATTATTTTGCAGGCAATTCTTTTATAGTAGCTGTTACTCTATTACTGCAGTTCTCCTTGTCACTTCATTATTGTTCCTATAAAATCACTCATTTTGTCTCATACTGATAATATATTTTACTTGATAATATATGCATCAGGCCGGCACTGTGGCTCACTTGGCTAATCCTCCACCTGCGGTGCTGGCACCCCAGGTTTTAGTCCTGGTTGGGGCACCAGATTCTGTCTCGGTTGCTCCTCTTCCAGTCCAGCTCTCTGCTATGGCCCGGGAAGGGAGGGGAGGTTGGCCCAAATGCTTGGGCCCTGCACACACATGGGAGACCAGGAGGGAGCACCTGACTCCTGGCTTCAGATCAGCCCAGAGCACCAGCTGTAGCAGCCATTTGGGGGGTGAACCAACAGAAGGAAGATCTTTCTCTCTGTCTCTCTCTCACTGTCTAACTCCGCTTGTCAAAATATATATATATATATATATATATATATATATATATGCATCACTTTTGTACCCCCTTACCTTTGAATGTAGAACTATCATTTAATGTATATCTTTAATATCTTAGTCCAAGACAATACTACCATTGTGAAGCTGAGCTCAGCAGTCCTCTCAGAATTCTGTAAGTTGTCTCCATGAATTTCATGTACAGAGTTTCTCACAGCCATCTTACTCCAATGTAATCATCCACAAATTTCAGGAAATATATTTAATACCTTTTCTTGGTTGTTATAGGAACTAAATTTACCCTTGCTTTTCATTATTCCTCTTTTTCCACTTTTTTCTTCTACCATTGCTTTTTAAAAAGATTTATTTATTTGTTTATTTGAAAGTCAGACTTACAATGAGAGAGGGTGAGACAGAGAAAGAGAGAGGTTTTCCATCTGCCGGTTCACTCACCAAATGGCCACAACAACCAGGTCTGGGCCAAGCCATAACCAGTCATGGGAGTTTCATCTGGGCCTCCCATGTGGGTAGAGTGTCAATAAACATGTTTAAATTTCTTGTCTGAATTCAGCATTACATTGATGACACAGATCAGGATATGAAATGAAAAGGAACTTGACATATTTTATACAGAAGAGTTCAATAACAAGCAGGATGCTGTAGAACATGTGAAGTGATCTGGGGGTTTCATGTCCTTTGAAAAGTTTATACAATGTCTTTGGGAAAACCATTTCTTGTGTGGTGAGCTCATCCCACTTTATCCTCCAATTTGGTGTGACTTTTACAGGACAGAGAAAATGTCTATCTTGGGACTTATTGAGGAGTGCTTTTTTTAAAATCATTTTTAAAGACTTATTTACTTATTTGAAAGGCAGAGTTACAGGGAGGGAGAGGCAGAGGCAAAGGCAGAAAGGATCTGAACCATCCTCCCCTGCTTTCCCAGGCAGATTAGCAGGAAGTTGGATTGGAAGTGGAACAGCTGGGGACTTGAACCAACCAGTGCCCATATGGACTGCTGGCTGTAGATGGCTGCTTAACCTACTGTGCCACAGCACTAACCCCACTGTTTATCTTCCCCTGAGACTGGTCTCAGACAACTCCAGCCACCTGCCCTTCCATGTGACTTTGGCACCAGAACTAATCAATGAAATTCTTTATGTCTCTTTTTATCACACTTGCTTTCTAGCTCAGGCCAATTTCCCAGCTAGGCTAAGAAAATATTCCACATTACAGGAAGGGCCTCTTGTTTTCTCTACTTAACCATTCCCATTCTGACTGCTTTCATTAATGACACTTTATATACAGAGATGATCCAACACAATCTAAAACCAAACATGAGCTGATAGAATTATGCAGGGGCTGGTATAATGGCATAGTTGGTAAAGCTGCCTGTGTTCCCATAGAGGCATGGGATTGAGACCCAGCTAATCCACTGCTGATCCAGCTCCTTGCTAATGAGTCTTGGAGAAGCAGAAGATAGCCCAAGAGATTGGGCCCCTGCACCCATGCAGGAGACCCAGAAGAAGCTCTGGGCTCCTGCATTCAGCCTGTCCCAGCTCTGGCTTTTGTGGCCATTTGGAGATTAAATCAGCAGATGGAAGATTCTCTCTCTCTCTCTCCTCTCTCTCTCTCTCTAACTCGGCCTTGAAACAAGTAAAAAGTCTTTTTTTAAAGGAGAATTAAGCAATATTACTGGGAACAAGATCAACATAAACAAGTGTGTTACTATGTACCCATAAAAAATAGGGAACAATATTAAAGGACAATGTACAGACTAGGAAATGAGTACCTGTTAGAGAAATGAGAAAAAAAATTGATTTATGTAATGTCTTCAAATATTCTTCAAATGATGTTCAACAAATGAGGTAGCAGAAGCATAAGCCAAGAATATAAAAAGAAGACCCAGAATCTAGTAATAGTGTCAGTTGTAACTCACGTGAAGATTATTGCAAGCTAGCGGGCTTCAAGGTTTGTCTAGGATCACTCAGGCGATGGGATTGTCAGGGAGGTGACAGCGGCCCCTGCTGTTAGGATAGTGAGGCTGCGAAAGACCCGAGGTCGAGCTTCCCTCTCACTACCTCCACCCAGCACCACCTCAAGGGGCCGCCCTCATGCTAGAGGCAATTCTGATTGGATGTGGCTTCTCTGATGTCCTGCTTGCTCATGGTCCGTCTGAACAAACTGTCCAGTCAGGGAAGCACTACAGCAGGGCACAGGATCTTATTTCCTGGTTCTCCTGAGAGGCGCTCCAGGCGGCTCAGCCAGTGCTACTGTTTGTGTTTCCCACACCACAGGAGCCCTCAGGAGGACGCTAGGACCCCTGTATGTGCTGGGCTGGCTGTCAGTACTGCGGGGTGGTGTGCAGTCCCTGCCTGCAGCTTCTTTGAACCCTGGGGCATCAGCTTTCCAATCTCTGTGTGGTGAGGATGGCGGAGCTCTCATGGAGAACTTGAACTTCCTGTATGACCCAATTTCCTTGAGCGAGGTAGCAGATCTCAAGCAGTCCTCTTGGCATAGGGGTCTGGGTCAATTTTCTTGTTGCTAATCGCAGGACAGCACAGGCTCGGTGCATGAGAAAGAAGCGGTGTTATTGACCTCACAGTTTTGGAGCAAGGTCGAGGCAGCAATTGGTGATGGTCTTCTTGTTGGCAGAGGCCTGGGGTGGCATGGAGACCAGTGGACAAACAGAAGGAGTGCAGAGGAGGCCAATTCAAAGTGGTCTCTGTAGCAGCCCCTCGGGATAAGCCATTAATCCATTAACCACATGAATGGATTTATCTTGATCACTTCCTGCAGGGCCTCACCTGTTCTCACTGCTGAATTTCTCACCACTGGATTAACCATAAACCATGTTTAATAGAGAGCATGCAGGCTGGCAGGAGGTCCCTAAATTTCCAGGTCTCCTCCCACCTAGTTTTGAGATTTAGCCCTTCTGCCCCTCATGTGGAAGAAGGCAAACTTTCTTAGGGCTTTCAGGGAAAGAAGGAAAGGATTTCAAGCTTTCCTTTCTACCAGGATTACCTATTATTTTCATTGCTTGCCACCTCATCAGATTTTTCTGAATCACGAACATGCATATTGCCTGAGTATTACCAAGAAAATCTTACAAGTTGTCATGTGACATGCTAGAAAGGACCCATGTGTGTTAAATGTCCTTATGTACTTCTGGTGTCATGTCAGGGATTTTGTGCTTCAAAAAATGTTCCCAAG
This sequence comes from Lepus europaeus, assembly GCF_033115175.1. Taxonomy (NCBI): domain Eukaryota; kingdom Metazoa; phylum Chordata; class Mammalia; order Lagomorpha; family Leporidae; genus Lepus; species Lepus europaeus. The sequence continues at coordinate 9,234,719 of NW_026909167.1, read as the reverse complement.
GTCATATGTTTATATTTGTTTTTGACAGGCAGAGTTAGACAGTGAGAGAGAGACAGAGAGAAAGGTCTTCTTTCCATTGGTTCACCCCCCAAATGGCTGCTATGGCTGGTGCGCTGCACTGATCAGAAGCCAGGAGCAAGGTGCTTCCTCCTGGTCTCCCATGCGGGTGCAGGGCCCAAGCACTTGGGCCATCCTCCACTTCCTTCCTGGGCAGCAGCAGAGAGCTGGACTGGAAGAGGAGCAACCGGGAATAGAACTCAAAGGGCCCCAACTGGGACTAGAACCCAGGGTACTGGTGCCACAGGCAGAGGATCAGCCAAGTGAGTCATGGCGCCAGCCTATATACTTTTTTTAAGCAGTTCATAGTGAACAACAATTTCATTATTTTCAGTTCAGGAGAGCCAAAGTGTTATTTGTAGTTTTTTTTTTTTTAAGAATAAGCTAAGTAAAATCCTGTAGTACTTATAATATACAAGTGAACCATACTATTAGATATATATTAAATGTTATATTTTTTTTCATATTTTTTATTTATTTTTTTTAACTTTTATTTAATGAATATAAATTTCCAGTGTACAGCTTATGGATTACAATGACTTCCCCCTCCCATAACTTCCCTCCCACCCGCAACCCTCCCCTCTCCCGCTCCCTCTCCCCTTCCATTCACATCAAGATTCATTTTCAATTCTCTTTATATACAGAAGATGAATTTAGTATAAAGATTTCAACAGTTTGCACCCACATAGAAACACAAAGTGAAACATACTGTTTGAGTACTAGTTATAGCATTAAATCAAAATGGACAGCACATTAAGGACAGAGATCCCACATGAGGAGCAAGTGCACAGTGGCTCTTGTTGTTGACCCAACAAATTGACACTCTAGTTTATGGCGCCAGTAACCACCCTAGGCTCTTGTCATGAGTTGCCAAGGCTATGGAAGCCTTCCAAGTTTGCCGACTCTGATCATATTTAGACAAGGTCATAAAAGACAGAGTGAGGATAGTAACCAATGATCCTAAGAGTGGCATTTACCAGGTTTGAACAGTTATACAGCATTAAGTGGGGAAGAGGACCATCAGTACACACAGATTGGGAGTAGAGCCATTGGTGGTAGAGTAGAGGTTATGATTACAAAGGAATGAGGCCCAAGTATGCTAGACAGGGCCTAGAACAAAGGACAGAGTCATTATTAGAGGAGCTAAGAAAGGTGCTGTCTAAGCTACAATTAAGTTTTCTGATTGAGAGGCAAATAGAACCTGATAGAAGGGGCTTGATAATAATCTGGTGGGCTTTAGGCCTTGTAAGTTAAGAGGCCCAGACCTATCTATCTCTTCACATGGGGTATATCCTAAGGGAGGTGTGAACCTCCTAGGGGAAGGCACTCTGTTGACTTACATTACTTGGCTGGCCTGGGAGGAGAGCTGGCCAGGTAAAGGCAGGGGGCATCTCTAACAAGAAATTTACAGTTCTGCCTGCAATGTTGCTGACCCTACTTGACCATACCCTCAGCTGCAGTGGTCACTTTGGAAGTTGGGCTGAGTGAAGGGCTTTTCAGCTTGGAGCCAATAAGATCTGTTGCTCTGACCTGGGCATCCTTCGACTCCAGGGCAGGTCCATTTCCAGTGATCCAACTCTTGGCAGAGCTGCCAGGGCTCTTCACAAGCTGACTTCTGCTGAAGCCCATGCTTACCACATTGAAAGCCACTGCAGTGGACTGGCCTGTTGGGTCTCCTTGAGGGCAGATCACTGTACAGATCAGCCATTAATAGGCCTGCCACCCATTGCTTCTGATGCCTAGCTTTCTTTTCCTCCTGGTTTGTGTTAAAGCAGACCAGAGGATGCAAGTCAAGGGAGTGCCCGTTTCCCATCTCTAATCTTCGGTGGCCTGAACTACAAGTCTATAGTCACAGGCATGTTCTGTAGAAGTTTTTCTAAGGTAGACAATGCCCATGAGGAAAATTATATTCTCACTTTAAAACTTTCTTTCCCTTTGGTCTGAAAGGGAGGTTTTTTCTACTTACTGTATACTTCGCTGATGGCGAAGTGAATCTAGCTATGAGATTATTATTTAAGTTCTTATTTTGGCTATGCTATTACAGAAAAATGTTAGCCATCTCTTTTATAAGGTCTAAAGATTAAATTGTGCGTCCTACAGATTCCTTCATAATAGAATTAGTTTCCTACCTTGAAGAGAATAGAGAAATGAAAGAATAAGTTGGGCTTAGAATAGAGAAATGAGGGAGCAAGTCCTAGATCGCTTGCTGACAATAGCAATGTTACATGAATACTTAGCAAACCGTTTCAACCATTAGATAACAACTTAAGAAAACATTTACCAGAAGGTCCAATGCCTTCTATAAATTTTAAGAATCATGTATTTGAAAACACCTCTTAAATATCTAACATGGTGTAGTTTGTTTAGCCAGTAAACTTAAGCACAACCATCTAAAATGTTTTTAGTTTCTTTCTACCAACAAGTTTAAAACATATGATACACAGATTCAGGTCACACAAATTAAAATGTATCTTTGATTGATTTTAGCAGCTTAAATTTATGGACAATCTTATCTATAAGCCATTTAAAATATAACTCTTAATAAAATTTCCTATGTGGATATACAATATGTACACACATATAACATAGCATAATAGACCAATATAGCAATTCTAATAATAGCTTTTAAAATCTTTAACTCTTTTTGTAGATTGCCAATTGATTTGAATTGCTTTTTGTTTTTAGATTACTTTAACACATTGCTTTAACAGAGCATCAGAGTTTAATTCTATGACAAAGAGAAATTTTGCTTCCTGTGATCTTTTGCTGTGAGGTTTCCTTCCTTTACCTTCTTTCATATTGGTGACCATGTTTCTGTGTTTCTGTGTGTAACACATCTTTAAGCATCTTTTGCAGGGCAGGATGAGTGGCAACAAATTCTTTCAGTTTCTGTTTGCTATGAAAAGTCTTAATTTCACCTTCATTCAGAAATGAGAGCTTTGCAGGATATAATATTCTGGGCTGGCAGTTTTTCTCTCTTAGTACCTGGGCTATATCTCGCCATTCCCTTCTAGCTTGTAGGGTTTCTGATGAGAAGTCTGCTGTGAGTCTAATTGGAGATCCTCTGAGAGTGATCTGACGTTTCTCTCTTGCACCTTTTAGAATCTTTTCTTTATGTTTCATTGTGGTGAGTTTGATTACGATGTGTCGTGGTGAGGATCTCTTTTGGTCATGTTTATTAGGGGTTCTATAAGCTTCCTGTACTAAGATGCCTCTGTCCTTCTCCAAACCTGGGAAATTTTCTGCTAGTATCTCACTGAAAATGCCTTCTAATCCTTTCTTCCTCTCCATGCCTTCAGGAACTCCTAGAACCCGAATATTAGGTTTTTTAATAGTATCCTGTAGATTCCCGACAATATTTTTTAGATTTCTAATTTCTTCTTCTTTTCTTTGGTTTGCCTGTTTCCTTTCCTGTTCTCTGTCTTCTAAGTCTGATATTCTCTCTTCTGCTTTGCCCATTCTGTTTTTAAGGCTCTCTAATGTGTTTGTCATTTGATCTATTGAGTTCTTCATTTCATTGTGGTTTTTTGTCACTATCACAGTTTCATGTTCTACTAGTTGTTTCATTTCATTTTGATTCCTCCTTAATATTTCATTTTCACGAGAGAGATTTTCTATCTTGTCCATTAAGGATTTCTGTAGTTCAAGAATTTGATTTTGAGAACTTCTTAATGTTCTTATCAATTTTTTGAAATCCGTATCTTGCATTTCTTCGATCTCATCACCTTCATAATCTTGAATTGGGGTGTCTTTTTCATTTGGGGGTGTCATAGTGTCTTCCTTGTTCTTGTTACCTCGGTTTTTGCGTTTGTTGTTTGGCATGTTGGAGATATTTGGTTTCTTCACTGTGGTGTTTTTTCTTGTTACACTATGGCTCTATATTAAGTGGACTGTCTGCTTTCGGTGGAGCCTTAGAGGCTTGAGATTAGTGTGGACTGAGAGCTGGGTTTGGTTCCTCAGGGTTAAGGGTGTGTCAAAGATGACACTCCCAGGTTAGGCGTGGTAAATCTCTTTCTTTTTTTTTGCTTCAAAAGGGAAGTAATTCCGCACAGCTGAATGTAATTGGAGGTAGTTAGCAGGCAAATGATATACCCACAGGAGCCAGAGATCGGAAGCTCTTTCCCAAGGACCACACAGGGAATCTCTGCTGCCCTTGTTGTGGGCTCCAATTCTCCTGCAGTCTCCCACTGGATTGCCAAGTTAGATCCTAATCGCCTGTTATTTCACCCCTCCCCCCAGAGTCAGGTTTTTCTGCTAGGCTCAGGGCCGGTGCAGACCTGAGGTCGCCCTGCTTATGACGTATGTCAAAATGGCGCCTGCTCTTTGTCTTGCTCGCCTTTGAGGGGTGAGCGGAGAGAAACTCGTGTCCGTATCAGTCACTTTTTTTTTCTTTTTTTTTTTCTTCCCTCTCTCTCTTCTAGTTAGCCTGGTGAACTTTTCCCCACGGAGTTTCAAGCCTCGTTCCCTCTAGTCTCCTCTTTCTGCTTGCCCGCTGGTGTCTCAGGCTATTGAGATCCGGCTCACCTCGCGTTCCAGAGCTGGTGCGTTTAGTCTGCCGCTGGTGTCCCGAACTTGGGCTCCCACGCTCTCCACGCAGGTCCACTGTGAATCACTAGTTCCGGAAGAGTTTCCTCTGCTGTTTCTTCCCCTACTCTTCCTTGACCCTGCAGTATCTCCACTTTTATTAACCTGTGTGTCTTGCTGAACTATCAATGTGCTCCTTCCTATTCCGCCATCTTGCCGCTCCCCTCAAAATGTTATATTTTTATGAAGATAAATGCCTAGTAATAAAAGGAAATTTTAAGTTTATCAATTTATAGAATTTCTCATTTGGAAAGGAACCTTCAATATCAGCCAGTTTCATTCAAATTATAATATTTTTTCACTTTTAAGCAATCTCTGGTGTTATTAAGATTTCTTCACTAAATTTACACATTAATACAATTATCTTAAAATACATTGTTAATTACTTAAATTATAACACAACTGAAAACAAGTCTTACTACCTGCTATTGATTATAGTTATCAGAAGTAGTAAGATGCTGTCACAAATTTAAAACAAAAATTTTTTTGTCTCTGAAGTGATTTTTCAGGAATAATGAATAATGGAAATCTATAAGAGATGTTTGGATAACATTTGCCTCATGGACAATTCATAGAAATATAGTTATTTATCTCTAGATGTAGACTTAATTTTGAAGTTATCATTTTTATGGCAATTGTGATAATACAAATGACCACAAACCAAATAATAAAATAATTGAAATCCATATACTTTGAGAAAATGGATAGCTTCTCTGTTAATGTATCAAACAATTTTTCTATACTAATTTATTAGAACTATTTCAAAAATATTTCTTTCAATTTGGGGAGAGGTAAAGTAATGAAGAAAACCAAACTTTCTGAAAATTAAAGTATTTGCATTTAATTTGTTCATTTTCTGCCTCATCGCCAAAGTAGTTCTTTAATTGGATAGAAAAAAGTAGATTCAAAATCTACATTTGTTGACCACTAATAACAGAGGAAGGGCAGTGAAGCATCATTAGCCCAATGAAACTTACAGGATTTCAGTGCTGGGGAAATCAGGACTCTTTCTGAATTTTGTTAGGGAAATGTGTTCTCATTTTATGTGGAGCTGTTCACTTTTGTTATTTTTATTTTAATATATATTTTAAAGTTTCAGCAGAACTCAGCACTAGGAGTGTCTACCTTATTTTTTTTGGGAAAAAATCTGACTAATTTTTAAGAATAGGGCATCAATATTGTTTCCTTTTCTCAGTTTTGAATATAGTGTGTCATTCTGTGAAAACCACCTTGCCAGTGTGCTTTTTGTTTAGTTTTGCTTTTTAAGTGCAAACTTGAAAGTTTTACTTATAAAAAGTGACCTTTATGTTTTTCCATATGATTGACAGAGGTTTTACCTAGTTATCTTCATTGTATGACAATAAATCTATTCAATAAAGATTAACAAATGCATTAAAAGTGCAAATAATCACTATGGTATGCTTGCTGGTTTTATTTATGATGATGTATTGATCATCTCTGCAGGTACTGTGATAAATATGTCTATTGGAAAATATAATTTCATTTTTCAAAAATGCAAGCAAGTTAAAACCCTTCTGCAATTATGAAGTCATCCTCTGATAACTTACTGATTCATTTCTTGGTGTCAAAATCAAGAAACCAATTATCTGTTTGACTTGGAGATATTAGGTCCCTGTGGTACTATGAAGAAAATTATTTAGTGCCTTTCAGCTAGTGAAATGATGATTGGTGGGTCTGTTTGTTGAACAAAAGGGGGGAGGGGAAGAGCACACATTAGCTATAAGATTGTATCTATCTCAGTGGAGGTAGTCATTTCAGTCTTTGGAATTAATTCTACAATTTAATGATAACTTTAAGTTTGTGTAAGAAGTGGTTAGTAAAAAATTTATTTACCTTATTATATAAACATAAGACTATGTTTTAAAACCTTCTTTCCCAGCCAAGATACTCATTTTAATACAAAATGGGAAAATATTCAATACAGTGTCTCCTTTTGGAGGCTTCCTACAAGTGAAAGCAGATTTGTGGGGGATGATTGGGTTTTGAGCAACTTCCTCGCTTCAAAGACAAAACCTACATTTCCTTCTTCTGTCCCTAAAGTGCCGGGGACTCAAGCTACTTTTTTTTTTTTTGACAGGCAGAGTGGACAGTGAGAGAGAGAGAAAGGTCTTCTTTTGCCATTGGTTCACCCTCCAATGGCCGCCGTGGTAGGCGCGCAGCGGCCAACACACCGCGCTGATCCGATGGCAGGAGCCAGGGGCTTATCCTGGTCTCCCATGGGGTGCAGGACCCAAGGACTTGGGCCATCCTCCACTGCACTCCCTGGCCGCAGCAGAGAGCTGGCCTGGAAGAGGGGCAACCGGGACAGGATCGGTGCCCCAACCGGGACTAGAACCCGGTGTGCCGGCGCCGCAAGGCGGAGGATTAGCCTAGTGAGCCACGGCGCTGGCCCTCAAGCTACTTTTAAGAAGCTATTGTACTCCACCTGCCTTGGATGAAGCAAGCAGCCCCTTTGCTACCAGAATTCCCCAGAAACAGCATGGGCATTTTCCATGGTAGAGAGCAGCCCTTGTGAATTCTGCAACTGCAGGAGCTCTGGAGCTCTACTTGCTTGCTCTGTATGATATAGAGAAATTCTCATGGCCTCATATGGCTAGTAACCAGTAGCATCTCATACACAATTCCAGAGTACCAGAACTAAGGCGGCCTCTTCTAAAACTCTTACCACATGGTGCTGGAAGGCAAGACAGTGCATCATTTTTGCATGCCTTGTGGGCACAAAGGAAAGTTCTCTCCAATATCTGAAGCTCTAGGATTTCTGCTGCTGGTGTTATAAACCCTGGAATAACACTCATCTGTGGGAGATAGATATATATATATATATATATATATATATATATATATATATATATATATATACATATACAGTCCTACCTATCTTTGTATGCTTCAGGCTGGAATTCAATCCCTGGAATAATCGGCAGTCAACCCAAGAGACCTGGATAAGGACCCCACTGTATCCTGTATCTACAGGGCTGTTAATTCTGTACTGTATTTCAGAGAGTCATGTAAATACACCTAGACCCTAGGGAATGGAGCCTATAAGCATTCCAGTGCTCCAGACCCAGACCTGCTGATACACAACCCTTAGCATAAACTGTATTCACCCTGTAGGACTCAGGGAATGTCTCCTTAACATTTCCCAGACTTGGGACTTGAACTCATGATGCTAAATTTCTGGGTATTAGTCAGGCTAACATATCAGAACATGGGGAATGTCTTATCCACATAGTATAGTAAAAAGGCCATAATTTTCACTGCCACAAGCACCAGAAATATTCATATTTGCCTGGTAGAAAAGGGTAGCATGACCAGAAATGTGGATACAGACATCACAAACCCCAGTATGACTGACAACTCTAGAGACTAAGAACCTATGGAAGCTCATGCCACTTCAAAGTCATATTTTAACATCCGCAACAGGCTGAAGAACAGAAACCTGTTGCACATGTAGACAATGCTGACACTGATTACTAATGGAGAAATCAAGTCTCAAAAACTTCCAAAGTTTGAAATCATACCATGTACCTACCTTCTCAGACTGAAATCAATCAAACTAGACATAAATAATAATAAAGGGCATTGGAAAGTTCACAGGTACATGAAAATTAAACAACATGATGACCAATGTATCATGTTAAAAAATTAAAAAGGGTCAGAAAATTTCTTAAAACAAATGAATATGAAAACACAACATATCAAAGCATAGAACACAGCAAAAGCAGTATTAAGAGGGAATTTTATAATAATAAGTGCTTACATTTAAATTTGAAAGATCTTAAATAAATGGTCCAATGCTACATCTCAAAAACCCAGAAAAAGTGGCCAGCACTGTGATGCAGTGGTTTAACACCCTGGCCTGAAGTGCTGGGCACCGGTTCAAGACCCGGCTCCTCCAGTTTCTATCTAGCTCTTCCTCTTCTCTTCTTCTTCTTCTTCTTCTTCTTCTTCTTCTTCTTCTTCTTCTTCTTCTTCTTCTTCTTCTTCTTCTTCCTCTTCTTCCTCTTCTTCCTCTTCTTCCTCTTCTTCCTCTTCCTCTTCTTCCTCTTCTTCCTCTTCTTCCTCTTCTTCTTCTTCTTCTTCTTCTTTGGACAGGCAGAGTTAGAGAGTGAGAGAGAGAGAAACAGAGACAGTTATAGACAGTGAGAGAGAAACAGAAAGGTCTTCCTTCCATTGGTTCACTCCCCTAATGGCTGCCACAGCCAGTGCTGTGCCAATCCAAAGCCAGGAGCCGGGTGCTTCCTCCTGGTCTCTCATGTGGGTGCAGGGACCTAAGCACTTGGGTCATCCTCCATTACCCTCCCAGGCCACAGCAGAGAGCTGACCTGGAAGAGGAGCAACCGGGACTAGTACCCAGTGCCCCAACCGGGTCTAGAACCTGGGGTGCCAGCGCCACAGGTGGAGGATTAGCCAAGTAAGCCATGGTGCCAGCCTCTATCCAGCTCTTTGCTATGGCCTGGGAAAGCAGTAGAAGATGGCCCAAGTCCTTGGGAACCTGCACCTGTGTGGGAGACCTGGAAGAAGCTCCTGGCTTCAGATTGGTGCAGTGCTGATCATTACGGCCAATTGGGGAGGGAACCAGTGGATGGAAGACCTCTCTCTCTGCCTCTTCTCTCTCTGTGTAACTCTGACTTTCAAAAAAAATAAATCTTTTAAAAAACGCAGAAAAAGAAAAACAAGCCATAGGCAAAAATTAGCAGGGCACAAGAAAAAAACAAATATAAGAACAGTCATAAATGAAATTGAAACTAAAAGAATATTAGAGATATAAAACAAATAGCTGGTTCTTTAAGAAGATAAACAAAATAGAAAAGCCTTTATCCAGAGTAACAAAAGAAAGAAGAAAAACACCTCAATAAATAAAGTTTGAGAAGAAAAGTAGACATAACAATTGATACTACAGAATATGATGGGTCATAAAAAGCTGCTATGAACAACTGTGTGTTAACAAATTGAAAAGCCTCAAGTAAATTCCTGAATATGTGTAACATATTAAGATTAAACAAGGAAGATATAGAAAATATAAATAGGCCATAGGAAGAAATACTACTGAAGTAGTAATTAATAAAAGTTTCCCATCAAGGAAAGTGATAAATTCTATAAAACATTTAAAAAGGGATAACTCAAATGCTCTTCAAATTATTGCAAAATATTTTAGAGTATACAAAACTGTAAGGGGCCAGCACTGTGGCAGAAGCAGGTAAAACCCTGGCCTGAGTGCCCTCAGCCCACGTGGGTGCCAATTTGAAAATTTGAAGCCTGGCAGCTCTACTTCAGATCCAGCTCTCTGCTAATGGCCTTGGAATGCAGTAGAAGATGGCCCAAGTCCTTGGACCCCTGCACCCCTGAGGAAAACCCAGAAGAAGCTCCTGGCTCCTGTCTTAGGATTGGTTCAGCCCTGGCCATTGCAGCCATTTGGGAAGTAAACCAATGGATGAAAGACTCTTTCTCTCTTGCTCACTCTTGCTTTTGCTATTTCTCTTACCCCCCCCCCCCGCCTTTGTGTAACTGCTGCCTTTCAAGTAAATAAATATTTTTTAAAAAGAAAAGAAAACTATAAAAAACTTTTCAGAAAGCTGGCATTACCAATACCAAAACCAAAGACATAACACAAAAAATAAAACTACAGACCAGGATGCTTGATGAACATAAATGTGGAAGTTTTCAACAAAACACCAGTAAACCAAATCCAAAGCTACACCAATGATTATACATAATAGTAAGTTTGACTTCATCTAAAGATGCAAGGGTGATTCAACATTTGGAAATCAAAAACCTCATAAATCACATCAACAGAATGAGGGAAAAATCATGTGAGCATTTTAACAGACACAGAAAGCAGTTGATAAAATCGAATATCTTTAATAAAAAAAATCCTCTACAAATTAGGTTAAAAGGAACACATCTCAAAATTATAAAGCCTTTATAAGACAGACCAACACTGCTGGCGCCGTGGCTCACTAGGCTAATCCTCCGCCTTGCGGCGCCGGCACACCAGGTTCTAGTCCCAGTCGGGGCACCGATCCTGTCCCGGTTGCCCCTCTTCCAGGCCAGCTCTCTGCTGTGGCCAGGGAGTGCAGTGGAGGATGGCCCAAGTCCTTGGGCCCTGCACCCCATGGGAGACCAGGAGAAGCACCTGGCTCCTGCCATCGGATCGGCGCGCTGCACCGGCCGCAGCGCACCTACTGCGGCGGTCATTGGAGGGTGAACCAATGGCAAAAGGAAGACCTTTCTCTCTGTCTCTCTCTCACTGTCCACTCTGCCTGTCAAAAAAAAAAAAAAACAAACAAAAAACAAACAAACAAAAAAACCAACAGACAGACCAATAGCTACTTTTATACTGAAAAGTATAAAGCAGAAATCACTTCTTTTCAAATATGGAATAAGAGAAAAATGTCCCTTTTTCACCAGTCTGATTCAGTATATTGTTGGAAGTACTAGCGAGAACATTTTGGGAGGGAAAATAAACAAGGTAATTAAAATTGGAAAGTAGTAATTCAAAATAGCCATATTTGGGATCAGCTCTGTGGTATCATGGGTAAAGCCACCACTTGCAGCGTGAGCATCCCATAGGGTCACCAGTTGGATTCTTGGGTGCTCCACTCATGATCCACCTCTCTACTTATGCACCTGGGAAAGCAGCAGAGGATGGACCAAGTGCTTGGGACCCTGAACCCATGTGGGAGACTTGGATAAATCTCTAGCTCCTGGCTTCAGACTGACCCAGGCCTGGTTGTTGCAGCCATTTGGGGAGTGAAAAAATAGATGGAATATTTCTCTTTCTATGCCTTGCCTTCTCTGTAATTGCCTTTCAAATAAATAAATAAACTTTTAAAATCAACATTTGCAAATTTCATGATGTACCTGGATAAAAACCAACCACTACACCAAAAAGCTGTTAGAATTTATAAATCAATGTTTTCTCAAACTTCATTTAAAATCTTTGTCAAACAAACTGATAGGAATTTGGTTACTACTGTAGATTTTTTAAATAAAACTTGACGATATTACATAGATTAGTCCTTCCTTGTTTAGTTTCTCGTATGGGTATTCATTTTCTAGTCTGTGTCCTTTAAAATTGTTTCCTATTTGTGTCTTTGTACATAGCAGTTCTGTTGATTAGATAGATAGGTCTCATTTAAAATATTTTTTTAATTTTTTTCTTTATTAATTTGAAAGGCAGAGTTACAGAGAGAGAAAGAGGAGAGAGAGGGGGGAAGAGAGAGAGTGAGAGAGGATCTTCCATCTACTGCTTCACTCCCCAAATGGCTACAACAAATAAACTAGGCCAGGCCAGAGCCAGCCAGAAACCAGGATATTCTTCTGGTCTCCCACATGGGTTCAGGGGTCCAAGAACATGGGGCATCTTCCACAGCTTTCCTAGGCTATTAGCAAGGAGCTGGATCAGAAATGGAGGTACCAGGATTCAAACTGGTACCCATTTGGAATGCTGGCTTTGCAGGCAGTAGCTTTACATGCTATGCCACAATGCCAAGCCCTATATTGATCTTGTACCTAGCAATCTGTGTCATTTCATTTTTCAATAAAAGTTGAGGCATCATAGTACCTGATTCAAAGCATATTACAAAGTTTCAGTAATAACATAAAATTGTCAAATAGATCAATGGAAGAAAATAAAATGTCCAGAAATTACTTCATGTGCATTCAGGCACTGATTTTTGACCAAAGTTCCATAGAACGTACATTAAAAAACTGGTAGTCTTTTCAATAAATAGTTCTTCAAAACTAAAGTGTGTGTGTGTGTGTGTGTGTGTGGTATTAACCTCTCATTATATATAAAATCAACTCAAGGTGGATCAAAAACCTAAATTTAAGATTTTAATCTCTGGCTCTGAACTTTCTGAAAGAAAATACAGGGGGAAACTCTTCAAGATATTTGTGTAACATGATGACTTCTTGGATAAGACCCCCAAAACACTGACAAATGAAGAACTAGGCAAATGAATTTATATCAAACTCAGAAGCTTCTGCACAGCAAAAGAAGCAATCAGGGAGTTCAGAGAAGTCTGAAAAAATGGGAGAAAATATTTGCAAGCTCCAACAAAGGATTAATATGAAAGTATATCCATAACTCAAAAATCAATCCAGTTTAAAAATGAGAAAAGAGGGGCTGGCACTGTGGCACAGCAGGTTAACACCCTGGCCTGAAGTGCCGGCATCCTATATGGATGCCAGTTCAAGACCCAGCTGCTCCATTTCCAATACAGCTCTCTGCTATTGGCTGGGAAAGCATGGAAGATGACCCGAGTCCTTGGGCCCCTGCACACGTGTGAGAGACCTAGAGGAAGCTCCTGGCTCCTGGCTTCGGACTGGCACATCTTCAGCCATTGTGGCCAATTGGGGAGTGAACCATTGGATGGAGGACCTCTCTTTCTCTCTGACTCCCTGCCTCTCCTCTCTCTGTGTAACTCAGACTTTCAAATAAATAAATCTTTAAAAAATGAGCAAAGGACCTGAATAGACTGTTCTCAAAAGTATAAATGCAAATGATCAACACACACACACTCTCTCTCTCTCTCTCTCACACACACACACACACACATATATATATATATATATATATATATATATATGCTCAATAATGTTATCTATCAGGGAAGTGCAACTTAATATCACTTCACCCTTATCACAATGAATATTATCCAAAAAGGAGAGAGTATTAATATGCTGGTGAGGATATAGAAAAAGTAGAATTTTATACACTGTTATCAGGAGAGTACATTATACAGTCACTGTTGAAAACAATATTGAGATGTCCTAGAAATCTAGAAAAAGAATTTCCATATGATCCAATGGTCCCAACACAAAGTATTATCCAAAATATTTAAACTCATTGTATCAAAGAGATTCTGCTCCACAATGTTTATAGCAGAACTGTTCATAATAACCAAAATATGGAATCAACAAAATATGCTTAATAAGATGAATGGGTAAAGACAATGGGATATATATTCACAATGAACTATTATTCAACAATATAATTAAAAATTTAAAAAGCAGTCTTTAAAGTATTTGTAAGAAACAAAACTATAATTATTTAGAAGGTTTGAACAATTATGACTTTATTAGAAATTTGTTTGAGAAGATGAGAGAAAGCGCTTTCAATCCAATTACATGAGCTATCACCACTGCATCCTAAGGTCTGCATTACAAGGAAGCTGGAGTTAAAATTTGGAGCACAGAGGACTGGAATTTTCATGCATCAGGTTAAGTTACTGTCTGTAATGCCCATATATCATATCTGAATGCTGGTTGAAACCCAGGCTGTTCCTCTTCCAATCAATATCCCTGCTGATGCATTTGGGAAAGCAGTAGAAGATGTACTTGGTACTTGGGCTCCTGCCACCATTTTATTGGAGACCTAGATATGGTTCTGGGCTCCTGGTTTCAGCTTGGAGCAAGCATCATCCATTGGAATCATTTGGGGGAGTGTTAAGAAATAAATTTCTATTGTTTTAAGTCTCCCAGTTTGTGACATTTGGTTATAGCAATCCACATGGAACAAAGCAATTATAACAAATCAAAAATGCAGCAGCCTTTCTTAATTTACTGCATGAGGTCAACAGAGCCTTGATAGCAAACCATGATGAGCAATTATTATCCATTTTCTGTTGTATAAATACATTTTTATTTTTATTTTTTATTTGAGAGTTAGTTGTAGCCAGAGGAAGAGACAGAAAGGTCTTTTATCTGCTGGTTCACTCCCCTAATGGCCACAATGGCTGGAATTGAACTGACTGGCACCAGAGGCAGAGGCTTAGCCTACTACACCACAGTGCCGGCTCCAATATAGATTTTTAAAATTCAAAATTTTAGGAAACTAAATTCAATGATACAAAGGTTAATTTTTTAAGATTTACTTATTTTTGATAGAGAAAAAGAGAGAGAAATCTTTCATCCACAGGTTCTTTCCCCAGAAGGCCACAGCAGCTGTGGTGGACCAAACTGAAGCCTGGAGCCAGAAGCTTTATCTGGGTCTCTCATTTGGGTGGCAGGGTCCAAAGCACTTGGTCCATCTTTCAATGTTTTTCCCAAGCCATTAGGAGGGAGTTTGTTTGGAAGTAGAGCAGCTGGGGCATGAACTGCTGCACATATTTGATGCCAACATTGCAGGCACTGGCTTTGCCAACTGTGCCACAATGCCAGCACCACAAGGTTAATTTGTGAAAATTAACTTGGATGTATTAGAACATAGGTTTAAATTTTAACCAATGCAATATTTTAAGGATTGTATTTAACCAATATAATTCATGATATTAAAAAGAGGACAAAAATCATAAAGTCATTTCCATAAATTAAAATCATGATAAATTCAATACATAGTTATGGTTGAAAAAAGATCTTTAGTAATGGCAAAATGAAGGAGTCTAAGATCTTTGAAGAAAACATAACCAACCACTTTATATTAAATATTTTGAAAATTCTTGTACAGCCAGCAATAAAACATGATCACTCATTATCATAACTTCTATATCACAATATAGAGCCTTAAACTGGAAAATTATATGATTAGAAAGTAAAAACACCCAGTGCCGTGGCTCAATAGGCTAATCCTCCACCTAGCGGCTCTGGCACACCGGGTTCTAGTCCCGGTTGGGGCACCAGATTCTGTCCCAGTTGCCCCTCTTCCAGGCCAGTTCTCTGCTGTGGCCAGGGAGTGCAGTGGAGGATGGCCCAAGTCCTTGGGCACTGCACCCCATGGGAGACCAGGAGAAGCACCTGGCTCCTGCCATCAGATCAGCGCGGTGTGCCGGCCGTAGCTCGCTGGCCACGGCGGCCATTGGAGGGTGAACCAATGGCAAAAGGAAGACCTTTCTCTCTGTCTCTCTCTCTCACTGTCCACTCTGCCTGTAAAAAATAAATAAAAAAAACTGACTAAAAAAAAAGAAAGTAAAAACAAATATAGAAAACCTAAAATCATTTGGATATGTCATGAAAGTATATGCATCAAATTGAAAATAATAAACTAAAATATTTTAAATAAGTTTAGTAGGACATTGGGTGCAAATTAATGTAAAATCAGTTTTGTCTCTGTATGTTTTCATTACAAATTATATAATTAAATTGTCAAAATAATGGAGTAGAGATTTAATGGTGTGGTTAAAACACCCTTACACTATATCCAAGTGCCTGGGTTCAGGTTCCTGCTGACGTGTACCATTGGAGGCACTGGTGATATCTCAAGTATGTGGGTCCCTGTCATCCATGTGAGAGACCCAAAATGAGTTACAATCATCTAAATTTGGCATTTTGGAGTAAGTTTGGGAGTGAATCAACAGATAGAACATCTCTGTCTCTGTCTTTCAGATATTTAAAATAATAAATATTTTAAAATTATTTTTAAGTTAGCACTATATGTAAGACAGCTAATTTCACAATACTTCTACGATGCACTCATATGAACACATATAATAATTGAGAGAAACTAATGAATAAAATAAGTAGAAGAATATGCCTTGTCAATAGATCACATCTCAATATTATCAATGTCAACAAAATCCATTTATAGGCTCAATAAATATCCAAGGAAAACATTGTAGATAAAACCCAGATTTTCTAAAGATTGGATGTGATACCAATTAAAAATCAGATAAGCAATTTTTGGTCAAAAAATGATGTTGTTTCTACAGTTTACACAGAAATACAAAGGTCTAAAATAGCTATGATAATCAGGAAGCAGAAAAAGAAAACTGAAGATCTTACACACTTGCATGTGATTTCAAAGTTAAAGCTACTGTAGTTAACACAGAATGCTCTTGATACTAAAATAGACATGTGGACAAAAGAAATAAATAGTTCAGAAGTAGAGCAAATGTTGAGGGCCAGCACCATGGCTCATGTGGTTAATCCTCTGCCTGCAGCACCAGCATCCCATATGGGTGCTGGATTCTAGTCCCGTTTGCTCCTCTTCCAGTCCAGCTCTCTGCTGTGGCCCAAGAGGGCAGTGGAGGATGGCCCAAGTGCTTGGGCCCCTGCACCTGCATGGGAGACCAAGAAGAAGCACCTGGCTTCTGGCTTTGGATTGGCGCATCACTGGCCATAGCGGACATTTGGGGAGCAAACCAACAGAAGGAAGACCTTTCTCTCTGTCTCTCTCTCTCACTGTCTATAACTCTACCTGTCAAATAAAAAAAGAAGTAGAATAAATGTATAGAGCCACTTCCTTTATAACACAGATGGCACTGCAGAGTATATAGTGAAATAAGGGTGCTCTTTTTATTAAACAGTGGTGTGTATATTGAAAATTCAACTGGATTTGTACATGGAAAAAATCAATATTGACTCCTATACCATATTCAAAAAGCAGTTTCAATGGATTTATTATCTAACTGCGTAAGTAAAAACAAGCAAGCCTCTGTAACTACTGCAACCAGTATCCAAATGTGTCTGTCTAAATTTAAGCTTAAATTAGTTAAAATTATTTGTACTTAAAATAAAATCCCTCCATTTCACTTAACCATATTTCAGGTGTTAAGTCTTAGTTAAGAAAATTTCCAATGTCAGAAAATTCTACGGCTCAGCAATGTTCAGATAACTTAGTACGTCTTACACAGAGGGCTACAACTTTTCATAGGCTTATACAGAATACTAAGTTAAAAAAAGCATTGATAAGCTGCATTTCATTCAATTAGGAGTTTTTGTTATTTCAAAGACACTATTAAGCAAGGAACATTTAAACTATGTAGTATTCTCTTTATATTTTTAAGTGGAAAAAATTAAAGTGATACAAACATTTTAACAGTTGCTTATGCAAACTTCTGTATTATTATCGCTTCTCGGCCTTTTGGCTAAGATCAAGTGCAAACTTCTGTATTATTACATTGAATGAAAAGTAAAGCAAAAATTAGACAGCAAGTACATACCACTAACCTGATGAAAATATTAGAAGTATTATAGAGATGAAGCAACTGGAACAATGCAGTGCTGCTGATAGGAGAGTAAATTGGTGAAACTGACTTGGGAAACTGTAGACAGTATCTGTTAAAGCTGAACAATATACCTTGTGCTTAAGCAATTCCTAAAATGCCAATATATGTGCACCAATTTAAAAAAAATAAGAAAGTGTTCATAGCTGGTACATTGTAACTCACCTTAAGTAGGTTTATTGCAAATCCATTGCAAGCTCTATATCACAAGATCCATGCAGGACCATGAAACTGTTGAGTCCCCTACAATCAGAAGAATCAGGCTTTTGAGGAGCCAGCTTCAGACCTGAGGCCTGGTGGCTCACTCCTCCAACCTGGCATAGCTCCAAGTGGCTGCCTCCCCCACTTTGCTAGGGTGGTTGCTGATTGGCTATAGCATTTGTGATGTCATACATGGCATTGGGTTTTCAAACTGTCCAATCAGGTGTGAAGTGGTGGGGGCACATTATGTAACCATGGGAAATCTTCATGTAACAGTCATCTCCAGGCTCAGTTGTGCAGAGCAGTTTGGGGTGGCTCAGTGACCCTCTCTCTTTGAAGAGGAAGCCATGGAATGGTGAGTATGGGAGAATGAGTGTCCAGAGAGTGGGGAAGGTGGAACCAGTAGAACTTGTCAAGTTCCTTCTGCAGCTTTTTTTAAAAGTTCTTATGATAAAAACTAATTCTGCCAAATATATTTTGTGCTTTTCTTGAGGCAATCATGTGTTTTGTTCTTTATTATGCTAATCTTTATATTAACTGATTTACATGTGGTGAATTATCCTTGCATTTCTGGAAATCTGGCTTGAGCATCTTTTTTTTTAATGTGCTGTTGAATATGGTTTGTTCAGACTCTGTCCAAAATGTTTCATCTGTGCCAGTCGGGGATGCTGACCTGTAGCTTTCTTCTCTTATGAATGCCAGCAACACAGCAAGTGTGGGCTTAACTTGCTACACAACAACATCAGCCCTGCAGCTTGGCTTTTGAATTAGAATAGATGGTCTTATAAAACAAGCTTAGAAATATTTTCTCTTATTCTCTCAGAAGAATTATAGAATTGTTACAAGTTCTTATTTATGTATTTTATAGAATCTAGTAGGTAAATGTATAAGTTTTAGATTTACTTTAACTAGATGCATTTTAGTATTTGTTTAATTGCCTTGCTAGTTAGTGTTCCTTTCATATTTTCTACTTCTTCCTAACTCAATTTTGTTAAGTTGCATATTCCTAGGGATTCATCCATTTTCTCTGGGTTATAAATTTGTCAGTGCATGTTCATTCATGGAATTCTCTTGTGATCTTTTGTATTCCTGTGGCATCAGGGGATTTTCAATTTATGTTTAATTTTGAATTTCAAAAATGTAAATTCTAGATATAGTACATTTCCTTTCTAATTATCCTGGAAATTGGCATGAAATTCATTTATGCTCATTTGTAAATTTTTAAATTTTTCATTATTATATAACTGAAATGGACTATTTATCTCTAAAAATCCATTATATATACATAATATAGTCCTATATATAATGTGTGTATGTGACTAGTCACAAAGAATTTCATATCCCCTAAGACAACATTTTCTCCTCTGTAAATTACCAGAATATATATTAGTGATAAAAAATTCTAAGTATTTTTTAACTAAGTGAATACATCAAGGGTGAGCATTTGACCTGTAGTTAAAATGTTCCTGTTCAAATTTAAAAACCTGAGTTGAATTTCTGGCTGTGTTTTGTGACTCCAACTTCCTATCAATAAAGACCTGGGATAAACTAGTTATGGCTCAAGTAACTGAGTTCCTGCCATCATGTGGGAAACCTAGACTGAGCTCCATTATTTTTGTTGATTCTTGTTCTGCTCCAAAATTTTGCAGGCATCAGGCATTTGGGGGAGTTTATTAGTGGGTGAGTGCTCTCTCTCTACCCCTTCCCCTTTTCTATGTGTGTATGTGTGAGTGTGTGGGTGTCTACATCTCTGTCACTCAGTTTCAGGTTTTGTTTTAGGAAATGTAAAGAGATAATACCTCAAAATACAGCATTTTTTTTTAAATAGGCAGAGTTAGACAGTGAGAGAGACAGAGAAAAAGGTCTTTCTTCCATTGGTTCTCCCCCAAAATGTCTGCTATGGCTGGCATGCTACTTTGATCCGAAACCAGGAGCCAGGTGCTTCCTCCTAGTATCCCATGCAGGTGCAGAGCCCAAGTACTTGGGCCATCCTTCACTGCCTTCCCAGGCCACAGCAGAGAGCTGGACTGGAAGAGGAGAAACAGGGACAGAACTGGCACCCCAACTGGGACTAGAACCCGGAGTATTGGTGCCATAGACACAGCATTAGCCTAATGAGCCATGACACCAGCCAGTACAGCATTCTTTTTTTTTAATGAATATAAATTTCCAAAGTATAGCTTATGGGTTACAATGGCTTCCCCCCTCCCATAACTTCCCTCCCGCCCACAACCCTCCCCTTTCCCGCTCCCTCTCCCCTTCCATTCATGTAAAGATTCATTTTCAATTCTCTTTATATACAGAAGATCAGTTTAGTATATATTAGGTAAAGATTTCAACATTTTGCCCACATGGCAACGTAAAGTGAATAAACTACCATTGGATTACTAATTATAGCATTAAATAGCAATGTACAGCACATTAAAGACAGAGATCCTACATAATTTTTTTTTCAAATTAATTAATTTTCTATGCCATTTCCATTTTAACACCAGGTTGTTTTTTTTTCATTTCCAATTCTCTTTATGTACAGAAGATCAATTCAGTATATAATTAGTAAAGACCTCATCAGTTTGTGCCCACACAGAAACACATAGTATAAAAATACTGTTTCAGTACTAGTTATAGCATCACTTGGCTTTAGACGACACATTAGGGACAGATCCCACATGGGGTGTAAGTACACAGTGACTCCTGTTGCTGATTTAACAATTTGACACTCCTGTTCATGGCGTCAGTAATCTCCCTAGGCTCTAGTCATGAGTTGCCAGGGCTATGGAAGCCTTTAGGGTTCGCTGACTTTGATCTTATTCCGATAGGGTCATAGTCAAAGTGGAGGTTCTCTCCTCCCTTCGGAGAAGGGTACCTCCTTCTTTGATGGCCCCGTTCTTTCCACTGGGATCTCACTCACAGAGATCTTTCATTTAGGTCTTCTTTTTTTTCTTTTCCATGGTGTCTTGGCTTTCCATGCCTGCTATACTCTCATGGGCTCTTCCGCCAGATCCGAATGCCTTGAGGGCTGATTCTGAGGCCAGAGTGTTGTTTAGGACATCTGCCATTCTATGAGTCTGCTGTGTATCCCGGTTCCCATGTTGGATCTTTCTCTCCCTTTTTGATTCTATCAGTTAGTATTAGCAGTTACTTGTCTTGTTTGTGTGATCTCTTTGACTCTTAGACCTATCAGAGCTATCAATTGTGAGCTGATATTGATCACTTGGACTAGTGCGATGGCATTGGTACATGCCACCTGGGTGGGATTGTGTTGGAATCCCCTGGCACATTTCTGACTACACCATTTGCAGCCAGTCCGATTGAGCATGTTCCAAATTGTTCATCTCCTCCCTTTCTTTTTCCACTCTTAGATTTAACAGGGATCACTTTTCTGTTAAAATTTAAACACCTAAGGATAATTGTGTGCTAATTACTGAGTTCAACCAATAGTACTAGAACAACAACAACAACAACAACAAATACTAAAAAGGATAAAGTATTACATTGCAGTACAGCATTCTTGATCCCACCCAACTATTGATTGGGGATAAATGATTTCATTTATCTTATTGCAGAGATTTTTTTAATCCTTTTACTTTATTTTTCATACACTTAATCCAATTATACTAATCTTTCATATAAAAATGCAGCCTGAATTTTCAATATTCTGAAATAATAACTTATCTGGGATGAAATAAAATAAATATATATGAATATTTTTATATAAACATATGTTCTTTTTCCCATTCACTAATTCATGTAGTGTACAAATATATATTGAAAACCCACACTGTGTAAGACATTATACTTGGCTTTGCAAATAATACAAATAGGATTCCTGTTCTTATTTAGATTAGAGTCTAGAGGAGAGGAAATTAAAATCAAATTAAAACTCTGGATTTATATGGGTTTGCTAAGATAACAGGTTAATGATCACATGAGAAAATTCAATTCATATTGGGTCTAGGGAACATTTTCCTGAAGATAATGTGAGTAGACTAAGACATAAAGGATGAAAACATAGGAATTAAGAAAAGAATGAAGAGTATTCCAACCAGTCTATAGCACATGCTGAAGCTCAGCTGAAATTTGCTTGTAGCCAAGATGAAGTAACGGTTGTTCTTTACATCCCTACATGAAACAATCAAAAACATAAGAGAAAACCTGCATTTATCATTAATTTTCATAATAAAGGACCTGAGGCAAAGAACACAATATCTGAAAGATGAAAAAGAAATAAAGTAGACCTCTCAAATTCTGCAGCTCCTAGCAGAGAAATTCCAGGCCCTGTCACAGGGAGAGGGAACTGAGGTAGAGTGTACAGACTCCTTGCATTGATGTAATGACGCTGCATGTTCTGGGACATCATGTCAGTATGGTATCGTAGGGAATTCTGGAGAAGAAAAGAGAGTAATGAGAAAGAACCCTGGAGTCATTTAGAGAGCCTTGTTTGGATATTTGGTGAAGTCATAAGCAGTGCATACCATGCTGATCCGAAGCCAGGGGCCAGGTGCTTCTCCTGGTCTCCCATGTGGGTGCAGGGCCCAAGGTCCTGGGCCATCTTCCACTGCACTCCCGGGCTGCAGCAGAGAGCTGGCCTGGAAGAGGGGCAACTGGGATAGAATCTGGCACCCCGACTGGGAGTAGAACTGAGTGTGCTGGTGCCTCAGGTGGAGGATTAGCCTATTCAGCCGCAGTGCTGGCCAGACACAATGAGAATCTTTACCCTTTATCCATCTGAGGATTCTGGGAAAAGCCCACTAGAAAAAAAATAAAGACTGTAGGTATGACATCTATAAAGATTAGAGGAAATTTTGACTTGTGCCCATGGTGCTCAGATCAAACATCCATTCTCAGCAGTCAGACTAAGGAAATACCAAGACATGGGACAATGATTAAAGTAAAGAGAATATTTTTTGCCATAAGAGTCGGAATTTATCCATAGGCTGAGCGTGGTTCTGATCCACACAACAAATCATGAGAGCAAGACTGAAAAAGATCAAGCTGTTTTTAAGGTGCTTACCTGTATCAAAAATAAATGTCAAAAATGGTAAGTAGAAGCATGGAAGATAGTTTTTTAAAACTAACAACACTTGTAAAGATGTAAATTACAATGTCATAGATTGTCACTGTACTGGATGGGAATTAATGTAAATTATATATCACAAAAAAGATGTATAACATTGAGACTGTGATGATCTTTGATAGAACTTCAAGTGAGTAAAGGATTGCCTCCCAAATGGAGACATAGGAAAGATCTAAAGGAAAAATGGCAATTTTTTCCTAGACTTAAAGTATATTTTATTGTATCACATATAATGTAGGATAGTTACTTCCAGATGGACACTGATGAATTAAAGTCATATATCATCATTGGTAAAGCGGCTAAATCATAGCAAAACAAAGAGTTGTAGTTAATAATTCCTCCTGAAATAGATATACAATCAAATCATAAAATAATTTATTAACCTAAAACAAAGCAGAATGGAGTAATAACCTATGAAATAAACCAGTTTGACCACAGATAAGCTGAACTATATTGATACATATGTACCACACTAACACTTGAAACAGAAAACTGAGGAATATGAGTCTTACCAAGGTTAATTTCATAGCCAAAACGCCCATAAGCAATTAAAAATGTCATTTTATAATTATAAGCAATTCCATTAACTAAGAAAATACAAATTATGGATATTTATACAATATTTATAAGGTCAAATGTATGTCGTAAAATAAGATAGCTTCAAAAAAGAAACAAATTACAAGTATCATCTGATATTCCAATATTTCTCACTCAGCAAATAACAGAATAATTAAGGAGAAAATCAGTAAGAAATATCCAATCCAAAACACTACTCTCACATAACCATAGAACACTTACCAAAGTAGATGTCATAGAGCATAAACCAGACATTAATAAAGGATAAAAGCATGCGGATCCGGCTGAAAAGCCCATAAGAACATTTCAGGCATGAAAATCCAAGACACTCTGGAAACAAAAATGACCTAAATGAAAAATCTCCGTGAGTGAGATCCCAGTGGAAAGAACAGGTCATCAAAGAAGGAGGTACCTTTCTCTGAAGGGAGGACAGAACTTCCACTTTGACTATGACCTTGTCAAAATATGATCAGAGTTAATGAACTCAAAAGGCTTCCATAGCCTTGGCAACTGATGATAAGAGCCTAGGGGGATTACTGATGCCATAAACAAGAGTTTCAATTTGTTAAGTCAACAACAGGAGTCACTGTGCACTTACTCTTCATGTAGGATCTCTGTCCTAATGTGCTGTACATTGTGATTTAATGCTATAACTACTACTCAAACAGTATTTTTCACTCTGTATTTCTGTATGGGTGTAAACTGTTGAAATCTTTACTTAATATATGCTAAACTGATCTTCTGTATATAAAGAGAATTGAAAATGAATCTTGATGTGAATGGAAAGGGAGAGGGAGCAGGAAAGGGGAGGGTTGCGGGTGGGAGGGAAGTTATGAGGGGGAAGCCATTGTAGTCCATAAACTGTACTTTGGAAATTTATATTCATTAAATAAAAGTTAAAAAAAAGGATAAAATCAAATGATGTAAATTATGCTCTATGAACACAAACCAATCAAATAAGAAAGAAGTATCACAACAAGTGTCTGGAAAATATTCAAATACTCAGAAAGTAAGTAGCATACATTGCAATAAACCTGAGTCCAAGAGCAAATAGAGAGAAAGTATTTTTTTATAAAACTTTTATTTAATGAATATAAATTTCCAAAGTACAGCTTATGGATTACAATGGCTTCCCCCCTCCCATAACTTCCCTCCCACCCGCAACCCTCCCCTTTCCCGCTCCCTCTCCCCTTCCATTCACGTCAAGATTCATTTTCAATTCTCTTTATATACAGAAGATCAGTTTAGTATATATTAAATAAAGATTTCAACAGTTTGCCCCCATATAGCAACACAAAGTGAAAAAATACTGTTGGAGTACTAGTTATAGCATTAAATCACAATGTACAGCACATTAAAGAAAGAGATCCTACATGATATTTTTTTTATTTTTGACAGGCAGAGTGGACAGTGAGAGAGAGACAGAGAGAAAGGTCTTCCTTTGCCGTTGGTTCACCCTCCAATGGCCGCCGCGGTAGCATGCTGCGGCCGGTGCACCGCGCTGATCCGATGGCAGGAGCCAGGTGCTTCTCCTGGTCTCCCATGGGATGCAGGGCCCAAGGACTTGGGCCATCCTCCACTGCACTCCTCCCTGGCCACAGCAGAGAGCTGGCCTGGAAGAGGGGCAACCAGGACAGGATCGGTGCCCCGACCGGGACTAGAACCTGGTGTGCCAGCGCCGCAAGGCGGAGGATTAGCCTAGTGAGCTGCGGTGCCGGCCACTACATGATATTTTTTTTAATTAATTAATTTTCTATGGCATTTCCAATTTAACACCGGGGTTTTTTTTCCATTTCCAATTATCTTTATATACAAAGATAGATTCTGTATATAATTAGTAAAGATTTCATCAGTTTGCACCCACACAGAAACACAAAGTGTAAAAATACTGTTTCAGTACTAGTTATAGCATCACTTCACATTAGACAACACATTAAGGACAGATCCCACATGAGATGTAAGTACACAGCGATTCCTGTTGCTGACTTAACAATTTGACACTCTTGTTTATGGCGTCAGTAATCTCCCTAGGCTCTATTCATGAGTTGCCAAGGCTATGGAAGCCTTTAGGGTTTGCCGACTTTGATCTTATTCCAATAGGGTCATAGTCAAAGTGGAAGTCCTGTTGAAGTGAAATGGACACTATAAGAAACAATGACCTGATCAGCTCTTGTCCTGACTCTTGATGTACAATGTAATACTTTATCCTTTTTAGTATTTTTGTTGTTGTTGTTGTTCTAGTACTAGTGGTTGAACTCTGTAATTAACACACAATTATTCTTAGGTGTTTAAATTCTAACTGAAAAGTGATCCCTGTTAAATATAAGAGTGGGAAAAAGAGAGGGAGGAGATGTACAATTTGGGACATGCTCAATCGGACTTGCCACAAATGGTGGAGTTAGAAATGTGCCAGGGGATTCCAATACAATCCCATCAAGGTGGCATGTACCAATGCCATCGCACTAGTCCAAGTGATCAATTTCAGTTCACAATTGATGACTCTGATAGGTCTAAGAGTAAAAGGGATCACACAAACAAGACAAGTGTCTGCTAATACTAACTGATAGAATCAAAAAGGGAGAGAAAGATCCAACATGGGAAGTGGGATACACAGCAGACTCATAGAATGGCAGATGTCCTAAACAACACTCTCTGGCCTCAGAATCAGCCCTTAAGGCATTCGGATCTGGCTGAAGAGCCCATGAGAGTATTTTAGGCATGGAAAGCCAAGACACCATGGAAAAGAAAAAAAAGAAGACCTAAATGAATGATCTCTGCGAGTGAGATCCCAGTGGAAAGAATGGGGCCATCAAAGATGGAGGTACCTTTCTCCGAAGGGAGTAGAGAGAAAGTATTTTAACTGAAGGTGAATACAACATAAGAAAACTTGTTTAATGTAGCTATCAGGGCACATAATTGAAACATTTTACTTTTAAATGTCTGTAGAGGGGGATTCAGAAGCTTTTTATAAAAAAAGATCACAATGAAAAAATTTTGAAACCAGTGATATTAGTTTCAAATCAGTGAACTTGATTTCCAACTAAAGACGCTAGAAAAACAGGAGCTAATTAACTCCACAACAGCACGTAGAGAGTGAAAATAAGTATCTGCCATGATCTGAACATACCATTTAAATGCTGAAACATAATCACCAGGATGGTGTTATTGCCTGGTAAGGCCATAAGCTGCTCAGGTGGGATCAGCAGCCTTATAAAACAGACACAATGAGAATCTTTTATTTTTTTTTGACAGGTAGAGTGGACAGTGAGAGAGAGAGAGACAGAGAGAAAGGTCTTCCTTTTGCCATTGGTTCACCCTCCAAAGGCCACCAGAGCCAGTGCACCACGCTGATCCGAAGCCAGAAGCCAGGTGCTTCTCCTGGTCTCCCATGTGGGCACAGGGCCCAAGTACTTGGGTCATCCTCCACTGCACTCCTGGGCCACAGCAGAGAGCTGGATTGGAAGAGGGGCAACCGGGACAGAATCCAGCGCCCCGACCAGGACTGGAATCCAGTGTGCCGGTGCCGCAGGCAGAGGATTAGCCTATTCAGCCACCATGCTGGCCAGACACACTGAGAATTTTTACCCTTTATCCACCTGAGGATTCTGGGAAAAGCCATATAGCAACCAGGAAGCAGGCACTCGAGAGACCCCAACCCTGCCAGGATCTGTGGTGATCTCTTTAGTTTATAAGCTGCAAAGGCTATGATAACTCCCTAAGCTTTCCCAATCAACTACTAAAACCAAGATAAAATATGTAAAATGTAGCCCCAGGAGCTGCAGCACCTCTGGCCTTAGCCACTTCAATCCTGACACAGCTCCCGCGATCTGTTCCAGTAGCAGGGTCGCCAGTACCGCCACGGAGAACAAGGTCAGCCCTGCGGGAACAGAGGTGGAGCCCTGGGCTGGAGTCGCTGCTGGGCACAGGGACCTGTGGCTGTGTGGGCCAGGTGGCTCCTGGAAGGAGCGAGTGTGCCCTTGGTGGACTTCTTGTTGCTACCAGAGGGTTGCCCGCTGGTGATCTCTTCCTGAACCTTGCTGGCTGTGAGGCCTCAACTCCATGCATAACTTGGCTCAGACACCACTAAGTGTGCCCCACAGCACTGCACAGTGCAGGACATGGCCTCTGGTAGCTAGGATGGCCTCAGGGTGAAGAAGCCATACCACTGATCCTGAGCCAAGCAACCTAAATGTGCTTGTCTCTCTCAACGCCTGCACACCAGCCTGTTTTCATGACCAACTTCATTGTGACAGAAGAAAAACATCAATAAAACTGGGAAAAAGGCCAACACCATGGCTCACTAGGCTAATCCTCCACCTGCGGCGCCAGTACTCCGGGTTCTAGTCCTTGTAGGGGTTCCAGTTCTGTCCTGGTTGCTTCTCTTCCAGTCCAGCTCTCTGCTGTGGCCCGAGAAGGCAGTGGAGGATGGCCTAAGCGTTTGGGCCCTGCACCTACTTGGGAGACCAGGAAGAAGCACCTGGTTCCTGGCTTTGGATCAGTGCAGCATGCCAGCCGTGGTGGCCATTTGGAGGGTGAACCAACAGAAGGAAGACCATTCTCTGTCTCTCTCTCACTGTCTAACTCTGCCTGTCAAAAAAAAAAAAAAACCTGGGGGAAAAATGGGAAAACCCAATGTAACAAAACCATGTGAGGAAAAAGTGAAGTTGATAAAATCTGTCCAGTCAGGTTGATCAAGAAAAAATGAAAATGTACAAATTATGTGATATAGTACATATTCTTGAGATATTAATGATAGAGATTTTCTTGAAGAAACATGCCAACTTAAAATAGACAAGTTCCTTGAAAGACAAACTCAGTCAAGAAGGAATTCATCACCTGTATTAACCTGTATCTATAAAGTAAAATAAAGTCAGAGTCAAAAATCTCCCTAGAAAGCAATGCCAGGCCCAGATAGCTACACTGATGCATTCTTCCAAATATTTTATAAATAGATAGTATAATTCTACACACTTTTCAAAAGATGAGGAGGCATATGTCTGTACTAATTCTATAATGAAAATGTTATCCTGTAAAAACAAACACAATGATTGAAGAAATCAATTTCCTCATGAGCAAACTGTTTGCAGAAAGTTTAAATTTGGGTAACATTAAACAGCATATGTTTACAATACCAAGAGACAAAAAGCCACAAAAGCCACTTTATTTTAAAGTATCATATGACAGTCTGCAGGGTTGCCACAAGCCATGTACAGCCACTGAACATTGTCACAGTTTTGACTCTTATCCAATACCTGCCTTTCCCTCTTTCCCCTGAAAACAACTAATTTAATTTTGGGTTTTTTATTAAACTGAGTTGAACTGAGATTGACGTGTTCTCACTGAATTTTAGCTCTCTTGACTTCCTGCACTTAAAATACAAAAGAGAATCTGTTGTCTCCACTGAGAGATGTTTGAGGCACACAGATGGATAACGTGGGGAAATGACATCTAAGCTTTGTCTGGTCACCATGTGATGTGCTCAGATGCTTGAAACTGAATACTTCTCCCTCAGTTCTAGTCCTGAATGTCTACTCTGCTCCGTGTTAGCGATATGAAATGGTGTTTGATACATTATTGAGAGATTTAATTATTTGTAATAAAAGATTTGCTACAGGCTGACAACTGCTCAAAAAAGTTCTCTTTAAAATACAATTTAAAGAGTGAAAATCAAAGCAAAAAAATACTTGAAAATATACCTGATAAAATAATGGTACCCAGAATATATGAAGAACTCCTATAGTGCAACACAAAAGATTCCTACAACACAACCCCTAGTTCTAAAATAGTAAAGCATTTTAGAAATAGCTCACCACAGAAGATGGAAGAGAGGAATGTTGTGGCACAATGGGTTGAACCACCCCCTACAATACTGGCATTTCATATGGACACCAATTTGAGTCATGGCTGCTCTTCTTTCAAGCCAGTTACAGTACAGTTACTCTGTACTCTCATGGGCTCTTCAGCCAGATCCGAATGCCTTGAGGGCTGATTCTGAGGCCAGAGTGTTGTTTAGGACATCTGCCATTCTATGAGTCTGCTGTGTATCCCACTTCCCATGTTGGATCTTTCTCTCCCTTTTTGATTCTATCAGTTAGTATTAGCAGACACTTGTCTTATTTGTGTGATCCCTTTTACTCTTAGACCTATCAGAGCCATCAATTGTGAGCTGAAATTGATCACTTGGACTAGTGCGATGGCATTGGTACATGCCACCTTGATGGGATTGTGTTGGAATCCCCTGGCACATTTCTAACTCTACCATTTGCGGCAAGTCCGATTGAGCATGTTCCAAATTGTACATCTCCTCCCTCTCTTTTTCCACTCTTAAATTTAACAGGGATCACTTTTCAGTTAAAACTATTATCTTTTTATTTAATACCTGTACCTTTAAAATTCATTGCTCCTATTCATAAAGTATATAGGTTATTCAATGTACAGTAATATTCTACAAGTGGGATTAACTTAAAGAGCAACATGTAGGAACAAGGAGAATACATTATTACTAATAAATAATTAACTTTATGTCAAACTTTCTAGCAAAGCAAAAGATAAAATATAATGTTACTTTCATTATATATAGGAATAAATAAACCAGGTTTGATTTCATTGCTATTTTAAAGATTCTGTGTCACTAAAATCTATCTTGGAAGGTGTCAGTATGAAAAAAAACCTTTGTATTGATGATAATAGATTTTCCAGAACATAATACACAATCACAAAGTGTTGTATTAAGCATTGCTCATATGTTAAACCAATTTTAATCCTCATAGTTCTGTGAAGTAGGTAACATATTAGGCATCTTGTAAAGGAAGTAACTAGGTAAAAGAAGGCCAAGTGATTTGCCTAAACTCATACAGCCCACCTGCAGCAGGCCACAAATTCAAATCCAGGAATTCTGGCCAGAAGACAGGTTTTCACACATACTGTGAATGTAGATTGTACTTTGAAGAGTTTTAAGTAGTAAAGAATATATAGGGAACAGGTATGAGAAAGAGTAATATTATTAACATTTTGGACGTGTTAGGATTTAAGTACACAATAGATAATCAAAGAGAAATCTCAAGTAGGCAGTGTGCTATACTAATCTGAAATGAAGGGATGGTTCCTGGGCTGGAGATAGAAATTTGGAAATCATTAGTACATACAAGGTAGTAAAAGTCATTGGAAAGAATATCAAGGATTGAGCTCTAGAACAACTTATGTTTAAAAAGAGGGAGATGAGAAAAAAACAAAAGAAACAGACTATTATGGATACACTAGAAGGGCAATAGAAATCTAAATAAATGGGTGATAGTTTTAATACTTATTTTAGATTATTTATGAATTATAGTGGCCAGCACTTGTCATTTTTGATTTTTGGATGATAGCCATTCTAACTGGTGTGAAGTGTTACTTCACTGTGATTTATATTTGCATTTCCCTGATGACTAGTGATCTTGAATTTTTTATATCTGTCTGTTGGCCATTTTTATTCATCCTTTGAAAAATGCTAATTTGTGCCATTTGTCCATTTTTTAACTAGATTGTGTGTTTTGTTGTTAAATGTCTTGAACTTCTTATTTATTCTGGATATTAATCCTTTATTGGATGCATATTTTGCAAATATTTTCTCCCATTCTGTTGATTACTTCTTCACTTTGTTAATCATTTCAATTTTTGTGTGCAGCAACTCCTTGCTTGAGGTAATCACATCATCTATTTGTGTTTGTTTTATTACCCGTGTTTCTGGGATCTTACCCAAGAATTATTTGATGAGGCCAATATCTTGTAGCCTTTCTTCTGTACTTTTCTCCAGTAATTCGATGCTTTTGGGTATTAGGTTTAGATCCTTGATCCATTGTGAGTTGGATTAAACTGGTTTCAGACTTCAGCATATGGAAATCCAACTTTCCAAATACCATTGTAGAAGATACTGAATTCATTTTTAAAATATTATTATTATTTTTTTTACAGGCAGAGTGGATAGTGAGAGAGAGAGACAGAGAGAAAGGTCTTCCTTTTTGCTGTTGGTTCACCCTCCAATGGCCGCTGTGGCAGCGCATCATGCTGATCCGAAGCCAGGAGCCAGGTGCTTCTCCTGGTCTCCCAAGCAGGTGCAGGGCCCAAGGACGTGGGCCATCCTCCACTGCCTTCCCAGGCCATAGCAGAGAGCTGGCCTGGAAGAGGGGCAACTGGGACAGGATCGGTGCCCCGACCGGGACTAGAACCCGGTGTGCCAGCGCCGCAAGGCGGAGGATTACCCTGTTAAGCCACGGCACCGGCCAAAATATTATTTAATATGCAGTGATACAAAGAGAAAGAGAGGAGAGAGAGAGAAAGGGAAAGAGAGAGAGGCGGCTTGGCTGCAATGTCTGGGGCTGGAACAGAGCAGAGCCAGGATCCTGGAAGTTTTTCTGGATCTCCCACATAGGTGCAAGGGCCCAAGGTGCAGTAGCACAAAGGTGGATTGGAAGTGGCACAGCTGGGCCTTGATCCAGTACCTATATGGGATGTAGAAACTGCAATTGGAGGCTTAAACTTCTATGCCACTGTTCCAGACCTAAAGAGACTGAATTCTACCAAACTTCAAAAGAAGAATTGACTCACAACCTTTATATTATTCAAAACAATTGAAAGGAATAGAATCCATCAAAACCCATTCTTTGAGACCAGCATTACCTTAATTACAAAAGCAGAGATGCAATAAAAAAAAAACTATACACCAATATCCTTAACGGATATAGATGCAAAAATTCTCAATAAAATAGTATCAAATAGAATCCAGTGGGGCTGGCACTGTGGTTCAGTGTGTTAAAGCCCTGGCCTAAAGCATTGACATCAGATATTGGCACCGGTTCTAGTCCCGGCTGCTCCTCTTCCATTCCAGCTCTCTTCTATGGCCTGGGAAAACAGTGGAAGATTGCCCAAATCCTTGGGCCTCTGCACCCATGTGAGAGACCCAGAAGAAACTCCTGGCTCCTGGCTTTGGATTGGCACAGCTCTGGCTGTTGCAGCCAAATGTGGAGTGAACCAGTGTTTTTTCATTTTTAGAAATATAAAAAGTAGGCTGGCGTCGTGGCTCAATAGGCTAATCCTCTGCCTGTGGTGCCGGCACACGGGTTCTAGTCCCAGTCGGGGTGTTAGATTCTGTCCAGGTTGCTCCTCTTCCAGTCCAGGTCTCTGCTGTGGCCCAGGAGTGCAGTAGAGAATGGCCCAAGTTCTTGGACCCTGCACCCGCATGGAAGACCAGGAGAAGCACCTGGCTCCTGGCTTCAGGTCAGCATAGTGTGCCGGCTGCAGCACGCCAGCTGAAGCAGGCATTGGAGGGTGAACCAACAGAAAAGGAAGACCTTTCTCTCTGTCTCTCTCTCTCTCACTGTCCACTCTGCCTGTCAAAAAAAAAAAGAAGAAAGAAATATAAAAATTAGCATTGGGGCAGGTGCTATGGCTCACTTGTTGGTCCTCTGCCTGTGGCGCCAGCATCCCAAATGGGTGCCAGGTTCTAGTCTGGGCTGCTTCTCTTCCAGTCCAGCTCTCTTTTGTAGTCCGGGAGGCAGTGGAGGATGGGCCAAGTGCTGGGGCCCCTGTACCCACATGGGAGACAAGGAAGAAGCCCCTGGCTCCTGGCTCCATGGCTTTCACTTGGGGAGTGAACCAATGGAAGGAAGACATTTCTCTCTCTCTCACTGTCTATAACTCTACATGTCAAATAAAAAAAAGTAGCATCAATTGGATTATAATACAAATATCAGACAGGAAATAATTAATTAATTAAGGTCAATTTTATATGATACATTCTAAATTCCTATTGCTTTTCACACCAAGAATTTTAATAATGCTATAGTTTTTCTATGAGTAAATAAACAAGGTTATTAGTTTTCTCCAGCATACCCTTTCAGTTGAAAGGGGAAAAAATAATGATTATCAATGCTGACTATATCAAGGGATATACTTTTCCATGCAGTTTTACAATATATATTGTAAACCTTTAAAAGCTACTGATGCTTTTGAACCCAAAGTTCTATTTTTAAGGTTTACTTATTTATTTGAAAATCAGAGTTACACAGAGAGAGGAGAGGCAGAGAGAGTGGTCTTCCACCTGATGGTTCACTAACCAATTGGCTGCAATGGTCAGAGCTGTGTTGATCTGAAGGCAGGAGCCAGGAGCTTCTTTCAGGTCTCTCATGTGGATGCAAGGTTCCAAGGACTTGGGCCATCTTCTACTGCTTTCCCAGGCCATAGCAGAGAGCTGGATCAGAAGCAGAACAGCCTGGTCTCAAACCAGCGCCCATATGGGATAGTGATATTTCAGGCCAGGTAGTTAACCCACTGCACTGCAGCATCAGCCCCAAATTGAATTTTTAATAATTAACCTAAGGAAACATTAAGAGGTAAAAATGTTTTATGTGTAAATGTCTTCATTGTTTTAAAACCTGGAAACATAAATTGTTGAATATTATGAGACTTGTTAAATATTTTATGATATGTTACAACATATTAAAATACTACTCTCAGGGTCAGACATTTGGCCTAGCAGTTTAGATGCCTATCTGGGTGCTTATATCCAATGTCAGTGTGGCTGGCTTTGAGTTTCAGTTTAACTGACATTTCAGGCTTCCTACTAGTGCATATCCTGGGAGGTAGCAGATGATAATTCAAGTAGCTGAGTTATTGCCACTCACATGGGAGACATAGGCTGAGCTCCTGGCTCTGGCTTTGGCCCCAGGTCAACCCCAAAATTTGCAAGCATTTGGGGAACAACCAGCCAATGAGAGTTCTATCTTTCTGTCATCCATCCTACCGTCTCTCTGCCTGTTGAATATATAATATGAAATAAAAATACTGCTCTCATCAAATATTCACTACATGAATAAATTTTATATAAAACTTAAAATATCAAGTCCATTATATATTATATTCACACTGAAATGTATATGTGTGTAAAGGCATAAAGGTTTATCTCAAATCAGATAGTTTCTTTTTTAAATTTTTCTGTACTTTCCAATTTTTTATGCTTGGTAATATTTTATATATATTGGTGTGTACATGCAGTTATAAGTTTAGATAAAGAATTGTCAAAAGTTATCCATGATCACTTTATAACTACATAATTTTCTGCAAATACTCAAGAAGGATATCCTTATGCTTTGGTAGAGTTATAACCTTAAGTATCCATGTGGCTATGTTTTAGAAGAGATTACTTTGAGTTAGATGTGTGAATATTAAGTTTCCCAGCTTTCATAATTATTATTATATGGCTGTTACTTGAAAAAAGGCATTTTTTCTTAGAAACTATACACAGAACTATTTGATAGTAAAAGGGTAGAGAGTCTTCAACTTCTCTTCAATGGTTTAGGAAAAAGACATGCACACATGAGAGAATGATGCTGCCAAAGCTGCAAAATGGAAACAACTGACACACTTAGATAATCATGTGTATAGATTCCTAGGTCTATTCTTAAATTTTAAAAGAAAACTTCAAGTTATATAGTTTCCAAAAGAAAACCCCAACTCAAGATAATAATTCTATAATTAAATTAGTTTTGGTATCTGGCATTTCACTTGTTTACCATATAATTAAACATTGGTGATAATAATGTAGAGTGAGGGAGGGAGAAAGGGTGAGACAGATGGATAAATGAGGACTCAAAAAAATTATAGAGATTTCAGAAATCTCTATATTTTTAATATATATTAAATATATTTATATTTACAACCTATTACTTCAATATAAAATAATAAGTAAATTGATACGGTTTGAGTAACACATATTGCCAAAGATGAACTATCACAGTATCTGGGACTGGCACTGTGGCACAACAGATTAAGCCAACACCTGCAATGTAGGTATCGTGTATGGGTGCTTTTCTGTGGTGTGGTTGCTCCACTTCAATCCAGCTCCCTGCTAATATACCTGGAAAAGAAACCAAAGATGACATAAGTACTTGGGCCTTTGCATACCGTGGGAGACATGGATGGAGTTTGTGGCCCAGCCAATTGACTATTGCGCCCATATGGGGAGTGAAGCAGTGGATGGAATATTTGTCTCTTCTCTAACTTTGACTTTCAAATGAATATATATCATTAAAAATAATCTGTTTAAAACAAGGCTACATTAAATGAATCAAAAAGCTATTTGGTGACCAGAAGACTTATACTTTCTAAATATCCACGTGATTCATATTATATAGCCCCTACGGCACTAAGTAGCTCAACTGGCCAATCTTGACTTCCAGTAGAAACATCAAAAGATCATATGTCTATCTCTACAAGACTGTTGAGAAATTACTTTCATGCTTTCCATAATCTCTCATTTTAGCCTGCACAAATGAAACCAATATATTCTGCCTAGGTGAAATTATAAAATAGAAGCATCGTTGGTCTTGAAGTAGCATACTATAGTAAGATGCACTACACTGGACATGAAAAGCAAATAAACTCTGTGTGTGTAAATTTGGCTACAACTATGAGTTTTTGGTCATTTTAAATAAAATAGGTTTAATTTATAATGGATGTTAAAATAATTTTTTGTTTTAAGGACATAATTTGTGTGTTTAGTGTTTGCAAATTCTAATGATTTATGTTTCCTCTTAGGAACAGGACCACAGAAGTGTTAATAGGAAGCATTTATGCGCAATATGAATTATTTCCTTATTTCTTTAATATTAGCTGATTTGCAAAATCAAATGTGCAATGTAATCTCATTTAGAGCAGAAATGTTTATATTCTTTATTGCTAAGCACTCCCTCACTTCATAGTAAAGCTTGAGAGTAATATATTCTAGTGAATGAATAAACATATAAATCAATAAATAATATCATGCAATTCTGAAAAGTGGGAGAAGCCTTGATTGGATAATAGAAACTTTGATGGTAATTACTAAGGTTTCATCTGAATGAACTAAATTACAAAATTGTGAACCATATTTTTCTTTTTTTTAACTTTTATTTAATAAATAAAAATTTCCTGACCGGCACCACAGCTCAATAAGCTAATCCTCTGCCTGCGGCACCGGCACACCGGATTCTAGTCCTTGTCGGGGTACCGGATTCTGTCCCGGTTGCCCCTCTTCCAGTCCAGCTCTCTGCTGTTGCCCGAGAAAGCAGTGGAGGATGGCCCAAGTGCTTGGACCCTGCACCCGCATGGAAGACCAGGAAAAGCACCTGGCTCCTGGCTTCAGATCAGCGTGGTGTGCCGGCCGCAGCACGCCGGCCGTGGTGGCCATTGGAAGGTGAACCAACAGTAAAGGAAGACCTTTCTCTGTCTCTCTCTCTCACTGTCCACTCTGCCTGTCAAAAAAAATATAAATTTCCAAAGTATAGATTATGGATTATAATTACTTTTCCCCCCATAACTTCCCTCCCACCAGCAACCCTCCCATCTTCCACTCCCTCTCCGATTTCATTCACATCAAGATTCATTTTCAATAACCTTTGTATACAGAAGATCAATTTAGAATATATTAAGTAAAGCTTTCAACAGTTTGCACCCACACCAAAAAACAAAGTGTAAAATACTGTTTGAGTACTAGTTATAGCATGAATTCACATTGTACAACACATTAAGGACAGAGATCCTACATGAGGAGTGTGAACAGTATTTTTCTAAGATAAGGGATAAGCAACAATATATGATGCTTTTTAAAATATTTTATTTATTTATTTATTTACTTACTTACTTACTTGAAAGAGTTAAAGACACAGGGACAGAGATCTTCAATCTGCTGGTTCAGTACTCAAATAGCTGCAAGGGACATCTCTGAGACAGCCTGAAGCCAGAAACCTTGAAATCCATCTGGATTTCCCACATAGGTGGCAGGGGCCAAGTATTCACGCCCTCTTGTACTTCTTTCCCAGATGCATTAGCAGGGAGCTGAAGGAGAAGTAGAGTAGCAAACTGACATAACCAACTGTGTCACAATGCCAGCCCATATCATGTATTTGTAATTGTTGATTTTATATAAAAAATCAAATGTCAAATTACTAAACACTTTGAATTTGCATGACTACATCTACATATTGATTTAAGTACATGAAATTTAAATACTTCTGTCATGAGCATGCAACTTCTTACTAATTTGTGAACTTAGATGTTTGTCACGGGAAAAATGGCTAATGTGTTCCCCTCTATATTTGTTGAATTATTTCATTATTATGAAATATATTAGCATTTTTATTTTTCTTCCAAAACCATGGACTTATTCAGCATTTGAAGAAATCATAGGCCAAAACTCATTCTCTCCTTAGATAAGTCAGCAGGATTTCAGAATGATTAAATGTTGTTACTGCAAGAAGACAAGAATCATAATTTCAATCAGTTTATTTGTTCTCATGATACTTTATGAAGTAATTTCATTTGAAAGTTACATAGAAACACGTACTAAAATTCATCCTTTCTTTTTTGTTATGAATAAAAAGAGGTCAATAAAGGCAAGATTTCCTATAATATGGAGAGCTGATTACATTGCTACATCCATCACAGTTCTGAGACCATTATTTTATCTTTATAAAAATTCTAGGGGAGTAAGTATCACAATACCTGCACATTAAAGAGAAGGGAGAAGGGTTAGTACAGAAATGGTCTCAGAATTCAGAAACTTTGTTATAATAACCCTTATGATTCAGTCCTGGACTCAACATATACCTGTTTACAAACCCAAGAAGTTCAGTTATCTGCAGTTTAAATGATTGCCTATGTAGAATACTGTCAAAATCAGATAACATATGTTGAAGGATTTCTAATAAAGGAAACTTTTTTGGAGAATAAGAACAGGATAATTTCCAATAAAGGACCTTTTGCTGAGGAATAAACCAAGAATAGGATTGCAATCTGAGTACATAGGCACCAACCAGGGTGTATGACCTGTGCTATGCCTGCATTACAAGGGAAAGGTTGAAAGTTTTCTAAAGTCAAAGAAATCTGCATTTTTAAAGAAAGTTCATTGATGCTTTAGGTATTTGTGGAAGCTGGCAAGCTCTTGTTGAGGAGCCATAAGGGTAACTATCAAAACCTATCTTACACTCAGTTCATAATTCCATTGTCAGTTTCTATGTAAAAATACAGCCTGTTTCTTTGAATTTTTTTCTGTGACATAATTCCTGGAACAGGTATTTTTGACCTGAAACCTTCCCTTTCTCTTCCATGACCCTTGCCTCCATTGTATTGGTATGTGATTGTGATGATTCCATTTTATGTAAGAAATTTTTACAAATGCTAGTTATAGCACATCTTGTGCAGAGAAGATTAAGTGGGATACATTGTCTTATCAACAGTGAAATGCTTTTCAAATATTAGACATAATGTTGGTGTCATACATAGAAGAGAAACTTTTAAAAGAAACATCATGGGTCACATGACAATAGAAAAGCATCTATTTGCAAAATGACTAGTCAGAGGAAATCTTACCATACTCAACAGAAGGACAGATGGCATCTAATAGTATTCTCTTTGGGACATTTCAATAAGCAGGAAAAGATGCCACACCATTTATTACTATTATGATTTTATTAACATTCACACATTACCCTCAGATGTGAAACTTGGAAACATTTTGCTTGCTCACAAAGTAAAATTTTTTGTTTTTCAATAAGCCCAAGAAATCTGTTTATAAACCCACTTGTTTATTTTGAAATGTAAAATTTTAAGTAAACCAATTGCCAGATCATAAATCAGTTGATCAGATCTCCTTATTAATGGCAATTAAACTTAGTAATTTACTTTACACATAAAAGGTAGGGATGATGGCCAAACAATGAATGTAGAACTTATTATTTAATTGAAATTCAGTCTAGTGGTTCACCTGTTTTACCTGGAATAACAATAACCTAAGGTTTATTGACTAAACCTGTCTTCAGGGGCTGACATTTTGGCACAGTTAAGCTGCCACGTGAGATGCCAATATATCTCTTATCAGAATCCCAGATCAGGTCCTGGATATTTGGCTTCCAATCCAGTTCTTGGATAATGCTCCTAAAGAGGCAGCAGATAATGGCTGAAGTACTTGGATACCTGCCACCCATGCGAGAAATCAAGATGGAGTTGTTGGGTCTTGGTTTTGGTCTGGCCCAAACTGGGCTGTTGGAGCTATTTGAGAAGTGAGCCAATGGATGGATGATCTTTCTCTCTCCCCACCCCCCCATGGCTCTTTCAAATAAATAAAATTTTTTGAAATTGTCTTCACCTGAACAGTACTAAGATGATTTTTGTGATTGATTGATATGACTTTTGCTTCCATGGGAGTCCAGGATAATCAAACTCTTTGTAACTGATTTAGTTTTCTTTAGATTTTTGGACATAAAAAATCTTCATTTTGATCTAAAAATGTCAACTCGACCACATAGCTCTTTTTATCTTACATTTTGAACTTTGGGAAAAGATTTGATGAACTTTACATACATGAAAGAGCCTTCTAAAAGAAAGGATGGGAATTTTAAACCACCTTTCAATATTCAACTTTTAATAACCATGGTGTCTGCAGTGATAAACCAACACCAGCATTTAGATTTGATTTGGCTTTCACTTGTGGCTGCTGCTTAATACAGAAGTGCAGTGTAACAGTTAAGAATATACATTCAGATTGAAATCAGACACTGACTTAACCATGCCCTACTTAGGTTATAGAAACAAGTAAATTATCCAATGAGATTCTAG
Source organism: Lepus europaeus (assembly GCF_033115175.1). NCBI lineage: Eukaryota > Metazoa > Chordata > Mammalia > Lagomorpha > Leporidae > Lepus > Lepus europaeus. The sequence continues at coordinate 9,194,627 of NW_026909167.1, read as the reverse complement.
CTTGCCAATCTTCAAAAAATGTATGTAGTTGGCAGATTCTGAGAGTGTTCAAAATGATCCCTATGTCCATTATGCATGTCCTGTTACAATGCTTGACCTTCTCACTTACTTCTACCCAACAGAATATAACAAACACAATGAGATGTCACTTCTATTATTAGGTCCTAAAAGATGATTTTTTTATTGCTTACACACTCCCTGTTGCACTCTTACTTGCCTGCTGTGATGAAGCACATTATAATTTTTAATCTCCATGTAGCAAGGAACCAAGGCCAATCTCTATCCTAAAGGCCCTGAGGAAGTGAGGCCTTGATACAACAATGTATGAGGAATTGAATTTAGCACATGATCGCTTAAGTGAGCTTGGATGCTGATTCTACCCTAATTGAAGCTTCAATAGAATCTAGTAGAACCAAAGAGAGCTCTTGTTCAAACACCACATGAAGAACTGTAAATGGAACTGGAATCTGATCATATCTTTGAACCTTGAGTTGACCAAAGTCCTGGCTAATACCTTGATTGCTATATACTTGAAACTCAGAGAACCCAACTTGGTCTTCCTAAGAGTTCTGATTCATGGAAGCTATAAGATAGCATATGTGTTTTGTTTTAGGCCCCTAGGTTTTGGGTTAAATTGTTAGACTGCAAGAGATAACTGATGTAACTCATAATGTTGGTTTCCATTTTAAATGGTTGTTGTAGGTATTAAATGATATAATATGAAGGTGTTGGCTCATTATTTTTCCTTTTTTCAAAAATATTTGTTTATTTTAAAGATTAGGGGAGAGAGAGAGCAAGTGAGCAGAGAGAATGAATCAGTCCACCATTCACTGATTCACTCCCCAATTGCCTACAGTAGCCTTAGCTGAGCCAGGCTGATGGAAGGAACCAACAGGTCTTCCAGGAAGGTAACAGGCACTGAACTACTTCAGCTAACACCTGCTACCTCCTAGAGTGTGCATTAGCAGGAAGCTGGAATCAGAATATTTGGTAGTGAAATCCAGACACTCTGATATGGGATGTGGGCATCCCAAACAGCATCTATGCAGTTGTGTCAAATGGCTATCACTTTCTCCTTATTTTAATTAGTAGCACTTGAAAAAATGGATATGGATGATATTTCTCAGATCTACATCTATATTTTAGTTTTAGTTCATTTTATAAGGTATACTAAAGACTTTTAGACCATTATTTTTTATTATTGTATATATTTCTTCTACTTGATTAACTATTAATTCTTTTGAAACAATGAATTGTTAGTCTTAAATTATCATGTGCCAATTATTACCATTTCAGACCGTGAGTCCTGGGGGAAATGAATCTACAAAGGATTCCATGAAGAGGGGTGTACACATTTCATAGGCTTTAAGTGAAATATATATATATATATATATATATATATATATATATATATATGTGTGTGTGTGTGTGTGTGTGTGTGTGTGTGTGTGTGTTATATATACAGAGAGAGAGAGAGAGAGAGAGAGTGAGTGAGCGAGCTTAGTTGATCTAGTCATTAAAACAAATACCTAGAAGTTGTATGCCGGGCTGGCGCCGTGGCTCAATAGGCTAATCCTCCACCTTGTGGCGCCAGCACACCAGGTTCTAGTCCTGGTCGGGGTGCCAGATTCTGTCCCGGTTGCCCCTCTTCCAGGCCAGCTCTCTGCTGTGGCCCAAGAGGGCAGTGGAGGATGGCCCAAGTACTTGGACCCTGCACCCGCATGGGAGGCCAGGAGAAGCACCTGGCTCCTGGCTTTGGAGCAGCATGGTGTGCCGGCCACAGCACACTGGCCACAGGGCCCATTGGAGGGTGAACTAATGGTAAAGGAAGACCTTTCTCTCTGTATCTCTCTCTCTCACTATCCACTCTGCTGCCAAAAAAAAAAAAAAGAAGTTATATGTCAATTGAAAGAAAGCCTCTTTCCATCATTGCAGATAATTTTTGCTGAACTGATTTCAAAGGCATGAGATTAATGGTTGGTAATAAAAGTTAATCCAAAGAGCATTTTTTTAACTTTTATTTAATGAATATAAATTTCCAAAGTACAGCTCATGGATTACAATGGCTTTTTCCCCCACATAACTTCCCTCCCACACGCAACCCTCCCATCTCCCTCTCCTTCTCCCTTTCCATTCACATCAAGATTCATTTTCAATTCTCTTTATATACAGAAGATCAATTTAGCATATATTAAGTAAAGCTTTCAACAGTTTGCACCCACACAGAAACATAAAGTGAAAAATACTGTTTCCGTACTAGTTATAGCATTAATTCACAATGTGCAGCACATTTAGGACAGAGATCCTACATGAGGAGTAAGTGCACAGTGACTCCTGTTGTTGACTTAACAAATTGACACTCTTGTTTATCGTGTCAGTAATCTCCCTAGGCTCTTGTCATGAGTTGCCAAGGCTATGCAGGTCTTTTGAGTTTGCTGACTCTGATCTTATTTCGACAAGGTCATAGTCAAAGTGGAAGTTCTGTCCTCCCTTCAGAGAAAGGTACCTCCTTCTTTGATGACCTGTTCTTTCCAGTGGGATCTCACTCACAGAGATCTTTCATATAGGTTTTTTTTTTTTGCCACAGTCTCTTGGCTTTCCATGCCTGAAATACTCTCATGGGTTTTTCAGCCATATCTTAATGCCTTATGGGCTGGTTTTGAGGCCAGAGTGCAAAGAGCATTATTTTACAAATATTTTGAAGTAACCTTGATTTCTGTCCTCTTCATAAGCAGAGCTGATTGAAGTGGCAGCATATTCTAGCCACAATGGCAGCAGTCTCTTCTTACCCGCTGGTATGTCCCCCCAGGTATATTATCTACTATAATTGACATTATTATTTTTCACCAGGCTACACACATATATCTTCACATCTAGAACTTTGGATTCATTATTATTATTCACTTCACTACCCAATCAAACACAATTCTGAGAAAATAATTTTGTTAGATCAATAAAGACTGTCTCTGAAAAAGTAATAAATATTTTCCTCTAAGAAAAAAAGTATAAAAACTTCCATGTTTTTTTGACAGGCAGAGTTAGACAGTGAGAGATAGAGAGACAGGGAGGAAGGTCTTCTTTCTGTTCATTCACCCTCCAAATGGCAGCTATGGTCAGTGCATTGTTCCAATCCGAAGCCAGGAGCTTCTCCTGGTCTCCCATGCGGGTGCAGGGCCCAAAGACTTGGGCCATCCTCCACTGCCTTCCTGGGCCACAGCAGAGAGCTGGACTGGAAGAGGAGCTACTGGGACAGAATCCTGCTCCCCAAACAAGACTAGAACCCAGGGTGCTGGTGCTGCAGGCGGAGGATGAACCTAGTGAGCTGTGGTGCCAGCAAAACTTCCATGTTTTTAAACAGTAATTTCAAGGAGCTTTTCCGAGCAAGGAAAAACAACTTTGAGAGTATTTTCTTGATTATTGGTAATTAATATTAATTATCAATTTTTCAATAATCCTATGTTTTCTTACCTCTTTTTCCTCGTTGTGAGTTCCAGTGCTGTCTTCTCTTCAGTTTCCTTCCTAGGAATAAAAATTTTGTTTAATTTGGGCAAGAAAGAGCAGGATAGACCTCTCAATAGTAATCAACTAGTAATTGACAGTTTTCAGATTTGCAGTCAGGTAATCTTGTACTCAGAGCTTGCATTATTATGCCACATTTTACCAGTAAAAGCAGTAACCGTAATTATATGAATATAATTATTAACATTTGTCAAATACTTATTAAAAGCTTGACTTATATATACACACATATATACATATATACATATATATCACCCAATAGCTATGTGACATAGCTATTGATGTCAACATTTAATAGGATAAGATAGAGAGAACTCAAGTGAAGGTTTACTGGTCAATAGGAAAGAGTTAATTTTGCAAAATCCATGAACTTTCTGTTTCAGTAGGCTCATGCTCCACAATCTTTATGACCTATTTTTGCTCACACTTAAACTGTCTTCAGTGTTTGTCCAGGTATAATAACACTACATTACCGAGACACATAGAGGCAATATTTAGATAATTTTTCCATCAAAGATAATTAGATATACAGAAGACTGAATGCTTGTTAAGGATGGAAACATGTGATCTTCTTACATTTTATCATGTATCCATTCATTGAATGGCATCAGTGCTTAGCCTGAGAAAGCTGAACTGAAGTGTTCTGTTGAATGGGGAAAAGTTGGAAGCATTCCCACTGAGATCTGAAACTAGACAAGGATGCCCACTCTCACCACTGATATTCAAGATAGTCCTTGAGGTTTTAGCCAGAGCCATTAGGCAAGAAAAAGAAATCAAAGGGATATAAATTGGGAAAGAGAAAGTCAAACTATCCTTATTTGGAGAGGACATTATCCACCATATAGGGGATCCAAAAGACTCCATTAAGAGACTATTTGAACTCATGGAAGAGATTGGTAAACTAGCAGCACAGAAAATAAACATACAAAAATCAGCAGACTTTATATACACAGACAATTCCAAGGCTGAGAAAGAACTTCTAAAATCAATCACATTCACAATAGCTTCAAAAAACTCAAGCATCTTGGAATAAATTTAACCAAGGATGTCAAATGTGTATTTGATGAAAATTACACAACTTTAAAGAAAGGAATAGAAGATACAATAAAAATAGAAAAATCTTCCATGAACATGGACTATAAGAATCAAAATCATCAAAATGTCCATACTACCAAAAGCAATTTACAGATTCAGTGCAATACCAATCAAAATGCCATGGACATATTTATCAGATATAGAAAACATGAACCTGAAATTCATAGGAAACACAGGAGACCCCAAACAACTAAAGTAATCTTATATAGCAAAAGCAAAACCAGAGGCATCATAATACCAGATTTGAAGACACACTACAGAGAAATTATCATCAAAAGAGCCTGGTACCGGTACAAAAACAGACAGATAGATTAATGGAACAGCATAGAAACTCCAGAAATCCATCCAAGCATCTACAACTAACTTAACTTTGAAAAACAGTTAAAACCAATCCTGGAGTAAGGACAGTCTCTTCAAAAAATGTTGCTGGGAAAACTGGATAGCCACATCTAGAAATATGAAGCAAGACTCCTACGTCTTAAACAAAAAATCCTCCTTAAATGGGTTAAAAACCTAAATTTGTGACCAAATGCAGTCAAATTATTAGGGAAAATGGGAGAAACCCTTGAAGACATTGGTATAGAAAAAAATTCTTAGAAAAGACTCCAGAAGCACAGGTAATCAAAGCCAAAACTGACAAATGAGATTACATCAAATTGAGAAGATTCTTCACTGCAAAAGATGCAATCAGCAAAGTGAAGAGGAGAAAATATTTGCAAACTACACAATTGATAAAGAATTAATAACCAAATTATATAAAAAGATCATGAAGCTCAACAATGACAAAACAAACAACTCAGTTAAAAATGGTCAAATGACTCAAACAGACTTTTTTTTAGACTTATTTATTTGAAAGTCAGAGCTACACAGAGAGAAGAGAGGCGCAGAGAGAGAGAGAGAGAGAGAGAGAGAGAGAGAGAGAGAGAGAGGTCTTCCATCAAATGGTTCACTTCCCAATTGCCACAATAGCTGGATCTGTGACAATCCAAAGCCAGGAGCCAGGAGCTTCTTCCAGGTGTCCCACACAGGTGCAGGGGCCCAAGTACTTGGGTCATCTTCTACTGCTTTCCCAGACTATAACAGAGAGTTGGATTGAAAGATGAGTGGTCGGGTCATGACCTGGCACCCATATGGGATGCCAGTGCTTCAGGCCAGGGTGTTAACCCACTGTGTCAATGCATCAGCCCCCTGACATTTTTCAAAAGAGGAAATCCAAATTGCCTACAGACACATGAAAAATGCTCAGGATCACTAGCTGTCAGGTTAATAGAAATCAAAACCGCAAGGAGGTTTTGTCTCAGCCCCATTAGAATGGTTTTCATACAAAACCCAACAAACAACATATGCTAGTGAGGATTTGTGGGAAAAGGTACTCTAATCCACTCTTGGTGGGAATGTAAACTGGTAAAACCACTATGGAAGACAGTATGAAAATAACTCAGAAATAAGAATATAGACTTTCCATATGACCCAGCTATCCCACTCCTAGGAATTTAACCAAGGGAAATGAAATTGGCAGTTGAAAGAATTATCATACCCCGATATTTATTGAAACTCAATTCACAATAGCAAAGAAATGGAATCAACACAAATGCTTGACAAAGACTGGATAAATTAAGGAGTTATGTACACTATGGAATACTACCCAGAAGTAAAATAAATGAAACTGGTCATTTGCATCAAAATGGATGAATTTTGGAAACACCATACTTAGTGAAACAAGCCAGAACCAAAGGGAAAAATACCATATGTTCTCCCTGATCCATGATAACTAACAGAGTACCTAAAAGGCAATCTGCACAAGTGAAATTGACACTATGAGAAGCAAAGACTCTGAACAGCCCTTGTATCTAATGCTGAGGAACACTATTTTCTTTTTTTCTCTCTTACTGTTTGTTGAAATCTTAACATAGAGTTAATCATATATCTATAAAGTTAAATTAAAATATATCCTAGTCAAAAATAAAAGAGGGAATAAGAGAGGGAGGAGGAAGAGGGGTGGGGATGTGGGTGGCAGAGCAGGCAGAGTGGAAAGAATCACCATGTTCCTAAAGTTGTAATTATGAAGTGTATGAAGTTTGTAACTGCAAAGCTGTATAATTCTGTATACATTACCACAGATTTACTTCTAAGGGTATAGTTTAAAAATTTGACATGAGACCCCAAGTCCACTTATGCTAAGAGGCAAAATAGCATTTTAAGTGTTAAAGTGATATCAATAGGATTAATAGGTAAAAAAATAATAGATAGAATTAAAAAGGAGTAAGGGCTCCAACACGGAAAGCTATCCAGACAGAAGACTCATAGAATGGTAACCAATATAAGTAGTATTCTGACCTCAGAATCAGCCCTTAAGTCATGCTTGTCTGGCTGAAAAGACCACAAGAGCATTTCAGGCATGGAAAGCCAAGACTCTGTGGCAAAAAGTTTCTTACATGAAGGACCATCTATGCTTGAGAGTGCAGTGGAAAGAAGTGATCATTAAAGGAGGTACTTCTCTCTGAAGTTAGGAGAGAACTTACACTTTGTTTATGCCTTTGTCTAAATATTGACAGACTTTGTGTATTCAAAAGACTTCCATAGCTTAGGCAGTTCATGTCAAGAGCCCCAGGTGATCACTGAGGTCATATTTATGAGTGTTAATTGTTTGGGCTTGCACCATGGTGCAGTAGCTTAATCCTCCACCTGTGGCACCAGCATCTCATATGGGCACCAGTTCTAGTCCCAGCTACTCTTCTTCCAATCCAGCTATCTGCTATGGCCTGGGAAAGCAGTAGAGGATGGCCCAAGTCCTTGGGCCTCTGCACCCACATGAGAGACCGGGATAGAGTACCTGGCTCCTGGCTTAAGACTGGTGCAGCTCCAGTTGTTGCAGTAATTGGGGAGTGAACCAACAGATGGAAGACCTTTCTCTCTGTCTCTCCCTCTCACTGTCTGTAACTCTCTCAAATTTTTTTTTAAAAAGTGTTAATTGTTAAATTAACAGGAGTCACTGTGCACTAATTTCCCATGCAGGACTTCCGTCCTCAAAGAGTTGTATTAGGGAAGTGAGTAATAAAGCTTGCTTTTAAAGATTTACTCCATATTAGCATATTAAGTTGAAGATATATTTATGTATCTTATAATTTAGGCCAATGTGTACAGCTCCACTCTTGTTTTTGTAGGTGCTTCATTAACTAACAACAAAATTGTTCCCAAAGACTTATTTTCTGTAGTGTATTTTTATTTTTATTTTTGACAGGCAGAGTGGACAGTGAGAGAGAGAGACAGGGAGAAAGGTCTTCCTTTTGCCGTTGGTTCACCCTCCAATGGCTGCTATGGCCAGCGCACCACGCTGATCCAAAGCCAGGAGCCAGGTGCTTCTCCTGGTCTCCCATGTGGGTGCAGGGTCCAAGCACTTGGGCCATCCTCCACTGCCTTCCCAGGCCACAGCAGAGAGCTGGCCTGGAAGAGGGGCAACCGGGACAGAATCCAGCACCCTGACTGGGACTAAAACCTGGTGTTCCGGTGCTGCAGGTGGAGGATTAGCCTAGTGAGCCATGGTGCCAGCCTCTATAATGTACTAAATAAAGGATACTCTTATGTCTCATAAGCTACTGCTATGTCTGAGTGCTCCCAAAAGATGTATCACTTTTTTCAGCTTTTTTATTTTTTAATAAAAGTTCACTATGCTTTATTATATATAAAATTATATCAATAATTTTTATGTTTACACATAAATACAAATATTTAATTTTGATTTCTATCTAATCCTAAACACGAATACATGCCTACACATCTATATACACATGTATAAGGAGGTTTCAAAATATTTGTAAAAAATTCACATCATTTAGTGACATGTTTCCAAGACTCTCTGAAGTCCCATCAAGCATACATTAATATACATTTTTTACATTTATATAGTAATGAACAATATAAAATCATTCAAATGTTAAGAAATAACATAAAAAGATAAGTACAAATTAAAATGTTTTAAACTCACTGTGTAAATAGTACTCTTTACTACAAATTCCTTCACCATCTGCTTGATAAACATCTAGAAGAACTCCTTTTTATTGGATTCAAATATTGAAGAGTTCCCATACTCTCACATTTGCTCTCCACAATTTTTATAGCTGTTGATTGTGTCATGATGGATGACAATATTTGTGAAAATTTATTAAAAGAGCACACATAATGATTATAGGAATAACTGTTCATTTAGGCTATAAAATATTGTAAGGTTTCAACATGGAACAGCACAAAACTATTATATGCATTTAAAACAATTATCAGTACCACCGCAATTCTTTACTTGAAAAACTCCATAGTGATATCACCTGTTATCTCCTAGCTCACTTATTTGTTGTATTTCTTTTTTTTAACTTTTATTTAACAAATAAATTTCCAAAGTACAGCTTTTGGATTACAGTGGCTTTTTCCCCCCATAACTTCTCTCCCATCCACAACCCTCCCATCTCCTAAGAGGCAATGACTTTGAACAGCCCTGTCTTGACTGTAGAGAAAGTTTCTTTATTCATTTTTCTTTTACTTTTCTGTTTTATCATAGAAATTGAAGAACTGTTGACTTACTATAGACCTAATCTTATTTGTATAAAGTTAATTGAAAATAGATCTTAGGATAAAATAAAACTGATTGTAGGAGACAAGAGAGGAAGAAGAGGGGTGGGAGTGGGGGTGGGAGGTTAGACACAGTGGGAAGATTCTCGATATTCATAAAATTGTCCTTAAGAAATACACAAAGTTTCTATTCATTCAATAAGAGGTTAAAAAAAAGAAAATGACTATGTAAATGTTGCTTATAGCTATAGATATCCTGAGGATGAGAGAAGCATAGCATGCAATTTCAATGATTTTTTAAATGAAAAAGCTGACAGTATGACACTCTAGTCCAGAGTCACTCTGGGCTCAATTTACCAAAAAGAAGGCTGAGGAGATGTGCAGAAACAAGATGTTACAGTCCTGCCTGAGAGACTGCTTTCTTGCAGAAAGAAGAAAAACATTAAAGAAAACATGAGAATCTCATACAGAGTTCAAAATTTCCTGCAGGGTTGAAACAATGCCCGAGTGAGCCTTCCACATCTGAACATCATTTCCAATATGTTAGAATACACTGTTCTAAAAAGAGAATGTGGCATTTCCAGAGACAAGGAGGTTGAAGGGGCTTCTCTAGGAAAATATTTGTTTAGGACCAGAAATGCAGGCCCTTATTCAGGTTAGAGGATAGGAATGAAGTCTTCCCATTTATGGAGAAATATATAGAGTTTGGACACTACCAATATCTGAATAATTTTCAAGTAGGCAGAGAGCAAAACAAAAACTGAAACAGAAAGGAGGGTAAGAAAATGAGGCTCATGAGGTCCCCATTGGAATTCCCCCCCCCTTTTTTTTTGACAGGCAGAGTGGACAGTGAGAAAGGTCTTCCTTTTGCCATTGGTTCACCCTCCAATGGCCGCTACGGCCAGCACGCTGCGGCCGGTGCACTGTGATCTGAAGCCAGGAGCCAGGTCCTTCCTCCTGGTCTCCCATGTGGGTGCAGGGCCCAAGGACTTGGGCCATCCTCCACTGCTCTCCCGGGCCACAGCAGAGAGCTGGACTGGAAGAGGGGCAACTGGGACAGGATCGGTGCCCCAACCGGGACTAGAATCTGGTGTGCCAGCGCCGCAAGGCAGAGGATTAGCCTATTGAGCCACAGCGCCAGCCTAAAGCACCTTCTTTTAATTCTTATTTTTGTATATGAGGTCAGGCTTGACTATCTCAGCCTCTCCTGATCCATTCCCTCCTTTCTGATTAGAATCCTGTCAGGTCTAACCTTACAAACTTAAAATCTGACAACTGTGTGTGTGTTTTTTCTCAGAGGCAGGCATTGGTCTTTTCACAGGTGTCATTTCCTGCCAGGTCCAAGCTAATGTAATCAGTCCTCTGCAAGTGTAAATGATTTCCTTGAGAGTAGAGTGGGGTAATAGTGAACTTTGAGCTGTAAGTTGACACACTATGTCTTACTGAGCAATGAAGGGAATTCTGGGCCGGCACCACAAAAAAAAAAAAAAAGGTGCTTTATCAAAGCAAAAATGATCATCATTGAGCAAAGGAAAGGGAGAGACAAAGCATCATGGAGAAAATGACCAGTAATAAAAAGGAAGAACACATGAATCACCTTGGGAGATGTGGAATATTATCAAGCATAAGAGAATTTCAATTTCTTGGCTGCTCATCAAAAGTATCAGAAAAGGGTCTCAAATTTAATTATGAGCAGTTGTGCGTGGGTTATTTCTGGTTCCCTGGAAGGGAGACTTTGCCTATGTTGTAGTATCTAAGTGTGGTCTGAGAAGTACCTAGATCAGAATCAGGTGGATCTTGTTAAGCTCCAAGTAGGCACAGGAGTCTGCACTTACACAGCTCCCAAGGTATTTCTTCCGAGTATAAAGTCTTAAAACTTTGCTTGTTGGGAGCAAGTATGCTTGAGCAGGTGGTAGAGCAACAACTTACCAATGCATACCAAAGGAGAGCTCTCTCAAGGAAACAGAGATTTTATCACTGATGTACTTCCAAATGGGTCTTCCAAATGACATGAACACTGCAATAAGAATTCATCATATCTGGTACTGGAGCTGCAGGCACATCAGATTTTTTAGAAAGCTCAGATTCTCAGAATCTTTTACCTACCTCATGATATAGAGGATCAAGGTCATCATCAGTGAACCAGAGAAAGGAATGTAGTGATAGGAAGAACTATGATGAGTCTTATCACAAGTGAGCTACCCCCACCGCCATCCTCACTGGGTCTGTGACGTTTCTGTTGGGAGGGAGGCTCCCTGGGCACACAGGCATGTCACCCCGGGGAGGCCTGCAGCAGCTCTAGGAGAGCCTGGTATTCATCCTCACTGAGAGGCGGATCTGGGGCTGCCTGAGGGCCCACCTCACAGCCGGCTGTAGCTGCCCCAGGAAGACCTGGGCCGGGGTGGGTGAGGCGTTCGGCTGCGGCACGGGTGCCCAGCACCACATCTAGCCCTGGGGCCCAGGACCGCCCCCATGCCAGGGACCCAGAGCCCAGAGCCGGCCCAGGCTGATGGCAGGCAGATCGCAGGTGCGGGCCCTTTGAGGTCTCCGGAGGGCAGCAACAGGAAGGGGAGGGGCGCATTGCCCCCGGGCATCCCGCACCTTCCTTGGTGTGGGGGCCATCACGGGGCCTGCGTGAGGGAGAACCCCACTGCTCGCTGGGCCGCGGCGCCCCAGGGACCGGGAGGCTCAGAGGGGGAGCCCAGGGCGGCCACCCAGGCATGGCCTGGCTGTGCGTGACGCCTCCTCCGGGCAAGGCTGCCAGGCCCCCTAGACCAATAGGGTCCCTCCGGGACCGGGGGGCCCGCGGCGTGCGGGAGGGTCCGGCGGCAACACCCCGCTGCGGCTGCAGGGGCTGCAGCTGGGAACAGGAGCAGCCTCGGGGCCTCGTTCAGGGCAAGGCAAGGCTCCGCCTGAGCTTGGGCTCTACTGCTGCGGGTGGCAGGCCCTGCGGTTCTGGAACCAGACCTGGATTTGGCCCTCGAGGAGGCCCGTGCTTCTGGCCAGCTCTTCCCTGGTCGCCATGCCGGGGAAGCGATTCCGCTCGAAGGCCCGCAGGAGGATCTCGGCTGTGGCCCCGAGATGGGCGTGCGCTGGTGCCAGTTGCCCGGCCCCACCGGCTCTCCTGCCGTTGGAGAGGCCCGAGTCCAGCGGGTCTGGTGCGCGCCTTCGCCGCTTCCTCTCGTTTTGAAACCACACCTGCACCGGGGCCAGCTCTTCTCTGAGCCCGACGCCAGGATAAGGGTTGCCGTCAAAGGAAGCGCGCAGCAGGTCCCTGTGATGCGCGGTCAACATGGTCCTGGGTCGTCGAGGTTCTCGGGCACGGCACCGGCTTTGGCTCTGGCCACTGCGGGCTGCTGAGTGCTGGCCTGGCTGGCAGTCCCGCCCCTTACATACCGGTGCTCGGCCCACCCCCTCTCGTGAATATCCATCACCCGCTCTGCGCTCCCACTCACTTCTTACCCACAGCCTGGGTAGGGGGTGGGGAGATCCATGGATGGTGCCTCCCAGGCAACCAACCTGCACAGCTGCACTTCACGGTCAGGCAACAGGTCCCTTCCATCGTCGGGACCGCTGACCCTGCTGGGAGAGGGGTAGGCCCTCGGGCCTGGTTTGTTCTCATCCTCTCCCCCGTCCTTCTGTCCCCCTCCCATTCCACCTGTGGTTCAGGCCGGCCGCGGGATGCCGCCCTGGCTAGCCATCATCATGATCATTGGGCGGCTGCAGAGCTGGTGTGTTTGGGGGCGGGGGCGCGGAGAGGCAGGGCATTGGGCTGGGTCGGGGTTGGCTGTGGGTGGGGCACTGTGGGAGGGGATCCAGAGCCCGGGTATAGCAACTGCCTCCTTGATTCCCGGGCGACATGATGAGCGGGAGAGCAGCCATCCTGTACTAGAGTGGAGGTCGGCGGGGAGGAGGCTTTGGCGTGGGACGGGGAGGTGTGTGTGTGTGGGGGTGAGACGCAGGAGCCAGTGGCGGTTCCTGTGTTGGTTCCCCAGGAACAGGACGCTTCTCCTCTGACCTCAGACAAGCCTTGTGGCCGGGCCGCGGTCAGGGTGGGGAACGAAGTCCTGGGTCCACCTTCTGGTGGAAGGCGAGAGATGAGCGCTGGGGATTCCCTGCTGTGAACCAGGCTGGGACACCACCCCTGCGGCCAGCTTCAGAGCTCTGCAGGGGACCACCAAGTGGCGCCAAGGGTCAATGCTCCAGCCTGCCCAGAAGCTGCCCGGGCCCAGGACTGGGACAGGAAAAGGGTTGAGGGCAATGTGGAGATCCCTCTCTGTGCGTCTTTAGGTGTGTGCTCCCGTGTGTGTGTATGTGTGTGAGAGACAGAGAAACAGAGAGCAGAGACAGAGAGGGAGGGACAGAGGTCAGAGGGAGAGAGAGAGAGGTGTAGGAAAGAGTTGTTTGTGTTAGAAAGAGAGACAAAACAAAGAGAGAGGGTGACGGAAAGGAAGAGAACAAGAGAGAAGCAGGGAGAGAGAGAGCCCAAAGCTGAGCAAACGGCCACCCTTCGCCTCCCACCCCGCATCGGGTTTCCCCGGCTTCCACCCCAGGGACTTCCTGGGCCCAGGAAGGTATGTCTTGCCACAGGCATTCCAGGATTGATGGTGGTGTGCTTGTGGGCCTGCTGGGTCCCGGACCTGGAGTGTGGCAGCATCTGGTTGTGCCCTCTCCTCCAGGCTCAGAACGCCCTGGGTGGCACCCAGAACACGGCCTTTGTCTCCCAGGCCCCAGCATCCCAGAGGCCCCAGTGTTTTCCGACTCTGTCGCCCCTCCCCTCTCAACCCTAGCACCCCTACCCCCCACCTCTCCTGCCTCACGCCCCCACCACCGCCATCATCACTGGGTCTGGGACGTTTCTCTCTGGAGGGAGGCTCCCTGCACCCGAAGGCACGTCGCCCAGCATCCTCTAGACCTGCCACCCCTGGGAGGCCTGCAGCAGCTCGAGGAGAGCCTGGTATTCGTCCTCACTGAGGGGCGGCTCTGGGGCTGCATGAGGGCCCTCCTCACAGCCTTCGAGAGGGCCAACGGCTTGGGCCATGTCGAGAAACTCTGGGCTGGACAGCAGCTAGTCCAGCAGGTTGTGGCCCTTCACCTGGGGCCCAGACTGAGAGTCCAGCTGGCTGTCTGCCAGCTCGGCTGCCCTGGGAAGACCAGGGCTGGGGCAGGTGAGGTGTTTGCCTGTGGTGCAGGTGCCCAACACCACATCAGGCTCTGCGAACAGATGGCCCACCAAGGCTGGGGGGCCCACGAGGTGTGGGATTGTCCAGAGGCAATACCCGTTGCAGCTGCAGGGGCTTGACCTGCCACCCCATGATGGCCTTAGCAGCCTGAGAGCCAGGTATTAGTCCTCACTGAGGGGAGGCCCTGGGGTGCTTTTGGGCCTGCCTCACAGCCTTACAGATCACCAAGGGCTTGGGCCCTGTCAAGAATCTCTGGCTCTGCGGGTGACCACTGGGTTGCACCAAGGGGCAATGTCCCATCCTGCCCAGAAGCTACACAGTCCCAGGACTGGTTCAGGAAAAGTCTTGAGGATAATGTGGAGATCCCTGTTTGTGTGTGCATCTTTTTGTGTGTGCTTGTGTGTGTTTGTGTGTGAAAGAGATAAAGAGACAGAGACAGAGATGGAGAGAGACTGAGATAGGTGTTTGTGAGAGACAGAGTACAGAGAAAGAGAGGGAGAAAGAAGAAAGTGAAGACACACAAAACCTAAACAAAGATAACCAAGATGGAGTTAGAATCAGTAATAAAGACCATCCCAACAAAGGAAACCCCACCTTCACTGCTGAATTTTCCCAGACATTTAAAGAACTAATTCCAAATCTTTTCAGTCTATTCAAAATAATTTAAAAGAAGGAAGTCTCCCAAACTCCTTCTTTGAAGTCTGCACATCTATTTAATACCAAATCCTGGGAAAGATGAAACAGAGAAAGAGAACTATAGACCAATATCCCTGAAAACACAAAAGCAAAAATCCTAAACAAAATGTTAACCAATAGAGGGGTTGGTGCAGTGGTGCCGTAGGTTAATCCTCAACCTGAAGTACCAGCATCCCATATGGGCCCCAGTTCTAATCCCGGCTGCTCCTCTTCTTTCTAGATATCTGCTGTGGCTTGAGAAAGCCTAAGTGCTTGGGCCTGTGCACCCGCATGGGAGACTGGGAAGAAGCACCTGGCTCAGATGCTGGCTTCAGATCAACACAGCTGTGGCTGCTGCAGCCATTTGGGGAGTGAGCCAATGGAAAGAAGACCTTTCTCTCTGTCTCTCCCTCTGTTTGTAACTCTACCTCTTAAATAAATAAAAGCTTATAAAAAGATTTAGAGCTGTTGAATTTTTAAAGAATATATTAACCGGCCGGCACCGTGGCTCAACAGGCTAATCCTCCACCTTGCGGCGCCAGCACACCGGATTCTATTCCTGGTCGGGGTGCCAGATTCTGTCCCAGCTGCCCCTCTGCTGTGGCCTGGAGTGCAGAGGAGGATGGCTCAAGTGCTTGGGCCCTGCACCCCATGGGAGACCAGGATAAGCACTTGGCTCCTGCCTTCGGATCAGTGCAGTGCGCCGGCCACAGCCGCCATTGGAGGGTGAACCAACGGCAAAGAAAGACCTTTCTCTCTGTCTCTCTCTCACTGTCCACTCTGCCTGTCAAAAATAAAAAAAGAGAATATATTAACCAATCAAATCTAAAAACACAACAGAAAAATCATTCACCCTGACCAAGTGGTATTTATCCCAAGATACAGAGATAGTTCAACATTCACAAATCAGTGTGATATATCACATTAAAAGATAGAAGCACAAAAACCATATCATTATCTCAATAGATGCAGAGAAAACATTTGAATAATTCAACACTCATGATGAAAATTTTAAGCAAATTGTAAATAGAAGGAACATTTCTCAATATGATCAAAGCTATTTATCACCATTCCATGGCCAGTATCCTATTGAATAGGGGAAAGTTAGAAGCATTCCCATTGAAATCTGGAACCAGACAAGGATGCCCATTCTCACCATTGCTATTTAATATAGTTCTAGAAGTTTTAGCCACAGCCATTATGCAAGAAAAGAATGAAAGGGATACAAATCAGAAAGGAGGAAAGTTAAATTATCCCTATTTGAAGATGGCATGATCCAATATACAGAGGATCCAAAAGACTCTACTAAGAGACTATTGGAACTCAAAGGAGAGTTTGGAAAAATAGCAGGATATAAAATAACACACAACAATCAACAGCCTTTGTATACATAGACAATACCATAACTGAGAAAGAACTTTTAAGATGAATCTCATTTACAATAGCAACAAAAATTCAAGTTACCTTGAAATAAATTTATCCAAGGGTGTCAAAAATCTCTATGATGAGAATTGCACATTAAATAAAGAACTAGAAGAAGAAAAAAAATGGAAAGATCTTCCATGTTCATGGACTGGAAGAATCAATATCATCAAAATGTCCATACTACTGAAAGCAAATTAGACTTTCAATGCGATGCCAATCAAAATACCATGGAAATTCTTCTTCTAAGATATAGAAAAATTATGCTGAAATTCATATAGAAACACAGGAGACCCTGAATAGTTAAGAAATATACAACAAAAAAAGCTGGAACATCACAATACCAGATTTCAAGATATACTACAGGACAGCTATGATCAAAACAGCCTGGTACTGGTACCAAAACAGTGGAACAGAATATAAATGTGAGAAATCAGCCCACACATCTTATTTTTAACAAAGGTGCTAAAACCAATCCCTGCAACAAGGACTGTCTCTTCAACAAATGGTGTTGATTTCCACATGCAGAAGTATGACCCAAGACCTACATCTTACGTCTTTCACTAAAATCCACTCAAAATGGACTAAAGCCTGAAACCTATGACCTGACACCATCAAACTATTAGATAACATTGAGGAAATTCTACAAGACATCAGCACATTGGCTGGCACTGTGTCTCACTTGGCTAATCCTCCATGTGCAGTGCTGGCATCCCAGGTTCTAGTCCTGGTTGGGACACCGGGTACTAGTCCTGGTTGCTCCTCTTCTAGTCCAGCTCTCTGCTGGAAAGGCAGTGGAGGATGGTCCAAGTGCTTGGGTCCCTGCACCTTCATGGGAGACCTGGAGGAAGCAGCCAGCTACTGGCTTCAGATCGGTGAAACACCGGCCATAGTGGCCATTAGGGGAGTGAACCAACAGAAGGAAGACCTTTCTCTCTGTCTCTCTATAACTCTCTTTTTGTCTCTCTCTCTTACTGTCTAACTCTGCTTGTTAAAAAACAAACAAACAAACAAAAAAACAAGACATCAGCACATAAAAAGAGTTTTGGAAAAGACTCCAGAGGCACAGGCAATCAAAGCGAAAAACTGACAAATGAGATTACATCAAATTGAGAAGTTTCTGCACTGCACAAGAAACAATCAGCAAAGTGAAGAGGCAACTGTCTGAATTGGAGGAACTATTTGCAACTATACCTCTGATAATCAATAACCAGAATATGTAAAGAGATAAAAAACAACAACAACAAAACAATCCAGTTAAAAAATAGACAAAGGACTTAAACAGTTTTCAAAAGAGGAAATCCAAGCAGCCAACAGACACATGAAAAAATACTCTGGATCACTAGCTGTCAGAAAAATTCAAATCAAAATACAATCAGGTTTCACCTCACCCCAGCTTAGAATGGCTTTCATACAGAAATCAGCAAATAAATGCTGGAGAGGATGTGGCAGAAAAGGTACTCTAATCCACTGTTGATGGGAATGTAAACTGGTAAAGCCATTATAGAAGACAGTATGGAGATGTCTCAGAAATCTGAATGTAGACTTACCATATGACCCAGCCATTCTACTCCTTGAATCTACCAAATGGAAATGAAAACAGCATATGAAAGTCCTATCTGTACCTCTATGATTATCTTTGCTCAATTCACAAGAGCAAAGAAATTGAATCAACCAAATGCCCAAAAACTGAAGCCTGGATAAAGAAATTACGTCCTCCCAACAAGAAAAAGCTGAGGACCAAATGGCTTCACCGCTGAATTCTATCAAACATTTAAAAAACTAACTCCAATTCTTCCCAAGCTATTTAAAACAATTGAAAGGGGTGGAATCCTCCCAAATTTCTTCTATGAAACCAGCATCACCTTAATTCCTAAATCTGAAAAAGATTCGACAAAGAAAACTATAGACCAACTTCCTGATGTACAAAGATGCAAAAATCCTCAACAAAATCCTGGCCAATTGAATTCAATGATGCATCAGGAAGATAATTCACCCAGACCAAGTGGGATTTATCCCTGGTATGCAGCATAGGTTCAACATTCACAAATGAATCAATGTGATACATCAGATTAACAAATCAAAAGCAAAAATATATGATTATCTTAAGAGTAGCAGAAAAAGCATTTGATAAAATGCAACACCTTTTCATGATCAAAACTCTAAGCAAATTTGGTCTAGAAGGAATATTCCTCAATGTAATTAAGGCAAGTTATGACAAACCAATCAATAGGATGGCCAGCATCCTATTGAGTGGGGAAAAACTGGAAGCACTCCCACTGAGATCTGAAATGAGAAGAGGATGCTTACTCTCTGCAATGCTATTCGATATAGTCCTGGAAGTTTTAGCCAGAGCCATCAGGCAAGAAAAAGAAATCAAACGGATTCAGGTTGGTAAGGATGAAGTCAAACTATTGTTATTTGCTGATGATAGGATTATATATATAGGGGAACCAAAAGATTCCACTAGACTACTGGAACTCAAAAAAGAGTTTGGTAAAATAGTAGGATATAAAATCAACACACAAAAAACAATAGCCTTTATATATACAGACAATGCCATGGCTGAGAAAGAACTTTGAAGATCAATCCCATTCATAATAGCAACAAAAAATTAAATACCTTGGAATAAATTTAACCAAGGAGGTCAAAGATCTCTATGATGAGAATTACAAAACTCTAAAGAAAGAAATAGAAGAAATAAAAAATAGAAAAAAATTCCATGTTCATGGATTGAAAGAATCAATATCATCAACATGTTCATTCTTCTGAAAATAATTTACAGATTCAATACAATATCAATCAAAAGACCAAAGATATTCTTCTCAGATCTAGAAAAATGATGCTGAAATTCATTTGTAAACACAGAAGAACTCAGCTAAAGCAATGATAGAAAAGTAAATCCAAGGTATAACAATATCAGATTTCAGGATATATTACAAGGCAGTTATAATCAAAACAGCTTGGTACTGGTACAAAAACAGGTGGATAGACCAGTGGAACAGAATAGAAATGTCAGAAATCAATCCAACCATCTACAACCAACTTATATTTGACCAAGAAGCTAAAACCATTTGCTGGAACAAGGACAGTCTCTTCAACAAATGGTGCTGGGAAAACTGGATTTCCACATGCAGAAAAATGAAGCAAGACCCCTACTTTATGCCTTAAACAAAAATCCATTCAAAATGAATTAAAGACCTAAATTTATGACTTGATTCCATCAAATTACTAGAGAGCATTGAGGAAACCCTGCAAGACATTGACCTAGGCACAGTGTTGCTGGAAAAGACCCCAGAGGAACAGGCAATAAAAACCAAGATTAACAAATGGGATTACATCAAATTGAGAAGTTTCTGTATAAAAAAAGAAACAGGAAAGTAAAGAGGCAACAAACAGAATTGGAGAAATTATTTGCAAACCATGCAACTGATAAAGGATTAATAATTGGAATATATAAAGGGATCAAAAAACTTGACAATAGAAAAACAAACAACCCAGTTAAGAGATGGGCCAAGGACTTAAGCAGGTATTTTTCAAAAGAGGAAATACACTTGGCCTGCAGACAAATGAAAAAATGCTCAGGATCACTAGCCATCAGGGAGTTGCAAATCAAAAGTTTCACCTCACCTCGATTAGAATGGCTTTCATACAGAAATCAACAAACACCAAATGCTGGTGAGAATGTAGAGGAAATGGTACCCCAATCCACTGTTGATGGGAATGTAAACTAGTAAAGCTACTATGGAAGACAGTTTGGAGATACCTCAGAAATCTGAATCTAGTCCTACCATACAACACAGCCATCCATGCCTTAGAATTTATCCAAAGGAATTGAAATCAGCAAATAAAATATTTGTCTGAATCTCCATATTTATTACAGCTCAGTTTACAATAGCTAAGACATAGTATCAACCTAAATGCCCATAAATGGAATGGAATATGTACTCTATGGTATCTTACACAGCATTTTAAAAAGGAAATCTGGTAATTTACAGCTAAATGGATGAATCTGGAAAATATCATACTTAGTGAAATAAGCCAACCCCAAAAGGACAAATACCCTATGTTCTCCCTGATCTGTGACAACAGAGTATCTAAAAGGAAACCTGTAGAATTGAAACTGACACTATAAGAAGCAATTACTTGAACAGCTCTTGTCTTGACTGTCAAAGGACAGCTTTTTTTATTTATTTTTATTCAGTTTTTCTCTACTTAATACCATTGGTTAAACTCATTACTTAAAATGGAATTAATCATAAATGTAGTAAGTCAATTGAAAATAGATCCCAGTTAAAAAAAGAGTGGAATAAAAGAGGGAGGAGCTGTACAGATTGGCACACATTCCCACAAACTTACCTCTAAGGGTGAAGCTAAAAACTTGCTGTGGAATTCCAAATCCCATTTAGTTGGGTGGTACTAATCCCATCTTATGTGATAAAATGATCATATTATTGAAGAATTTATCATATAGATAGTACCATAAGTCAAAGGGATCACATAAATAAGACCAAGTACCTGGTTATAACAATAAATAGAATTACAAAGGAGAGAATGATCCAACATGGGAAGCAGTCCACACAACAGACCCATATAATGACAAATGCCCTAAATAGCACTCTGACCTCAGAATCAGCCCTTAAGGCATTGGAATCTGGCAAAAAAGCTCATGGGAGTATTTCAGATAAGCAAAGCCAAGACACTGTGGCAAAAAAATGACGTACCTGAAAGATCTCTGTGAGTATGACCCCAGTGGAAAGAAGGGGCCATCAAAGAAGGATGTCATTTTTTCTGAAGGGAGGAGAGAACTTCCACTTTGCATATGGCCTAAAAACTGATGGAGTTTGTGGACTAAAAAGGCTTCTAAAGCCTTGGAAGTTCATGGCAAGAGCCTCAGGTGATCACTGACATCATAAATGAGTGTCAGTTGTTAAATTAACAACAGAAGTCACTGTGCACTTGCTCCCCATGTTGGACCTCTGTCCTTAATGAGGTGTACTATGAGAATTAATGTTAACATTTGTCTTCAAACTGTACTTTATAGTTTGTGTGGGTGCAAATAACTGAAATCTCTAGTACCACCCAACTAAGTATAGAGTTGGTATTCTGTATATAAAGTGAATTAAAAATCAATCTTAATGGAAAATGGAATGGGAGAGGGAGTAGGAGATGGAATATGAGTGGGGGTGAGAGGCAAGAATGAGGGAAAGATGCACTATATCCCTAAAAGCTGTACATATAAAATGTTCATTCATTAAATAAAAATAGTAAAAAGTAAATAAAGGAAAAGAAAATCTGGATATAATACTACACAGCAGTAAAAAATGAAATCTCTTCATTTGCAACAAGATGGATGAAACTGCAAAATATTATCATTAGTGAAATAAGCCAGTCCCAAAGGAACAATTTCTATATTTTGTCCTTGACCTGTGATAACTGATAGAGCACCTAAAACGCAACCTGTAGAAGGGAAATTGACACTTCGAGAAGTGATGACTTTGAACAGCCTTTTATTGACTGTTAAGGAGAGGGTTTTTTTTGTTTTGCTTTTCTTTTCCTTTATCTTATTTTATTTATCTTTTTTCCTTTATTCTAATCCTTGAACTCTTTACTTAACATATAGTTAACCACATGTATATAAAATTAATTGAAAATAGATCTTAGTCAAAAATATGAATGAGGATAAGAATAGGAAGAGTAAGGGGGTAGAAGTGTGGGTGAAAGGGCAGGAATGGCAGGAAGAATTAGCATGATCTGAAAGTGGCAATTGTAAAATGTATGAAGTCCATAATTATAAAGCAGCATAGTTCTGCATACATTTCTATGGACTTACTTCTAAGGGAATAGTTTATAAAATTGTCATGGGATCCCAAATCCCCTTAAGATGGAAGGTAAAAATAATAGCTTAAGTGTTATAGAGATCATATGGATATGATTAAATATTAAATTGTTCATATAGATAGGATCAAATGATAAAGTGATCATAAAAGTAGGGCTTAGTGTTTGGTAATAATAACTGAAAGAACTAAAAAGGACTAATGAATTCAACAACATGGGAAGTAGTCCATACAGCAGACTCAGAATGACAATCACCTTAAGTAATACTCTGACCTCCAAATCATGCTTTGGAAACATGGAGAGTAAATTATATTGCCAGATAAATCAGGGCATAGGAAAATCTTCCATTCTTTAGTGAATACCTTAGATTGGAAGACTGAGCATAATTTCAGTCAAGAATTAAAAAGAAAATAAACTCACAAGAATTGTGAATAAAAGCTAGAAAAATATAACAGTAAACATAAATGAAATGCTTATAATAGCATGCTACAGAAAAATGATAAAAATGTTTTTAAAATGTCAGCAAAATTTTAAAAAGCACTAGTATGATTAAAAACATGAAAAGTAAAGCTAATAAATTTACAAATTAAAACAATCTGTTTTGGGGCCAGCGCCATGGCTCATTTGGTTAATCCTCTGCCCGTGGCACCAGCATCCTATATGGGCACCAGGTTCTAGTCCCAGTTGCTCCTCTACCAGCCCAGCTCTCTACTGTGGCCTGGGAAGGCAGTGGAGGATGGCCGAATTTCTTGGGCTCCTGCACCTGCATGGGAGACCAGAAAGAAGCACCTGGCTCCTGGCTTCAGATCAGCATAGCTCTGGCCACAGCGGCCATTTGGGGGGTGAACCAATGGAAAAAGGAAGACCTTTCTCTCTGTCTCTCTCTCTCACTGTCTAACTCTGTCAAATAAATTTTAAAAAAAACCTTTTAAACAGTTTAGAGAGCTTAACAAGATGCCAAGAAGACTCTCTAAAATACTTAGGAATAAAAAATATTACTACAGAAGCAAAAACCATCATATTCTGAAAATCATTTTATAAAACACAAACATAGGGGCTGGCACTGTGATGTAGTAGACTAAGCTTCTGTCTGCATGCTAGCATTCCCATATGGCACCAGTTTGTGTTGTGTCTGCTCCTCTTCTGATTCAGCTCTCGGCTTATTGCCTGAGAAAGCAAGAAAAGATGCCCAATTGCACCCATGTGGGAGACCCAGAAGAAGATCCTGGTTCCTGGCATTAGATGGATCCACCTCAGGCCATTGTGGCCATTTGTGGAGTGAGCCACGGGTTGAAAGATATCTCTATGTGTCTCCCTCTCTGTAACTCTACCTCTCAAATATATAAAACATTTTTAAAGAAACAAATATATAGGAGAGAGCGGCAAGATGGCAGAATAGGTAGGGAGCACATTGATAGTTCGGCAAGACACAGGTTAATAAAAGTGGAGATACTGCAGGGTCAAGGAAGAGTAGGGGATGAAACAGCAGAGGAAACTCTTCCGGAACTAGTGATTCACAGTGGACCTGCGTGGAGAGCGTGGGAGCCCAAGTTCCGGACACCAGCAGCAGACTCAACGCACCAGCACTGGAACGCAAGGTGAGCCAAACCTCAATAGCCCGAGACACCAGCGGGCAAGCGGAAAGAGGAGACTAGAGGGAACGAGGCTTGAAACTCCGTGGGGAAAAATTCACCAGGCTAACTAGAAGAGAGAGAGGAAAAAAATAAAAAAAAGCGACCGATACGGACACAAGTTTCTCTCTCTCCGCTCACCTCTCAAAGGTGAGCAAGACAGAGCAGGCGCCATTTTGGACATACGTCATAAGCAGGGCGACCTCAGGTCTGCACTGGCCCTGAGCCTAGCAGAAAATCCTGACTCTGGGGGGAGGGGTGAAATAACAGGAGATTAGCATCTAACTTGGCAACCCAGTGGGAGACTGCAGGAGAATTGGAGCTCACACTGAGGGCAGCACAGATTCCCTGTGTGGTCCTTGGGAAAGAGCTTCCGATCTCTGGCTCCTGTGGGTATATCATTCGCCTGCTAACTACCTCCAATTACGTCGTTCAGCTGTGTGGAATTACTTCCCTTTTGAATAAAAAAAAAAAGAAAAAGAAAGAAAGAGAGATTTACCACACCTAACCTGGGAGTGTCATCTTTGACACACCCTCAACCCTGAGGAACCAAACACAGCTCTCAGGCCACACTCATCTCAAGCCTCTAAGGCTCCACTGAAAGCAGACAGTCCACTTAATATAGAGCCATAGTATAACAAGAAAAAACACCACAGTGAAGAAACCAAATATCTCCAACATGCCATACAACAAACGCAAAAACCGAGGTAACAAGAACAAGGAAGACACTATGACGCCCCCAAATGAAAAAGACACCCCAATTCGAGATTATGAAGATGATGAGATCGAAGAAATGCAAGATACGGATCTCAAAAAATTGATAAGAACATTAAGAAGTTCTCAAAAACAAATTCTTGAACTACAGAAATCCTTAATGGACAAGATAGAAAATCTCTCTCGGGAAAATGAAATATTAAGGAGGAATCAAAATGAAATGAAACAACTAGTGGAACAAGAAACTGTGATAGTGACAAGAAATCATAATGAAATGAAGAATTCAATAGATCAAATGACAAACACATTAGAGAGCCTTAAAAACAGAATGGGCGAAGCAGAAGAGAGAATATCAGACTTAGAAGACAGAGAACAGGAAAGGAAACAGGCAAACCAAAGAAAAGAAGAAGAAATTAGAAATCTAAAAAATATTGTCGGGAATCTACAGGGTACTATTAAAAAACCTAACATTCGGGTTCTAGGAGTTCCTGAAGGCATGGAGAGGGAGAAAGGATTAGAAGGCATTTTCAGTGACATACTAGCAGAAAATTTCCCAGGTTTGGAGAAGGACAGAGGCATCTTAGAACACGAAGCTTATAGAACCCCTAATAAACATGACCAAAAGAGATCCTCACCACAACACGTTGTAATCAAACTCACCACAGTGAAACATAAAGAAAAGATTCTAAAAGGTGCAAGAGAGAAACGTCAGATTACTCTTAGAGGATCTCCAATTAGACTCACAGCAGACTTCTCATCAGAAACCCTACAAGCTAGAAGGGAATGGCAAGATATAGCCCAGGTACTAAGAGAGAAAAACTGCCAGCCTAGAATATTATATCCTGCAAAGCACTCATTTGTGAATGAAGGTGACATTAAGACTTTTCATAGCAAACAGAAACTGAAAGAATTTGTTGCCACTCATCCTGCTCTGCAAAAGATGCTTAAAGATGTGTTACACACAGAAACACAGAAACATGGTCACCAATATGAAAGAAGGTAAAGGAAGGAAACCTCACAGCAAAAGATCACAGGAAGCTCAATTTCTCTTTGACATAGAATTAAACTCTGATGCTCTGTTAAAGCAATGTGTTAAAGTAATCTATTATGTTCTCTTGATGTCTGTGAAATTCTAATTGTTCAAAAACAGCTGAATTTTTATTAAGAGCTATGGGTTACTTAACTATGTGCTTATTTTCAAAGATTTGAATAATCACCTTGTAACAATGATCAAATTTGGTCTATGTTATGTCATGATTTTAAGGAATCTTATTTCAACCAGATATTTTGGATTTTGAGCCTTCTTGGCATTCTTGACAGGCATGCAAAAAATCAAAGTTCCAAACAATCTGGTCTCTAAAATTTCCAGTAAATCCTGGACTTTGGTTTTTCCAGTTTGGGCCCAACTGAAAAAATTGAAGGATCTATGTCTCTCATCTTATAGAGACACCAACTAATCAGGCTATTTGGATTATATTAGAAGTACTGTCAAGATGTGGTGTGGTACCAAACTTTAAGTTTCTATAATGGAAAATGCTATTAATACAAATGTTTGAGAATTAAAAAGTCTAATGATCTTTGCCGGCGCCGTGGCTCAACAGGCTAATCCTCCGCCTTGCGGTGCCGGCACACCGGGTTCTAGTCCCGGTTGGGGCACCGATCCTGTCCCGGTTGCCCCTCTTCCAGGCCAGCTCTCTGCTGTGGCCAGGGAGTGCAGTGGAGGATGGCTCAAGTGTTTGGGCTCTGCACCCCATGGGAGACCAGGATAAGCACCTGGCTCCTGCCATCGGAACAGCGCGGTGCGCCGGCCGCAGCGCGCTACCGCGGCGGCCATTAGAGGGTGAACCAACGGCAAAGGAAGACCTTTCTCTCTGTCTCTCTCTCTCTCACTGTCCACTCTGCCTGTCAAAAAAAAAAAAAAAAAGTCTAATGATCTTGTGTTACTAGACACGATAGTTATCTTAATGAGAAAGCCCCAGAGGCCTAAAGGGTTAAATACTTGTAAAATCCTACAGGTGCTTTCAAAAATACTGTGAAGTAAGCAAGTGCTTCTTGTTGGTTGATGAGTTCATAATTTTAAACATGGCAAATTAAAGTCTTTTGTCATCCACAGTTATATATGATTTGCTGCTCATAAAACTAAAGTGTTGTTGGTTCTCTGTTTAGCTGTCCTCCTATAGGTTCCTATGGACTTTTTCCAGCAACTTCTATTGTATTCAGTACTTTGGGATGGCTCTGTAAACAGATGAAGCCAATAATGTATTAACAGTACCAACTGAGAGAAAGTATGGTTAACTGAGGTTACTAAAAACAAAAAGCAATTCAAATCAATTGGCAATCTACAAAAAGAGTTAAAGATTTTAAAAGCTATTATTAAAATTGCTATATTGGTCTATTATGCTATGTTATATGTGTGTACATATTGTATGTCCACATGGGGAAATTTTATGAAGAGTTTTATTTTAAATGGCTTATAGATAAGATTGTCCATAAATTTAAGCTGCTAAAATCAATCAAAGATACATTTTAATTTGTGTGAACTGAATCTGTGTATCATATGTTTTAAACTTGTTGGTAGAAAGAAACGAAAAACATTTTAGATGGTTGTGCTTAAGTTTACTGGTTAAACAAACTACACCATGTTAGATATTTAAGAGGTGTTTTCAAATACATGATTCTTAAAATTTATAGAAGGCATTGGACCTTCTGGTAAATGTTTTCTTAAGTTGTTATCTAATGGTTGAAACGGTTTGCTAAGTATTCATGTGATATTGCTATTGTCAGCAAGCGATCTAGGACTTGCTCCCTCATTGCTGTATTCTAAGCCCAACTTGTTCTTTCATTTCTCTATTCTCTTCAAGGTAGGAAACTAATTCTATTATGAAGGAATCTGTAGGACGCACAATTTAACCTTTAGACCTTATAAAAGAGATGGCTAACATTTTTCTGTAATAGCATAGCCAAAATAAGAACTTAAACAATAATCTCATAGCTAGATTCACTTCGCCATCAGCGAAGTATACAGTAAGTAGAATAAACCTCCCTTTCAGACCAAAGGGAAAGAAAGTTTTAAAGTCAGAATATAATTTTCCTCATGGGCATTGTCTACCTTAGAAAAACTACTACAGAACATGCCTGTGACTATAGACTTGTAGTTCAGGCCAGCGAAGTTTAGAGATGGGACTTGGGCACTCCCTTGACTTGCATCCTCTGGTCTGCTTTAACACAAACCAGGAGGAAAAGAAAGCCAGTCCACTGCAGTGGCTTTCAATGTGGTAAGCCTGGGCTTCAGCAGAAGTCAGCGTGTGAAGAGCCCTGGCAGCTCTGCCAAGAGTTGGATCACTGGAAATGGACCTGCCCTGGAGTCGAAGGATGCCCAGGTCAGAGCCACAGATCTTATTGGCTCTAAGCTGAAAAGCCCTTCACTCAGCCCAACTTCCAAAGTGACCACTGCAGCTGAGGGGATGGTTAAATAGGGTCAGCAACATTGCAGGCAGAACTGTAAATTTCTTGTTAGAGATGCCCCCTGCCTTTACCTGGCCAGCTCTCCTCCCAGCCAGGCCAAGTAATGAAAGTCAACAGAGTGCCTTCCCCTAGGAGGTTCACACCTGCCTTGGGATATACCCCATGTGAAGAGATAGGTCTGGGCCTCTGAATTTACAAGGCCTAAAGCCCACCAGATTATTATCAAGCCCCTTCTAGCAGGTTCTATTTGCCTCTCAATCAGAAAACTTAATTGTAGCTTAGACAGCACCTTTCTTAGCTCCTCTAATAATGACTTTGTCCTTTGTTCTAGACCCTGTCTAGCATACTTGGGCCTCATTCCTTTGTAATCATAACCTCTACTCTACCACCAATGGCTCTACTCCCAACCTGTGTGTACTGATGGTCCTCTTCCCCACTTAATGCTGTATAATTGTTCAAACCTGGTAAATGCCACTCTTAGGATCATTGGTTACTATCCTCACTCTGTCTTTTATGACCTTGTCTAAATATGATCAGAGTCGGTGAACTTGGAAGGCTTCCATAGCCTTGGCAACTCATGACGACAGCCTAGGATGGTTACTGGCGCCATAAACTAGAGTGTCAATTTGTTGGGTCAACAACAGGAGCCACTGTGCACTTGCTCCTTATGTGGGATCTCTGTCCTTAATGTACTGTACATTTTGATTTAATGCTATAACTAGTACTCCAACAGTATGTTTGACTTTGTGTTTCTATGTGGGTGCAAACTGTTGAAAGCTTTATACTAAATTGATCTTCTGTATATAAAGAGAATTGAAAATGAATCTTGATGTGAATGGAAGAGGAGAGATAGCGGGAGAGGGGAGGGTTGCGGGTGGGAGGGAAGTTATGGGAGGGGGAAGCCATTATAATCCATAAGCTGTACACTGGAAATTTATATTCATTAAATAAAAGTTAAAAAAAAAGAAACAAATATAAAATAGGAAAGATGCTATATAAACTAAGAAAGTTGACTTATTTTTGAAAAGTCAAACCAACAAATCAACAAGAAGCTCCACAAGTAAAATTTCAGGTCCAGACTTAATGGGGCACTCTACATTTTTAAGAAAGAAAAATCATGCAAATTTCCCACACTCACCCAGAGTGGAAATAACTGAGAAACATTTAAAAATTGTTTTGGAAAGCAAGATCAACTTGCAATTGGATCAGGACATGAAATTAAAGAGCATCTCTTTCATAGATTAAATGTTGTAAATAAAATATTATTATATGCATTATACTATACATGGAAACACAATAGATCAATAATAAGTGAGATAAAAATGCATGAATATTTACCATTCCCAAATAAATCATGGAAATCATTCATGTATGAAATGTAGGTAAAAATTACAAGAAAGCCATGTGTTCATTTAAATATTTAATGAAATATTACATTAAAAATAATGAATTCCTTAATCCAGTCAAGTTTATCTAAAATGAACATGCAAAAATTGATACAAGATCAATGAATACATTTTTCTCTGAGTGGACTCAAAGTTCCTCTCCTCATTAACTAACTTCTGCATAGAACTGAAAGTGTAGTCATGGAACCAACAACAAAAAGGAAATGCAAAAAGTAAGGCTCTATCTTTGAGCAACCACACATGTGTATCACACCATTATACACAAAGATAACCTGACAATATCTAAACAAAATACAATAATTAAGCAAAATTGACCCAAGATCAATAAATAAAACTAACAGGATTACTATATACCACCAAAGAAGCAATGGAACTATATTAAAGAACAAAACACAAATTAGGAAGAAAATATCTAAAAGAAAAATGAACCAATAGAAGATTAAAATATGTAATATTTTTCAACATTCTTAAAAACAATATTTTTGGGGGCTGGCGCTGTGGCACAGTGGGTTAAAACCCTGGCCTGAGGCACTGGCATCTACAGGGGCACTGGATCTAGTCCAGCTGCTCCTCTTCCCATCCAGCTCTCTGCTATGGCCTGGGAAAGCAGTAGAAGATGGCCCAAGTTCTTGGGCCCCTGCACCAATGTGGGAGACCCAGAGGAAGCTCCTGGCTCCTGGCTTTGGACTGGTGCAGCTACAGTCATTGCATCCATCTGGGGAGTGAACCAGCAGATATAAGACCTCTCTCTCTATCTCTACCTCCCTCTGTAACTCTGTCTTTCAAATAAATAAAATAAATCTTAAAAAAACAATATTTTTTAAAAAGACCTGACAGTGTTGGACCTCTCAGTTGTAGAGATGCCCACTTACTTGAGAGGACGCCCAAAAATCCAGACTCCAGACCAGTTGATGCAAAAAGCATGAGGTATTTATTGTACGTTTGCGCAAACGGGCCCCCACCTAAGGCGGTGAGGAGCCCTGAGCGGCAGTTTCACACAGGTTATATAGTCAACAAATTAGCATATGGGATTGGCCGGTTTGGAGGGACAATTAGCATACCGGAGAATGCT
Organism: Lepus europaeus; assembly: GCF_033115175.1. Taxonomy (NCBI): domain Eukaryota; kingdom Metazoa; phylum Chordata; class Mammalia; order Lagomorpha; family Leporidae; genus Lepus; species Lepus europaeus. Next base: position 9,164,044 of record NW_026909167.1, on the reverse strand, counting down.
GAGGAGAGTGCTGAGGGAACCAGCTGAAGAGAATGCTGAGGAGAGTGCTGAGGGAACCAGCTGAAGAGAATGCTGAGGAGAGTGCTGAGGGAACCAGCTGAGGAGAATGCTGAGGAGAGTACTGAGACTCTCTGAAGGGGGAGTGGCAGCTCTGCTCTGGGCATGCCTAGAGGTTCTCTAAAGGGGATAGACTTTTCCTTCCCAGAGAACGTGCCCGCTGGACCCTGGGGAACATCTAACCTCTTAAGAAGCCCCTGATATCTGCCCAGGCCTAGTCTCTTGTCCCTCTCCCCCATAAGGGTCCTTCAACAGATGGGGCCGGCACCCTGGTGCAGTGGATTAATCCTCTGCCTATGGCACAGGCATCCCATATGGGCTCCGGTTCTAGTCCTGCCTGCTCCACTTCCTATCCAGTTCTCTGATATGGCTTGGGAAAGCAGTACAAGATGGCCCAGATCCTTGGGCCCATGAAACCACATGGGAGACCCAGAAGAAGCTCCTGTCTCCTGGCTTCAGATTGGCACAGCTCTGGCCATTGCGGCCTTTTGGGGAGTGAACCAGCAGACAGAGGACCTTTCTCTCTGTCTCTCCCTCTCACTATCCCAGATTGGACTTACCAACCCAGGGACTCAGGGCTACAGATCTAAGACAACATGATCTCATGCCTACTGGTGGCTATGGATAAGAACAGCCATAAACAGGTTAATTATAAGAAGATCCAATAAGTTACTCAGGAATCCAATGATAATTCTGCTCTGCTTATGTCCTGTCTTACAAAGGCAATGATAAATTATATTAACACCAATCTGAATTCCCTGAAACAGTTATTTTAAATTTCCATTTTATGTCTCAGTCAGCTCCATATATCTATCACAATCTTGACAAATTATAATATGGTTCACAAACCCCTCAGAGGGGCCTCATAGATGTGGCTTTTTATATTTTTAACATTGGATTTCAGGGATTAAGTATTCAGAAGGAAATAGAAAACTAAAGTTTCAGATGCTTGCCTCTGTAATCCATCAAGATCCCAATTGTCAGCTAAGTCCCAGCCCTCAGGGTCCCTGTTATCAATGTTGCAATGCTGGGCAGTGAGCAAAGGCCTGCTCCAACTCAAAGACCACCTTAGTTAAAGGATCTAGCTCTCCTGGGGCCTGTATTAAGTGTGGCAATACTGGACATTGGGTCAGGAGCTGCCCTATCCCGAGGCATTCCCCTGTTTCATGTTCCAAGTGCAGACAATGAGGTCACTGGAAGATTGACTGCCCCCAGAGAGGGAGACTCCCCATTTCTAGAACAGCCCTCTGCTCAAACCCCTCTGGCATAGGAAAGCTCATCTCAAACTTAACAGAATAAAGAGGCCCAGATTCCACAACCTCCATCACAAATGAGTCCAGGGACTGAAGAGTAATAGGGACAGTGTCCAGCAAGTGAGTTTCTTTCTTGGTGGAAATTTGGGCTAATTTTTTAAAAATAAATATTGTGGTCCACTCCTTCCTTCCTCAATCTCTATTGTTGGCAAGAAAGTCTTAATTGAAATGCCTAATAGACCTCCTTTATATTGCTCCTTCTGAGATGTTACTCTCCTGCATTCCTTTCTCATCCTTCCTAACTGCCCCACCCTCCTTTTAGGCAGGGACCTTCTCCAATGCTTGAGGTCATCTATATCCATTTCCTCAGGGATAAAGCACGAGCTTTTATATTTCACATTATGGACCTTCCTCTCCCCATCTCTCCACCCCCAGATTCCTTCCCTTCCCTTGGTTAATCCTGCAGTGTAGGATACCTCCCACCTAGTAATTGCCACTCCAAATACCCCCATTCACATCTTTCTACAAGACCCTATAAAAACTATTGTTGCCCAATATTCTTTAAGCCCAGAAGGCCATAGAGGTCTAAAGTCTGTTATAGATCACCTCATCCAAGCTTCCACACTCATTCCCACCCACTCCCCCATAACACACCTATACTTTGAGTTAAAGAATGAGATGGCTCAAAGTAGGAGGTACCTTTCTCTGAAGGGAGGAGAGAACTTCCACTTTGACTATGACCCTGTCGGAATAAGATCGAAGTCGACGAACACTAAAGGCTTCCATAGCCTTGGCAACTCATGACTAGAGCCTAGGGAGATTGCTGACACCATAAACAAGAGTGTTAAATTGTTAAATCAGCATCAAGAGTCACTGTGTACTTACGTCCCATGTGGGATCTGTCCTTACTGAGTTGTCCAATGTGAAGTAATGATATAGCTAGTACTGAAACAGTATTTTTATACTTTGTGTTTCTGTGTGGGTGCAAACTGATGAAATATTTACTTAGTATATACTGAATCAATCTCCTGTATATAAAGATAATTGAAAATGAAAAAAAAAACTTGGTGTTAAATTGGAAATTACATAGAAAATTAGTCAATTTTTAAAAAAAAAATCATGTAGGATCTCTGTCATTAATGTGCTGTACACTGTGATTTAATGCTATAACTAGTACTCCAACAGTATTTTTCATTTTGTGTTTTTTTATTTTTTATTTTTTTAAATTTTTTAATTTTTTATTTCATAAATGTGAATTTACAAAGTGCAACTTTTGTATTTTTGTGGCTCCCCCCCACCTCCCTCCCTCCCGTGGCCCTCCCCTCTCCCTCTCCCTCTCCCATCCCGCACTTTATCAAGTTTCATTTTCAATTACCTTCAATACTGAAGATCAACTTAGTATATACTAAGCAAGGATTTCAACAGGCTGCATTCACAAAACTGCACAAGGTATAGGGTATTGTTCAACTAGTAGTGTTTTTAAGTTTCATAGTAAAACACATTAAGGACAGAGATCCTACATGGGGAGCATGTACCCAATGACTCCCATTGTTGATTTAACAATTGGCACTCTTATTTATGACGTCAGCAATCACCCGAGACTCTTGCTATGAGCTGTCTAGGCTATGGAAGCCCCTTGAGTTCACCGACTCTGAACTTGTTTAGTCAAGGCCGTATCACAGTGGAGGTTCCTTCCTTCCTTCAGAGAAAGGCGCCTCTCTCCTTGATGGCCTGTTCCTTCTGATTGGGTCTTGTTAACCAGGGTCTTTCATTTAGATTGTTTTTTGCCACCATGTCATGGCTTTCCATGCCTGTGAGACTCTCATGGACCTTTTAGCCAGATCTGAATGTCCCAAGGGTTGATTCTGAGGCAGGAGTGCTGTTTTGGACATTTGCCATTCTGTGTCTGCTGTGTGTCCTGCTTCTCCCGCAGGATCATACTCTCCCTTTTAATTCTATCCTTCACTGGTCTTATTTGTGAAATCTCTTCAACACATACCCTATCTTTTTGATCAGTTGTGTATTTATACTTATCACTTTACCAAGTACGCTGGCATTGGTACCTGCCTCCTTGGTATGATTGAGTTGAAATCCCCTGGCACATTTCTAGCTCCACCATTGGAGGTAAGTCTGAGTGAGCATGTGCCAACCTATATATCTCCTCCCTCTCTTATTCTCACTCCTATGTTTAACAGAGATCACTTTTCTGTTAATTTTAAACACCTAAGAATGATTGTGCATTGATTACAGAGTTCAACCAGTGGTCTTATGTAGAACAAACAGAGCAACAACAACACCACCAACAACAACAAGAATACTAAAAGGAATAAAATAGTCAGTTGTTCCTCAACAGTCTAGACAAGGGCTGGTCCTGTCGTTGTCTCTCATAGTGTCCATTTCACTTCAATGGGTATCATTTTAGATGCTCGTTTAGTTGCCATCGATCAGGGAGAACATATGATATTTGTCCCTTTTGGACTGGCTTATTTCACTCAGCATGATGTTTTCTAGCTTCCTCCATTTTGTTGTAAATGCCAGGATTCCATTGCTTTTTACTGCTGTATAGTGTTCCATAGAGTACATATCCCATAGTTTCTTTATCCAGTCACCCGTTGATGGACATTTAGGTTGATTCCATGTCTTAGCTATTGTGATTTGATCTGCAACAAATATCAAGGTGCAAATGGCTCTTTTTTTCTCCCCTTTAACTCCATTTGGGTAAATTCCAAGGAGTGGGATGGCTGGGTCCTGTGGTAGTGCTATATTCAGGTTTCTGAGGACTCTCCAAACTGTCTTCCATAGTGGCTTCACCAGTTTGCATTCCCACCAATAGTGGATTAGTGTCCCTTTTTCCCTGCATCCTCGCCAGCATCTGTTGTTGGTTGATTTCTGTATGTAAGCCAATCTAACCGGGGTGAGGTGAAACCTCATTGTGGTTTTGATCTGCATTTCCCTGATGGCTAGGGATCCTGAGCATTTTTTCATGTGCCTGTTGGCCATTTGGATTTCCTCTTTTGAAAAATGTCTGTTAAGGTCCTTGGCCCATTTTTTATTGGGTTGTTTGTTTTGATTCTGTGGTGTTTTTTGATCATTTTATAGGATTCTAGTTGTTAATCCTTTATCGGTTGTGTAGCTTGCGAATAACGTCTCCCATTCTGTCAGTTGCCTCTTCACTTTCTTGACTGTTTCCTTTGCTGTAAAGAAACTCTTCAATTTGAGGTAATCCTATTTGTTTATTTTATCTCTGATTACCCATGCCTCTTGGGTCTTCTCCAGGAATTCTTCTTTGCCTGTTCCAATATCTTGAAGGGTTTCCCCTATGCTCTCGATTAGTTTCATGGTGTCGTGGTGCATCTCTAGTTCTTTGGTCCATGTTGAGTGGATTTTTGTATAAGGTGTAAGGTAGGGGTCTTGCTTCATACTTCGACATGTGGACATCCAGTTTTCCCAGCACCATTTGTTGAAGAAGCTGTCCTTGTTCCAGGGGTTGGTTTTAGGTCCTTTGTCGAATATGAGTTGGATATAGATGTTTGGATTGATCTCTGGTGTTTCTATTCTGTTCCATTGGTCTATCCATCTGGTACCAGTACCAGGCTGTTTTGATTATAACTGCCCTGTAGTATGTCTTGAAGTCTGCAATTGTGATGCCTCCAGCCTTGTTTTTATTGTAAAGAATTGCTTTAGCTATTCTCGGTCTCCTGTTTCTCCATATGAATTTCAGCATCATTTTTTCTAGGTCTTTGAAGAATGACTTTGGTATTTTGATTGGTATTGTGTTGAACTTGTAAATTGCTTTTGGGAGAATGGACATTTTGATGATATTGATTCTTCCAATCCATGAGCATGGCAGGTTTTTCCATTTTTTTGTGTCATCTTCTATTTCTTTCTTTAGTGTTTTGTAATTTTCATCATAGAGGTCTTTGACATCCTTGCTTAAATTTATTCCAAGGTATTTTATTGTTTTTGGGATATTGTGAATGGGATTGATCTTAGAAGTTCTTCCTTGGCCATGGCATTATCTGTGTACATGAAGGCTGTTGATTTCTGAGCGTTGACTTTGTATCCTGCTACTTTACCAAATGCTTCTATGAGTTCCAATAGTCTCTTATAGGAGTTTATCGGGTCCCCTATATATAGTATCATGTCATCTGCAAATAGGGATAGTTTAACTTCCTCCTTTCCCATTTGTATCCCTTCAATTTCTTTTTCTTGCCTGATGGCCCTGGCTAACACTTCTAGGACTATATTGAATAGCAATGGTGAGAGGGAGCATCCCTGTCTGGTGCCAGTTTTCAATGGAAATGCCTCCAACTTTTCCCCATTCAATATGATGCTGGCCATTGTTTTATCATAGACTGCCTTAATTGTGTTGAGGAATGTTCCTTCTAACCCCAATTTGCTTAGGGTTTTCATCATGAAAGGGTGTTGTATTTTGTCAAATGCTTTCTCTGCATCTATTGAGATAATCATATGATTTTTGTTTCTCAATTTATTAATGTGATGTATTACATTGATTGACTTTCGAATATTGAACCATCCCTGCATACCAGGGATAAATCCCACTTGGTCTGGGTGAATGATCTTTTTGATGTGCAGTTGGATTCAGTTTGCCAGAATTTTGTTGAGTATTTTTGCATCAATGTTCATCAGGGAGATAGGCCTGTAGTTTTCTTTCTCTGTTGTGTCTTTTCTGGGCTTAGGAATTAAGGTGATATTGGCTTCATAGAAATAATTTGGGATGGTTCCCTCCCTCTCAATCATTTTGAATAATTTGAGAAGAACTGGGGTTAGTTGTTCTCTAAATGTCTGGTAAAATTCGGCAGTGAAGGCATCCAGTCCTGGGCTCTTATTTTTCGGTAGTGCATTTATTACTGATTCAATTTCTTCCATGGTTATGGGTCTGTTTAGATTTTCTTTTTCTTTTCTTTTCTTTTTTTTTTTTTGACAGGCAGAGTGGATAGTGAGAGAGAGACAGAGAGAAAAGTCTTCCTTTTTGCCGTTGGTTCACCCTCCAATGGCTGCTGCGGCCGGCGCATCCCGCTGATCCGAAGCCAGGAGCCAGGTGCTTCTCCTGTCTCCCATGCAGGTGCAGGGCCCAAAGGCTTGGACCATCCTCCACTGCCTTCCTGGGCCATAGCAGAGAGCTGGCCTGGAAGAGGGGCAACTTGGATAGAATCTGGTGCCCTGACCGGGACTAGAATCTGGTGTGCCAGCGCCGCAAGGCAGAGGATTAGCCTGTTAAGCCACGGCACCAGCCCTGTTTAGATTTTCTATATCTTCATGGCTCAGTTTAGGAAGGTTGTATGTGTCCAGGAATCTATCCATTTCTTCCAGGCTCCCCAATTTGTTAGCATACATCTCTTTGTAGTGGTTTCTAATGATTCTTTTTATTTCTGTTGTTACATTTCCATTACTATCTTTGATTTTACAGATTTGGGTCTTCTCTCTCCATTTTTTGATTAGTTGGGCCAATGGTGTGTCAATTTTGTTTATTTTTTCAAAGAACAAGCTCCTGGTTTTGTTGATCTTTTGTATTTTTTTGGTTTCAATTCTGTTTATTTCTTCTCTGATCTTTAGTACTTCTTTCCTCCTTCTGGATTTGGGCTTGATTTGCTGCTGTTTTTCTAAATCCTTGAGGTGCATGGAGAGTTCATTTGTTTGGTTCCTTTCCAGCTTCTTGATGTAGGCACCAATTGCTATAAACTTTCCTCTTAGTACTGCTTTTGCTGTGTCCCACAGGTTTTGATAGGTTGTGTTATCATTTTCATTTGTTTCTATAAATCTTTTGATTTCTCTTTTAATTTCTTCAATGACCCACTGTTCAGTTAGGATCATGTTGTCCATTCTCCATATATTTGCATATGGTGTAGCCATTCTTGGGTTGTTGATTTCAAGTTTCACTGTGCTATGGTCTGAGAAGCTGCATGGTATAGTTTCAATTTTTTTTTAATTTGTTGAGGCTCCCTTTATGGCCTAGCATATGGTCAATCCTAGAGAATGTTCCATGTACTGAGGAGAAATACATGAACTCTGTGGCAGTGGGGTGGAAGGTTCTGAAGATATCTATTAGGTCTATTTGGTCTATAGCGTCAATTAGCTCTGTTGTTTCCTTGTTGAATTTCTGTGTGGTTGATCTGTCTATTGGTGAGAGTGGGGTGTTGAGGTCCTCTGTTACTATTGTATTTGAATTTATATCTCCCTCTAAGTCCTTTAGTAATTCTTTCAAGTAGCCAGGTGCCCTGTAATTAGGTGCGTATACATTTATAATAGTAATGTCTTCATGTTGGATAGATCCTTTAATCATTATATAGTGCCCTTTTCTGTCTCTTTTAATAGTTTTTATGTTAAAGTCTATTTTGTCTGATATTAGGATGGCCACACCAGCTCTTTTTTTATTTCAGCTAGCTTGGAGTATCTTTTCCATCCTTTCACTTTCAGTCTGCGTGCATCTTTGCTGATAAGGTGTGTCTCCTGAAGGCAGCATATAGATGGATTCTCTTTTTTGATCCAATCAGCTAGTCTATGTCTCTTGGTTGTAGAGTTAAGACCATTCACATTCAGTGTGACTACTGTTAAGTACTGTCTTTTCCCATTCATGTTTCCTGAAATGAGCTGTTTATGTATTTTGAATTTTGTAGGTTACTCTACATTCGCTTTTTTTGTAGTGAAGTTCTTGTTTTTGTATTTCTGTGTGCAGCACGTCTTTGAGCAAGTGTTGTAGGGTTGGACGCATGGATACAAATTCTTTCAGTTTCTGTTTGTCTTGGAAAATCTTTATTTCCCCTTCATTCATAAATGATAGCTTTGCAGGGTATATTCTAGATATATTCTAGGTTGGCATTGTTTGTCTTTTAAAACTTGAAATATATCATGCCATTGTCTCCTTGCCTGTAGCATTTGCAATGAGAAGTCTGGGGTGAGTCTAATTAACTTACCCCTGAATGTGATTTGTTGTTTTTCTCTGGCACATTTTAGGATTTGTTCTTTGTGTGTCACTGAGCTGAGTGTTGCCACAATGTGTCGCGGTGAATTTCTCTTCTGGTCTACCCTATACGGAGTCCTGGTTATCTGCTGAATTTGGGTGTTGTTATCCAGCTGCCTTTGTTTGAAGTTTTCTGATATTATTTCATTGAAAACACCTCCCAATCCATTCTCTCTTTCTGCTCCTTCAGGGACTCCTATTACCTGAACATTACACCGTTTGATTGAATCTTGTAGGTCTCCGACCGTATTTTTAAATTTTTTTAATTTCTTCTTCCTGCGTTTGAACTGACTGTATTATTTCTGGAAGTTTGTCTTCAAATTCTGATATTCAGTCTTCTATTTCATCTGTTCGATTTCCAAGGGATTCCATGGTGTTTTTTATATGGTCAATTGAGTTTTTCATTTCTAGTATTTCATTCTGGCTTCTCTTTAGGATCTCTAATCCTTGGGCTTGTTTTTCATTCAGCTCTCGACATTGTTTCTCATTATTTCTAAGTAATCTGATTATTAATTTTCTGAATTCTTTTTCTGGCATGGTTTCAAATTCTTCTTCTTCAGCCTCTGTTATGGTTGGTTTAGTCTGCTCCATTGGCGAGTTTATATGTTCTTCTATATTCTTATTGTGGGTTTTTGTTTTGTTTTTTGGCATTCTGTCTGGGTGGTTTTTCAGGTTGATTTCCCTCTGCTATAGACTGCTGTGAGTCTGTACCAATATTCAATGTAAGCAGGCTGCTCTGCCTTCTAGAGTTTATTTGTTTTTTTATTTAATTAAATTAATTAATTAATTAATTTATTTATTTTGTAGCTTGCGTGAGTTGGTGTCAGGGCCTTGAGGTGCCAATCTTAGCCCCTTAGGGGCCGGTTTCCTTGTTCCTATGTTCGCCCTTACGTGTCTGTGCCTGGGGTTCATTGATCAGCCACTCTCTCTCACTGCACCTCCGGCGGGAGGAGTGTCAAGTAGCTCCAGACCACCTTTGGACTCCGCCCCTGCTGCTTTCCCCTTTGGAGCAGAGGCCAGCCTCCTTTAAGCCTGAATGTAAACAAACAGGATGGCTGCACTCTGCCTGCTGCAGCTCTGATTGTGGGCTGGGCCCTTCCTAAGGATCCTGGCATTTTTGATCCCTCAGTTCACTCCTTGGATCCTGCTCTCTTCCCGCGGGCACTACTCAGATTTTTTTTTCTGGTAACTTGAGTAGACTGGCATCAAGGCTTTGAGCTGCCCTCCCTCACTGCCTGCCCGCCCCTGGTGATGCTCCATTCCACCTTTGGGCTCCGCCCCCGAAGGTTAGTGTGGTGGGGAAGCAGCTCTCCTTTAAGCCTGAATGTAAACAAACAAGATGGCTGCTTCCCGCCCGCTGCAGCTCCGATTTGGGGGAGGAGGGGATCCTGGATTGTTTAGTCCCTCAATTAGTCCCCCTGAATCGCACACTCTTTCCGTAGGTGCTACTCACTCTGTTCCATTTTCTATTTCCTCCCCCACTCGGTCATGTGTGTCTCAGTGTCCGTCCCAGGGTGGGCTAGGGGAAGGGTGGCGACGGCTGGTGCAGCAGTGCCCAACGAGCAGCGGCTCCCAATGAGCGGCGGCTCCCAACAAGTGGTGGCTCGGTGGGGCTGGGCTTCCACACGGTGGGCGACCTCGTTCTCCCCGTAGGTCCTCCGTGTCACATCCACTAGATCCGGGAGAGTTTCCTCTGCAATTTTTCCCTGAGCCTTTTCCTGAGGCTACAGTAACTCCACTTTTATTAAACTATCTTTTCCCAGACTATCGGTGTGCGCCCTCACTATTCCACCATCTTGGCTCCTCCTGCTGTTCATTTATCGATGATTTTGTTTTAGTATATAATCACTCTGGTTAAATTTAGTTATTTGTTTTTATTTTTTAAAGATTTATTTATTTATTTGAAAGTCAGAATTACACATAGAGAGGAGGAGAGGCAGAGAGAGAGGGGTCTTCCCTCCACTGGTTCACTCCCCAGATGGCCGCAACAGCTGGAGCTGTGCCAATCCAAAGCCAGGAACCTCCTTTCGGGTCTCCCACATGGGTGCAGGGGTCCAAGGACCTGGGCCATCTTCTACTGCTTTCCTAGGCCACAGCAGAGAGCTGGATGGGAAGAGGACCAGCTGGGACTAGAACCAGCACCCATATGGGATGCCGGTGCTTCAGGCCAGGGCATTAACCCACTGTTTTGCCTTCAGGACTTTGAGTCTCAGTACAGTTTTCCAAGCATTTGCTGCCTTGATTTGCATCTGCTCTGCATATACATGGTCAGGTACTTTATTCTCCAAATGGCCGCAGCAGTCAGGGTTGGGCCAGATCAAAGCCAGGAACCAGGAGCTTCCTCCTGGTCTCCCATGTGGGTGCAGGGGCCCAACCACTTGGGCCATCATCCACTGCTTTCCTAGGCTATTAGCAGAGATCAGAAGTGGAGCAGCTGGGACTTGAACTGGTGCTCATATAGGGTGCTGGCACTGCAGACAGCAGCTTTACCTGCTATGCCAGACCCCTGTTGGACTTTTAGTCAACTGAGTTGTACCAGTCAGGTATTGGGGATTGGCCTTGGGGAAAAACATTGAGGGAAAAAAGTGTAAAAGCAAGGAAAATCATCCCCCCAAAAAATGTGGGAAATAGCCCCAGTGGAGTTCTGTAAATTTTGACTGTCTTCCACAATCTGCCTGTTAAAGACAATTTTAAAAATCCTCAATTAGTTGTTTTTGTGTTTTGTCCAGAATTTATATTTGTAATAAGCAGGAGAGATGGACTACTGGAGGGAACAGGCTGAGAGTCTCCCCCTCTCCTGATACTGCTCTGTAGCCTGGTCTCCCATCTCAGCACTGCAGCCAGCTGCACTTCTCAAGGTGAACAGTAAGAAGTTCTCTCCTACTTAACAGTTAACTCCATTCTATTTCTCTCTCCTTGGATGGTTTAGGTCTCCTCATGGCCCTGATTTTTCCATGATGGAAAGTCCCAGAACTTTGCTAAGTCACTCCTTTGTTGATCATCTTGCCTAATGAGATTCCCAAATTTTTATCATTACCTTTTTCTGAAATGCAGTACTCAACATGCCTACTTGTATGTCTAAAGATACCTTAAACTTCACGTGTCTGATCACACTCATGATTCTGCAGGCTTCTCTCCACTGATTCCTCCATCAGTTTAACCCTTTTCAATTAATCCCAACTCCATTTTTTCTCAACAATTAGACAAATGTCCTTGAAATCATCACTGAACCTTCTCTATCATTACCCTACATTTCATATCAACAATTTCCATCAACTCCAACTTCAAATGGGCAAAAAACATAGGATAGTAAAAGAATGTTTACAATTCTTAGTCATTAGGGAAATGCAAACCACGAGATACTACTTTGTACCTTCTAAGATGGCTATAATAAAATAGATCCAAAATCAAGACATGGAGGAGTTTGAACATTCTTATATGACTGGCAAGAATGTAACAAGAAGAATCCACTTCAGGGACCATTGACAGTTCCTCAAAATGTTAAATATAGAGTTGTCATCTGATGCAGCAATTCTATTCCTGAGTATATACCCTAAGATAACTGAAATAATTTGAACATACAAAAATCTGCACACAGCAATATTACTTATAAAAGCCAAAAAGTGGGAGCAATGTAAATGTCCATGAGCTGGTGAATGGATAAATTAATAAAATAAAGTACTGTTACATGCTGCAATATAGATGACCCTTGAGCTTATTATGCTAAGTAAAAGAAGCCATGCACATTCACATGAAATACCCATAGTGGGAAAATCTATAGAGAAAGGGCAGATTAATGGTTACCTATGACTTAGAGTGGTAGTGATAGGGAACAGGGAGTGAGTGCCAATGAATACAATTTTCTTGGGGGTGATAAAAACTTTTAAACCTAAACTGTGATGAGACTGTATATAAAACTTTATGAAGATATTTAAAACCATTGTATACTTCAAATGAGCGAATTGCACAGTATGTAAATTATATCTCAACAAATCTATTTTAAAGTGAATTGTATAATTAAAACAAACAAATGTTTAATTAAGTATATTTGGTCAATTTTATTTTTTATTAATTTTTCCTACTCCATTTGTGAATTCTCCACAATAAACAATTGTGTAACTCTGTTACAATTCACAATTGTATAACTCTGTGTAACTCTGCCTTCTGAATAAAATAAATAAAAATATTTTTCAAAAAGGTCTCAGACAAAAGGAAAAAAATCTGTGGTATGAGAATGTAATGGTATGTGGTATGTGGTAATGTAATGGTAATGTGGTATGGAATGCAATGTGGTATGAATGGGGGTAGTATTCCAGATGGCCTTGGAGTGTGAAAATGTCAGAAGGGGTGGATAGGAATACTAGAAACTGGACTGTGAGTTGCCTTCTATATCATGCTAAAGAGTTTGGAACAAAGAACTCCAATAAGTATGGACTCGATATAATCCTATTTGTATTTTGAAAAGATAACTACAAGAACTCTGATGATGCATCAGGTAGAGACAATGAAATCTGAAATACCAGATAAGAGGCTGTCCCAACAGATGACATGAGATTTTTCTTTATAAGAAGCAAATAAAATATCTGCAATTTACGGGGCCAGTGCTGTGGGTTGAAGCCCTGGTTTTATATGCCGGCATCCCATATGGGCGCTGTTACTAGTCCCGGCTGCTCCTCTTCCGATCCAGCTCTCTGCTTTGGCCTGGGAAACAGTAAAAGATGGCCCAAATCCTTGGGCCCCTGCACCCACGTGGGAGACCAGGAAGAAGTGCCTGGCTCCTGGCTTTGGGTAGGTCCAGCTCTGGCCATTGTGGCCATTTAGGGAGTGGACCAGAAGATGGAAGACCCCTCTCTCTGTCTCTACCTCTCTTTCTAACTCTGTCTTTAAAATACATAAAATAAATCTTTTTTTAAAAAACCTCAATTTATTTAGATAAGCTATAAATGGTTTCAGGTCCATGGACAGCACTGTGAAAAGCTGTTCTGTCAGAGAGCCACATATAAAATTTCAAGTTTTATACTAATTACATTAAAACAAGTAAAAGAAACTAGTGAAATTAATTTCATTTTATTTTACAAATATATTATCATTCCAACATGACAAACATAAAAATAATAATGAATTGTTTTGCATTTTTTCTTGCACACTAAATCTTTGAAATCCAGAGTAAATGTTATGTATAAACAATTCTCATTTTGAATGCTAATTTTCCTTGAAACTACCTGACTTAGATTTCATAACATTTGAAGATGTAGTCTCACACACCATGTTGTTCCAAACATCCACAAATGTTGCCATATTTTATATGCCCAGTCACTGCCTATGTTAGACAGCGCAGACTTCACCACCATCCAACTAAGGCAGAATGACTGCCCAAACACCCCTGGCTGGCTCACTATTGGTATCCGCTCAGTATGTGTGCAATTATCAGTGGGCACAGGATTTTAAAAGTAGGGAGTCACTAATTCTAAACCAACTGAAAATAAAACACAGGATATAGGAGAAAAAGGAACTCCTGAGACCAGAGGAATAGATGCCAGATGCATTATTAGTTTTGGCTGAGTTATTGAAAAGAATATTATTCTTGAGATTGATTCTTTGTTCAGCTAATACAGAGGTAAACAATGACCTGAGTCATTCTCTTCGTATTAATGCACTATAAATACACCCATTGTAGCCCCATTATAGAACTGTAATTAAGGCCTTCTGTTTAAAGCTATGTTTGGATTAGAGCACAGCCCTGCTACAAAACACCTGAAGATGATGAATACAATTTGTAAAAACACTTTTTAAATGCATATTTGTGTTAGCAAAAAAAAATAAGGTAAATTCTTGGAAGCCAAAAAGGAGGTGAAAGTGTGAGGAAGGCAGGACACTGAGACTGGTGGCTGCTAGTAATCAAAGGCTTAGATGTTCCAAGAGGTGCTCTGAAGACCAGCCAAGATCCAGGCTACTGGGCCAGTCTCCTTAGCTGTTCTCCCGGTAAACTCTCTCCTTCTTTGCATTATAAGTTTTAGAAGAGTACATAATATCTGTCAAAAAGGCATTTCCCAGCCCTACTTGAAGTTTAGGACTTGGTTCTGGCCAACATGATGTAAGCAGAAATGAAGTATGCAACTTCTAGATGTTATTCTTAAAAGGAAAGGTGTTCTCACCTTTTCCTTCTTCCTGTGAACTAGAATGCAAATACACCTGGTCATTCAGACAAAGACATAACTCTGAGAATAGACGATCAACACTATTAGAAGTCTAGGCTTAACACTTAAGATGTTTTAAAAATTAAATAAGTGGCTCTTCATAAAAAGTTATGTTCATATTTATTACAACTACCTATTTTTAAATTTTTCTAAGTCAAGTTAATCTTTCCTTGTACATTAAAGAATTTCCTTTGTATGTTCACCACATCAGTCAACAAGAACTCTCACCTTCTAATCTGCATTTGGGAAGAGTTAAAAGATTGGCCTCTATTTAGATGGCCTTGCTTGAATCTGCATCCATCCACTAACTATGTGAGGGACTATTATGTTCCTTAACATCTGTGTGCCTATTTTCTCTCTGTAAAAAACGAATAAAAAAGTAACCACCTCCCACAACTGAGAGTTAAATGAATTCACAGGAAAGTTCTTAAGAGTAAGTCCTGACAACAGTAGTCACTGTTCACTTGCTCTCCAGGTAGAACCTCTGTTTCTATTGAATAGTAATATGAGAATCGATTGCAAATTCTCTCCCCACACTGTACTCTTTATGTTGTGTGTGGGCATGGGGGAAAATTGTTGAAATCTATGATTAACATAGAATTGGCCCTCTGTGTAAGACCCCTTAAGCAGGCGTCCCACAAATTGACCGGACCCCAGAAACACGACCTCCACTCCAACCGCTGTAATAACAAGAGGAAGTTTATTTCATTTGCAAATGGGCCGTCTCAATAGCACCCTCTAGTGTAGTGCAGAGAGAGCGGCCTCGAACATCAGTTTTCCAGGGTATTTAAACCTTAAAACCACAACATTAGCATATTTAGTCGTGTTACAATTTCATTGGATATGTTAATGGTTACTGGGTAAGGGGCTAAGGAAGGGGGCAGTTCGGGCAGTTTCCCAAGCAAGCAGGGCGGGGGCGTGCAGAAAATACCCTGCATACTTTTGCCGTCTGCCGGGACCTACAGATAAGGGGCGGTTGGGTGCTTCCCATGCCTTTATCTGGCGCCTTATCTCAAACTGCAGCTGCCTGCCCTTGACTCATAGTTTCGGCCCAATTTCCAGGAACTGTTTTACTAGAGTTCCCTAGATCCTAGTTTTTTAGCAGGTAAATTTTCAGAAGTCCTTCATTCCCCCCTTTTTGTTTTTGGCCAATTTTAATCTTAAAATTTTAGGGATCACCCTTAACCCCTGTCTCTGTTATATTCTCTGTTGAAGGTCTGAAACAAAGGAAGGGAGCAGGGTGTTTGAGATGCAGATGCATATAGTTGTCTTCTCTTTAGGCCTGTCACACACACATAAGCTCATGACTGACTTCCTACCTAACATTTCCCCTCAAGAGGAATACCCAAAATTTTTGGGATTATGGATGGAGTTCTGTCTTCTGTAACTTCTTCAAAGCTGGCATGTGGGCGTCGAGGGAGATTTGGGTATTTCCTCTTGCTATCTGTCTTATGGTATGTGACAGTAGCCTTAGAAAGGCTGTGCTGCTCGGTCCAGGGGGCTGCTCAGGTCGTCCAGTGGGATGGGCTGGAAGCCTTATCTGACGACAATTTGGAGTTTAACAGCTCTTAGTCTGCTAGAGACAAAACGAACAAGGGCATTAAAAACACACAGTCCGAAGAGAAGCAGCAAGATTACAGAAGTTATTGGGCCAAGGAGAGGAAATAGCCAAGATTTCCATGACCAGATGTTAGGCCAGAAATCCCAGCCCTGCTTGGCCTGGTCCTGGAGCTGTTTGGAATTGTCCAGGAAAAGTACAAATTTGGGTTTGTACCTGTCCAGTCTGACTGACTCAGAGACAACATTCCTCCTGGAGCATGGCACAGATACCCCCTGGAGCA
The DNA here is from genome assembly GCF_033115175.1 of Lepus europaeus. Classification (NCBI taxonomy): domain Eukaryota; kingdom Metazoa; phylum Chordata; class Mammalia; order Lagomorpha; family Leporidae; genus Lepus; species Lepus europaeus. The sequence continues at coordinate 9,147,714 of NW_026909167.1, read as the reverse complement.
GTAGTTAGTATGTTTAACACTTTTTTTTTATAACCTTTTGTGACTTTCACACACCCTCTTTAACTTACTTTAAACATTTTACCATTTTTATTCCAGTCTAGAGTAAACTAGCCATTAGGATAAAGTCATTCTTACAAACCATGTCCTTTTCTTATTTAAAAAGCTCTTTTCTTTTTAGCCCTTTTTACCAACAACACTCTTTCCTTTTAGACCTTTTTTACCAAGTACACACTTTTATACTTGATGTTTTTCATAGAGCCTGGTTGGCTCTTTTTACCTCACCAGAAGACTAAGGTTTCCATGCAGAGTGAAGATGCCTTAAAAATCCCTTGTGTGATCTAGAGCTCTGGTTAAGGCAATCAGTTCTGCTAGCTGAGCAAAAGTTCCTGGGGGCAGAGCATGTTCCAATAACGTGCCATGCTGTAACTGTTGCATACCCTGAGAAGCAGGTCCTGTCTGACAAAGCTGCTTCCATCTATGAACCAAACTTTATTTGTATTAGTCAGGGGGCTGTCTTTTAGGTCCCTTCTGCTGGCATAGATCAAGTCAATAGCCTCAGTACAGGAGTGGAGGGGACCACTTTCCCCTGGAACTGGCATTAAAGTAACTGGGTTTATGCCTTATTTTTACCTGAGGGTTTTCTAGAAGGAGGACCTGATATTTTAGTATTCTACTATCTGTGAGCCAGTGAAAGCCCTTTTGCTCTAATAGAGAATTTATTTGATGTGAGGTATAAAGGGCGATATTTTGCCCCAGTGTAATTCTAGATACCTCCTCTGTCAGCAAGGCAGCTACTGCCATTGTCTTTAGGCAGTGAGGCCATCCTTGTGCAACCATGTCTAAGGTTTTAGAAAAGTAGCCCACAGGTTGCTTAACAGGTCCCAGATCCTGAGTTAACCCTCCTAAGGTGACTCCCTGCCTCCCAGTGATGTACAGCTGGGAGGGTTTCTCTGGGCTTGGCAGTCCTAGCACAGGGGCTTTAGCCATAGCATCCTTTAGCTGAGCGAAGGCTGTGGTTTGCTCTTTCCCCCAAAGGAGGGGGCTCTGCTTTGGCTGCCTGTTAAGAGCCTGGTTTAGGAACTGTGCTATTTCCCTGTATCTAGGAACCTGTAACCTGATAGAGAAAAGCTGGGACTGCCTGAAGTTTGCAGAAGTAGGAATTTGCTGCATGGCCCATATCCTCTCTGGGGCTGGTTTTCTCTCCCCAGGGGAGAGGATAAGGGTTAAATAATTAACACTCTAATGGACTAGCAATGCTTTGTTTTCCTCCAGATATCTAGTAGCTAGTTTTGCTAGGAAGTTAAGACTCTAGACTAGAGTCTCAGACTGGGAAAGGAGACAGACTACAAATTATTTACATTTAATCATTTACATTATGGATTATTGTGCATCCCCCCTCAAGAGATAGTCCCTTTAAGTCCTCAGTGAGGACCTGTCCGAATAGGTGCAGGACTGAGTTAGCTGTTACTGAAAGTCCTGTTTTTAGGAACTGGCAGGGAGGACTTTCTCTAAGCTTAATACTATTGGATAGATGTTTAAGGCCTGGCTGGGTGCATGAGGCCCAGACCTATACAAGGGATGCTGGAAGAGAATTGTAAGAGATGCGAATCTCCTTTAAGGGAGGCACCCTGTTGACTTGCATTACCTGGCTGGACTAGGAGGAGAGCTTTAATAGGAGGCTGGTACAAATAGGCAACTTGCGTTTCACTGACCCTAGGCCATCCCCTCAATAGCAGTGGCTGGAGCTAGAATCTAGGCAGAGGCTGGGCAGAGCTAAAGGCTTTTTAGCTCGGGGCCACAAGGTCTGCGGTTCTGAACCAGGAGTCCTTCGACACCCAGGGCAGTTCCGTGTCCAGTGGCTGTGCTCTTGGCAGAGCTGACAGAAGACAGTTTCTGTCTCGACAGCTGCTTGCCCAATGCCCTGGCTCCTTATATCAGCAACAGGTGCTGTTTGGGGTGCACTGGCCTTGCTGGGTCTCCTTGACGGCAGATCACCGTGCAGAAAGCCATAGATTAGCCTGTTGCCTATCCTTATATCGCTCCTGCTGCTAGCTTGCTCCTCGTTCTCCTGGTCTCTAATAAAATAGACCAAGGAGGCAGCCTCTATGTCAGTCAAGGGGGTGCTCAACCCAACCCTGATTTTTTTTTAATATCAGGGTGAGCTAAAAAACTATGGTCATGGGCAAATTCTGACACTTAGTATTTTTCTGCGAGTTAAGACCGTGCCCATGAGGAGAACTATGACCTTTTAGGTAAGATCAACTGTGGTGACCTGCTTGCATACTTTAAGGTCATCAGTACAACTTTTTATTTATCCCTTAATTTGGTTTAAAAGGGGAGTCCTGCCCACTTACCACGTACACTGAAAAATGAATTTAGCTGTCACATTATTTTATAGTTTAACCTCTTATTTTGGCTATGCTGTTTGGTCCTTCATACTGTGGCCAGGCATTATTACAGAAAAGGTCAACCATTCCTTACATAAGGTCAGGGGATCAAACCGTACATCACAGTGGAGAGTCCTGCAGAACTGTAGTAACTTTCCTTCTGGAAGAGAAAAGAGGAGAAGTGAGGCAGCTGAGTCGGGTCTCCAGACTGACTTCCTGGGCTTCCGGGCTTTCACCGTGTAGCCTGTGGACACTAGAGTTTTCTTGGACTCCTGGAATCTGGTTCTCTAGCACCTGCCGCATAACCATTTCCCATCGTCTCCAAGTCTCCTTTGGAACACTCTCTCCCTTTTGGCTAGACCTCCCATTTGATCCACATTTAAACTAGTAATACATTTGAACTAGTAATGCCTGGTTGTTCAGCATTAGCTGGATGGAGACTTTATCAGTCCCTCTTTAAAGGATCTGGCTTCTGAGCCAGAGACTAGAGCAGCTAGAAAGAAACATGTTTATAGCTGAAGTTTAGCATTATTTTACATTTTGGCACCACTTTTAATCTAAACAGCCGATTAGTTATTATCTCTGTAAGATGAGAGATCTCTTTTTGACATGTCCAGGGGCCCTCTGGGGATGTCAAAAGTCCGGATAATTTAGAACTTTGATTTTCAGAAAGTCTGTTAAAGGTGCCAAGAGAACTTAAGAGTACCTGGTCAAAATAGAATTCCTTAACATCCTGAAATGATACCCATTTATTAGTTAGGGTGATTTTTACACTTTTAAACCAGATCTGATCATAATACTTAACAATACTTTTTATTAATCTGAACTTAACAGAGACAGTAGAGTACACAATAGATTACTTTGGCAGAACATGAATTCTATGTTTCTTGTTTGTCGAATAAACCAGAAATAAAAACCTTAAACATAAGGGTTTACATAATTTAGAACTATTTAACAGAGTCAAAAAGAGCTTACAGGACCTAACTCTAGAAATGGCAGAGCAACCGATTAAGCAGACACTGTTAAAATAGACATTACAGTTTTTGCAAAAACAGATTCCAAGATTTACGACTTAGACCATTTCCCAATATTTACTAACATTAGTGCACAATATTTTTTTTTAAAAAAACCTCATTGTTGTAACAGAAGATTAGACTTTAACTTTAGGTCAATGTGATTTTGGCATTAGCACTTAAACAATTTTAAAGTTGTAAACCTTTTAAAACTTTTTATGACTTGCTCACACCTTCTGAAACTTTACACCTGTAGTTACTTTTACATAGTCTTGAATTGTTATGTATAGACAATCTATGAGAATACATGTTAACAAACTTAAACAGTCTCTCTTATCGAATTTAAGATGTGAAAAGTATAATATATTATTTTTTTTAATATTTTGCTTAGCATTGATGCCTAGATGGCTTAAGACACCGAGTTATTACTGAATACCACACCATTATTTGAATTAAAAGTCAAAATTACATTTTTATGGTTTTAAGTAACATAAGAATACAGCAAACATGGACACAACTTTGAAAAGATCTTCATCGTTAAGAGAAACGTGTTTAAAGCATATTAAAGACATGTAAAACCGAGCAAGTGAGCTACCAAGCAAACCAAAGGGCTTTGGCATTAACTTAATTTTCTGAACCAATGTTAACAACATAAAGGCTTGTATACACAGAATTTACTCTTATTTTTATAAGACCACTCTAGCTGGAAAGCAAAAACATGAATACAGCATAGTTCTGACACCATTTACAACATTTTAATACATTTTACATAATTTGAATTGACTCAAGCAGCTGTTACTTTAACAAATTTTAGAGTCTCATCCTTTGAGAGTTCCAGGGATCCGACTGGAAGCCCAAAGTTGGAAGACTCGGTTTAGAATTTAAGCTGTCAGAGTCAAGCGGTTTAGCCAACAATTAGTACACTTCTGATCAGTTGGGTAATCACTCAAACACTGAAAACAGATAAACAACATAAACAACTTTGCATTGCAGTTTTCCCAATCAAGACTCATAATGGCAATAGAAAAACGTGAAACCTTCAAGGCACTTATCTCATCAGATAAGTCAGGGACAGCAGCACAGAAAAGAACTAGACATCAGCATATGAACCATTGCTTAGGCTTTCATTAACTGTAAAGAGAAAAACCCATCAGGTTGGAAAGGGTTAATGGCTTAAGGCTCTGGCTCCCTTAGGTAAGGCCGGCAGTAGTATTGAATTGGAAATTCCTCCAGGAGAGGAAAAAAGCAGCCCTGGGGGGGGGGCGCTTTCCATAGGGATATCTGGCTATGCCTGCCTGGGTGCAGCAGGCCACGTGGACTGGAATAGAGTGCAGAGAAAGGCTGTGGTCCCCCATTTACAGGGAAAACTGCGCACACCGGGGCCTGGCAGGACTGGCCGTGGGGTTGGGTAGGTGCGCCATTTCACCAAGAGTGCTGGGAACCTCCTATAATTTAGCCAAAGCCAGATCAATTAGGACTACTGCAAACAGTCAATTAAAACAGATAGTTAACTTGAGCTCCTTTCCAGATTCAGTCCTCAGACAATCAAAGCCTAGCAACAGTAATAGCTCACAAAAACTTTGAGATGCACCAAAGCTACCATAAGCCTTCTACCGGGTTGGAAAGGGTTAACTGGTAACAGCTTATCCCTAGGTGGAATTCCCTCATACTCTCTCCTAGCCAGCAGTATAGGAATGGAGATGAAGAGAGCAAAGAGTGGGGGAGGGAGCCCCGGGAGAAGATGTGAACGACTGCCCTCACCTTCCCCTACGAATCTCAGCTGGAGGAGAGCACAGGGAAAGGCCCTGGTGTCTGGGGGCTGAGGGGGGTTCGAAATCTCCTATCGCTCAAGAGTGCCCACTACCTAGTTGTCTGAGTTTACCTGGAGGGCCAATATTAGCCTCGACCAAAGCTAAGCCCTGCTCGCGTAGCAGTAGGCAGCGTGACCAGGCGTCCCTCCAAGAGAGAGACCTGAGGGAAGCCAAAGCGAGCTCAGGGGGTCTCCGGGCTCTCAGGCAACTGCCCTTCCTAATCGCCCTCCCGTTCCTTACAATCCCTCTGGAGTTTCGGCCGTAGCTAAGCCGTGGCCGGGGGGACTCCGCGTTCTCGGAGAGCTGTGGGGTGCCGGACACTCAACGGTCACTTCCACAGATCCGGTCCCGCTTGAGGGAAGGAATACTGACCTCCGATGTCTTCTCAAAGTTGCAGGGTTCTTGTCTTCGCGCAAGAAAGAATTCAGGCGTGAGACAGAGAGCAGCGGGAGGCAAAACAGCAAGGTTTATTAGGAAGGGACATCTGTAAGGATGGATGGGCACCTCTCCAGACAGAGCCTGAGAGACTCGGGGGAGGAGGAAGGAGGGAGGCTCGAGCGGAGAGGCCACACCCGACCAGGCCAGGCGGGCGGCCCAGCAAAGACGCAGAGAGCTGAGCGCGCAGTCCAGCCGAGGCTCAAAGTTAGTCCCTGTCCCATGTTAACGACAAAAGGCAAGTAAACTATAACACAGAACTCAATCACAAGACAAACAGAGATACTGCGCACGACAAACGAACGGAACAAAACTGAAACAAAAACTTCAGATGGGGTCGGCCACTCTATCAGCCTTTCCCAGACGAAACAAAACTGAAACAAAACTTCAGATGGGGTCGGCCGCTCTATCAGCCTTTCCCAGACGAAACAAAACTGAAACAAAACTTCAGATGGGGTCGGCCGCTCTATCAGCCTTTCCCGGGGGAGGAGGGAGACAAAGTCCTTCCCTTCCCCCCAATACACCGTTGGGGGCGTCCCCCCACGGCTGAAGCCAGGGGTCCGGACACGTCTGTCCTTGCCTACTACTGGCTTCCCACTCTTTCGGCGCTCTATCGCCCGGAGGCTCTATCGCCCGTACAGACAAACAATAAAACACACAAAAATACACGGAACAGAAAAGACTTACCTCCGATTGGGAGATGGAGGGTGGATCTGGGGTTCCAAATCCCGGACGAGCCCCCAAGAAATGTAAGACCCCTTAAGCAGGCGTCCCACAAATTGACCGGACCCCAGAAACACGACCTCCACTCCAACCGCTGTAATAACAAGAGGAAGTTTATTTCATTTGCAAATGGGCCGTCTCAATAGCACCCTCTAGTGTAGTGCAGAGAGAGCGGCCTCGAACATCAGTTTTCCAGGGTATTTAAACCTTAAAACCACAACATTAGCATATTTAGTCGTGTTACAATTTCATTGGATATGTTAATGGTTACTGGGTAAGGGGCTAAGGAAGGGGGCAGTTCGGGCAGTTTCCCAAGCAAGCAGGGCGGGGGCGTGCAGAAAATACCCTGCATACTTTTGCCGTCTGCCGGGACCTACCTTTATCTGGCGCCTTATCTCAAACTGCAGCTGCCTGCCCTTGACTCATAGTTTCGGCCCAATTTCCAGGAACTGTTTTACTAGAGTTCCCTAGATCCTAGTTTTTTAGCAGGTAAATTTTCAGAAGTCCTTCATCTGTATATAAAGTCATACTGAAAATGATCCATAATAAAGAAAGAGATGAGAGGGAGTGGGAGGAGGATGGGAGCTGGGGGTGGGGAGCATGGGGGAAAGAATGACTATATGCCTAAAGTTGTATCTATGTAAAAATGTATTCATTAAAGAAAAAAAAAGAAAAAAAATGGAAATAATGAAAGTTTTATAAATGAAAAAGACTCCACAACAACTGATCTGCAGTTCCATAGTATCTATCAATTTTTGCCCATGTATATCTAATTCTACTTGCACAGTTTTAATTATAGCATAGGATACAATGTTATTTCTAAGTAAAATTTTGACAGATCTCATGTTTATTAAATTCATGAATTTACAAAAGTCTGGTTTTGTGAAAGGATGTAGCCATGTTTATAAAGAATACAATTTTTTAAAAAAAGAGTAAGGCCTGGCTCTCAGTTAGCACTAAGTGCAGGCTAACATTATCAAGTGCAGACAACATCCTGCCCATATTTATATTCTCCTAAGTGTCTAGAGGTGGCTTGCATACAGCAAATGATTAAGGAACATTTGCTGAACTCAACTGACTTGCTAATGGGTTGCAAAGGGGAATTGGAATGACAAGTATTTCTAAGTAAAACCACTGTGAGTCTGACAGGCTTTTGGTTGTTAATTGACAAATAACTTAGGTAGAAGAGGAAAAATGCATTAGAATGAATGAGTGGGAAAAGGCAAAAACCATTCTGGACCCCAACCAATTTTTCCTATAACCCCTGTTCTTTCCTCTCTGCTGTTTCTCAGCACCTGAAGCTTCTTGCCTTTGTTCCACTGTTGTCTCGGGCTCTTTAAGGGATTGCTCAGTTTCCTCTCTGTGTACTGGCAAGAAAAATATCTAGTCTCACTGAGCCTGAGCACATGGTACTCCTGGGTTACAGAATTTAGGCAAACCTTCCTAGGAAGGATTCTTTGTTAAACAGTTCCTAAGGTTCCCGCCTTATTCTTTCCAGCACAGGGATGGACACTCCCCACCCCTACTTGCTGAGATGAGTGGTTGTCAACAGTAGAAGGTCAAAGACAAGTTGCACCATCTGGCTCTTACTTCTTCATGAAGTCCTTTACGCTGTCAACATTACTTTCCCTCCTGTGATGTCCATAGCTCTTGGTACTCACCTTCCCTTGCCCTGCTCTGTGGCCTATTGTGTATTTACTCCCCCATAAAAACTGCAACCACACTGCCCTCAGAGCCTTTGTAGGCACATGAAAATGTGCTATTCCTGTATCACAGGTAGGCAGTCTAACTGCACATTGGCAGATGTGGGTTCAAACTCAGTTCTGTGATTTACCAACTAAATGACCTTGAGTAGCTGTTTAACCTAAGCCTCGGTTATTCCATCCATGAATTAGGGACTTCTGTTTTTTACATATTTAGATTAAATATGATCAAGTACATAAAGTACCAAATATGGTATCCTGAATTGATGACTCACTCAATAAATGGATATGTTGAGATGGGCAAATAGAATTGTCAATTAGATTTAAAATAGGTTGTTCACCTGATTTTCCAAACACTGGTCAGTGTTGGTGAGCCTCAGGGTCTTGTCACCCAAGAGTCCTGTCTTGGTGTGTGCTTCCCAGAGTGCAGTGAAACCAAGTTTATTCACAGTAAGAGACTGAGGTGCCAACAGAGGAACAGGAATGCCGAAGCAGAATTTTTTTTTTAAGATTTATTTGTTTATTTGAAAGTCAGAGTTACACAGACAGAGAAAGAGAGGCAGAGAGAGAGAGAGAGAAAGAGAGGTCTTCCATCTACTGGTTCACTCCCCAATTGCCTGCAATGGCCAGAGCTGCGCTGATCTGAAGCCAGGAGCCAGGAGCTTCTTCCAGGTCTCCCACGTGGTGCAGGGGCCCAAGGACTTGGGCCTCTTCTATTGCTTTCCCAGGCCATAGCAGAGAGCTGGATCAGAAATGGAGCAGCCGGGACTCGAACCAGAGTCCACACAGGATGCTGGTACTGCAGGCGGTGGCTTTACCCACTACGCCACAGCACCAGCCCCTGAAGCATATATCTTGACAGACCACTCAAACCCAAGTATTTCAAAGAATACGCATGCCATATCAGTATTTACAAAGGTACCATTCAAGTTCTCTTCTTGCAAAAGACATTCGGGATTAGGAGATTAACTTGTACTTACTCTATTATCACAAAAGGACAATTAATTGGCATTTGTAATAATGCAAATGAACATCTATCTACTGCAGGATAAAGATCCACACTCAGAAATAAAACCAAGATGCTGCTAGGGAAAAAAAAATCAAATAAAAGCCACAAAACCTTGAGAATAAAAGACCTAAGATGTACCATGCTATACGTTTTTAAAATGTCAATTCTCAAGGTGGATGTTCTGGCAGAGCCCGCATCCCACATCAGGGTGCTGGTTCGAGTCCTGGCTACTCTACTTCATATCCAGATTCCTACTAATGAGTCTGGGAAGGAAAGAGATGATGGCTCAAGGGATTAAGAACCAGAGTTCCTGGCCCCTAGCTTTAATTTGGATGAGGCCTGGCTGTTGTGGGAATTTGGGAAGTGAACCAGTGGATGAAGATCTCTTTCAACCTTTCCAGTAAATGAAAAGTAAGTTATTTTTTAAAATGTCAGCTTTCTACAGATCACACTGTTTTGTAAGAAAATGCAATCAAGGTTCCCACAAGTTTTTTTTTTTAAAGCAAATCAAACTTCATAAAATAGGTACTAAAATTCACCTTAAAGAGTAAGAGTCCTGGAGCTGGCCCTGTGATGTAGTAGGTTAAGCCTTCACCTGCAACACCAGAATCCCATATGGGAACCAGTTTTGAGTCCCAGGTGCTCCACTTCTGATTCAGCTCTCTGCTAATGGCCTGGGAAAACAGCAGCAGATGGCCCATGTGCTTGGGCCCCTGCGTCCATATGGGAGACCTGGAAGAAGCTCCTGGATCCTGGCTTCTGATTGGCCCAGCTCCAGTCAGTGCAGCCATTTTGGGAGTGAACCAGTGAAAGACCTTTCTCTGTCTCTCCTTCTCTCTGCCTCTCAAATAAATAAATCTTAAAAAAAAAAAAAGAGAAAGAGTCCTAGAACCACCACCTTACACAAAACAAACAAAATAATGTACAGTGGCTTCCCTCCCAGGTACCAAAATAAGCAACTGGCTACAATGATTAACGCAGTGGAGCACTGGTACAGGACTAGCAGATGCTGTAGTGTGTTCAGGGTCATGCTATCCAAGTGCTTTACAGTGGATGGTATTATCAATACAACTGCCCATGTAACATTTTAAAAATTATGAGAGGAAACGTCTTCTATTTGTTGGTTCACTACTCAAACGTCTGCACCAGCCAGGATTGGGTGAGGCCAAAGCCAGGAGCCTGGAACTCAATGGAGCTTTCACCTGCTGCCTCCCAGGATACACATTAGTAGAAAGCTGTACTGGAAGCAGAGGCGGGCCTCAAACTCAGTCTAATAAGGGAATGCAGGTATCCCAAGTAGCATCTTAACCAACGTGTCAAATGTCTGTTCCTATCCATGTATCTTACCCTGTTTGGGAATGGTGATACCAAGATTTTTTGCCACTCTTAGGATCATTGGTTACTATCCTCAACATGTCTTTTATGACCTTGTCTAAATATGATCAGAGTCGGGGAACTTGGAAGGCTTCCATAGCCTTGGCAACTCATGACGACAGCCTAGGGTGGTTACTGGCGCCATAAACTAGAGTGTCAATTTGTTGGGTCAACAACAGGAGCCACTGTGCGCTTGCTCCTGATGTGGGATCTCTGTCCTTAATGTACTGTACATTTTGATTTAATGCTATAACTAGTACTCAAACAGTATGTTTCACTTTGTGTTTCTATGTGGGTGCAAACTGTTGAAGTATTTATACTAAATTGATCTTCTGTATATAAATAGAATTGAAAATGAATCTTGATGTGAATGGAAGGGGAGAGGGGGCGGGAGAGGGGAGGGTTGCGGGTGGGAGGGAAATTATGGGAAGGGGAAGCCATTGTAATCCATAAGCTGTATACTGGAAATTTATATTCATTAAATAAAAGTTAAAAAAAAAAAGGTAAGTAAACTGCCCCAGGTCAAATATGGCCAAGGCAGGGTTCTAAGCCTGGCTGAGTCCAGACTTATCTCCCTGAACAAACAGTAATGTTCATTACTGACAGAGTTCCTATACAGCACAGAGTTCCTATACAGCATTACGAAAGAACCCAGGACTGATATTGCAGCACAGCAGGCTAAGCTGGTGCTTGCAGCACTAGCATCCCTTATGAGCCTGGGTTCAAGTGCTGGCTGTTCTACTTCCAATCCAATTAGCTGCTCATGTGCTTAACAAAACAGAAGATGGCCCAAGTCCTAGGTCCCCTGCTAACCATAGGGGAGACCAGATGGAATTCCAGATTCCTGGCTTTGCCTGGCCCAGCCCTAGTAATTGTTGCCATTTGGGGAATGAAGCAGTGAATGGATAGAGTATCTGTCTCTCTCTCTAATTCTGCCTCATCAAATAAATAAATAAACCTCTTTAAAAATGATAGGTATATTAAAAAAGAAAAAAATCCCTAAAATAACCTGGTATAAAAATGGAAAGTATGTAACATGCAAATACATTATTAATGTGCAAACAGTTTATACATGCATTAAAAAGCTCATCCTTGCAAGTACTTACTATTAGGATGTTAATAAGTAGGACTATAGAGAATGCTAGAAAATGATATTCATACATGCTGATAAGAATGTACCTTTACAAAGCATTTTTGGAAGACAATCTGATATCAAAACCTATGATCTATATATCTTTCCAGAAATTCTTCTAAACACTGAATCTTAGCACAAAAAGTCACATACATGACTACTCACTCCAAGCTCTTCCACAAAATCAAAATAATGGGAAGAACTTAACTGTTCATCAGCAGAGGAGTGGCTGGAACAGATCACTGTAAATCCATTTATAAAGTATTATATGAAAAGGAAATCAATAAGGACTGACATGGAAAAATGTTGAGGGCATACCATTCAAGGGGAGAAAAGAAGTTATAGAATCCATAGGTTTAAAATATTCATTTGGTAAAAGAAAGGGAGTATCTAAAGGTGAATGACAAAAGACAAATAATACAAAAGAAAATGAGAAAGAGAAATGAACATGCAGATACACATATTGAAAAAGACAATTTTTATAGAGTGGACACTCTAGGGATAGAAGTGGGATTGGGGCCTACGAGTTGAAACAGACATTTGCATTTTAGTTAATAGTTTTCTATAAAAATGTGCAGTGTTTTTGTAATTTTGAGAAAGCAAATGCAAGTGACAAAGAAGTCACTATTTTGTGTTTAGTCTTTTGTTTAGAAAAATAGCAAGATGGGTAAACAAATGAAGGCAAAACACTAAAGAACAACCAGAGAGAATAAAAGAGCAGTACTAAGAATGTTACAAATTAAGAATAACCACTGACACCTACATTCAACTCAACTGACACAATAAATTTTATTGCTTCTATAATAATACTCTGGACAAGGTAAAGAAAATGGGCACAATAAAAACACATGTAAACTCCTGTCACAAATTAATCTTATATATTTCCAGTGGTTCAACACAGTAAATGTAAGATACATAAAGAAAAAGACAAGAAATATAAATATTCAGATTTTATAGCACAACACAATGTTTTCTAAAAAAAAGTTTGTCATAACTGTTTATGTAATTCTGACAGTAATTCAAAACAACAAAAATTACACCTTTCTCCTAACCTTCCCTACAATCTGGATGTGAGGACTGTAGTATTAAAGAAATATGCAAAAATAAGTTTAGTGCTCAGAGACAAATAATTTTCCTAATTTTAATGCATCAAGGTGCAAAAATTTCAATTAAAAAAGCCAATCATTCATTACCCTATGCAGATAAATAAGAGACTTGACAATACTTTTATAACAAAATCCAACCAACATTATACTATAAATACATGTGTGTGTATTTATATATGCAATACCTATTTTAAAAAAGATGATTTAGTGAAAATGACTCTGAAAATATTCATAGATGCATATTATGTACAAACCCTTCTATATAAAAAATTAAACTATTTTTAATGAAATCTCATGTTCACATGCACCTGAAAATTGTACTTGAAAGATAAATAGGTCTACCTAATGGTTTCTTTCTGAAATCATGGCTAAGGCAGTTCTTTCCAAGGGTTCTACCCACTCAACATCACTAATACTAACCAGTATAGACAAACAATACACAGATTCAGCCTGACATTTCTAAGCATTATTTCCTGGAGCTCTGCTCACTGCTAAAAGAGGGGAGAGTTTATTGTTGTGCTACAAAGAATATTTTTGTTTCTTAAAATATACAGTTTCTCTATTCCAAATGAAGCACTTACTTAAGACATTAAGAGGCTAAGAAGCCACTCCATTTGGTGTCACTATGAATATCCCTATAACAAAGAACTCTGTGTTGGAATAACTAGAAACGTTCTCACTAAAGTAATAGTGCATCCTTCACCTGCATAGAATCCATTTGGCTTAATCACTCTTTGCCCCCCAGAACACCAGTCTGGAGTTCAAATGCGCTCCTGGAGGTCCATCTCAACTACGAAAAAATATTTCACAGAAACCATCTGAGGATATATAGGATAATCAATAAATCTGTTTGATGAATCTTAAAATATTAAGGTTAAGATGGAGTGAAAAATGGGAAAGAGTGGGGGGCAATGAAGTTGGGCTGGTCAAATAACCACTTCTCTAAGTCTTTAAACAAATACCTGCAAATATCTAGTTCCTCTAACTTTTTATTCTACAAGAACTGAGGATCTGAAGGTTTTAAAAGGTGAAAAATTGAATACCCCTAAAGAGGGAACAGTCTGAGGCAAAAATTGTAGATCTTTAAATATGTTTTATGTGTACACACAGTTGTGTGTATTACTCTGTATATATTTACATGCATATTCACAAGATGCCCTGCAGTGTAGTTCAAAAGGCCTTTATCAAAAATCAGTTTCTAATATAGGCCCTAGAGTTCATACCACCTGTACAGGAAACAAATGTGCATATATTCACATATTGTAAGCCTTATCAACAAAAAACATTTCTATTAACACTAGGTTAAATAGGTTAACTGTTTCTTCTATTATCAATCAGTGATGTAATTAGAACATTTCTAATACTGAGAATCAAAATAATGAAAAAAATACAACTGAGTCTTAAATTCACAAGAAAAAAGATACTACGTATGGCAAACATGAACAAAGTTGAAATTCCAGAGTAGGGAAAATATCAAAACTTTATAAATCTCTTGGGATGCAGTTTAATTACCGCATCACTAGAAAAATAGACTCATCAAATTAACAGCACTGCTATGGATTCTCTCAACATTTCAACCCATATGTTTATCTTTTTCCTCTTTTGTTTCCAGCTGGAGGTTTCTTCAACTGAAGGAGTTGTCCTCCTGTTCCAAAACCTGCAGAGGCAGGATTGGACACCCCAAATGTCAATCCAGCTGATGCCGTGATGCCAGGATTGCTGAAGGTAAACCCAGATGTACTTGAGCTGCCAAAGCCTTATGATTAGGGAAGAAAATATTCATATCAGAAGTTAAATCACAGACACAAATACAAAAACTGGGCTGAATGGTAAAATTCTATCTGAAAGAATACATAATTTGTAAGACCAGCAAGTAACTCAGGTTTCTGAATTTCTAACATGGAATTTTATAGGCAAATAGTTTAGCCAGCAATCAAGTGGCACCTTGAAAGACAGAAGTTTAGTGATGTAGGCCAGAAGAGATACATTAGTACAATAAATCTGCAACAAACTTCAAGTTGCCAGGAGCTTTGCTGTTAAACATATCAAGGCACCTTCCTCCTCAGCCCTATGGAAAGATCTTAGCAACACCCAGAAGACACTCTCATGACATCCTGGACCCAGTCCTGCAACCCCAGGTCCTCGAAGAAAGCCTCAGCTTACAAGGCTCTGGACAGAGGACACAAAGAGCAGCACTCTCTGTTTTGAATTCGTAAAAGCCCTTGCAAAACTAAGATCAAATCCTACTTATGCAGTATTTAGATTATAATCCTGGTATCACTGAATTCTGTTTTCTTACTCTGCTGGAGATGTTGGTTTTCATTTAATATTAATTCTCTAAATTTAAACATATCTTAACTATTACATCATCATTTCAGACATGCTACTTATCCTTAAACATTGCACATTAAAATAAGCTGTTATCTAAAAGTAGAACAAATGCAAGCAGAGACAGAATCTGGAATTTTCTCCTAGAAGAGTCAAAAGACAGTGCCTATTTCAAAAATAAACAAGGAACTCAACCATCACTTGTAAGGTTGTAGAATTCTTAAAGCCAGAGGAACTTATAGTTGAAGAGTATCTCTTTGGAATAGAAAAGGTTCTCCTTCATCCGTAATGATAAAATCTTGGTTAAATGTTCATCATTATGGGTTCATTTTTCCAATAAGGAAGAAAACATTGAACCGTGAAGCTAATCACTGGGTTCAAAATGAATCTCTACTAGTTAAGAGAAGATACAAAAACTGTATGATTATGTAGGTTTGCATGCTTCATCTAGGAAATATAAACTGAAGTAGGAATCTTTTTGAGTTACTGGAATAATAACACTTATACTTTCAAATAAAATAACTTGAAACTTTAAATTTGCCTGAAATTCAGGCAGAAAAACACAAACCTGCACTAAGACTTCCTGAGGGCTTATTTGTTGTTCCAAATCCAAATGTTGAGGCCCCTGTGGTGCTGCATCCAAAACCAGAGCTAGTTCCAAATCCTAGTGGAAGGGTAATAGAGAAATATACAATGGTACATAAAACACAGGTTAAAGGATGCTTACAAATAAGATCAAATTTATCAAAGGTATAAGAAATACAGTGTTGAACAACATGACTTCATTAAGGAAATCTATTTGTCCTGTTGCATAAGACTTCTGTAAGAACAAGATTAATTTTGAAGTAACACATAAGTATTTAAACTAAGTTTATGACCCTTCAGTAATTTTTAAAGAAGGCCATATAAAAATAAGATGATAATAGCAGTGCTTCTTCTAAATGTGAAATTTTATTGAACATTCAAGAATGATTTTTGAAAAAATTATAAACAGATCTACTTGAGGAGTATTTCATTTTACAAAACAAAGATTCACTAGGTTAATTAATAAACATGACATGTACAGCAAGGTACAATAGAAACATACAAAAGGTAATTTTATTCTGCTCTTTACTAAACCATTTTTGGCTAATCAAAAATCTTTACCATTGAAAAACTGCATAACCACATAATGGTCAATTTGTTTTAAACTATTCAATAACAGTAGATTCCCACTACACTACCAGCCAATGCAACAATGAAATATTGGGTTTGAGGTGTTATGTCTTTCCTCTTAACAGATTTTCACAATTGGAAAAAAACCCTAAGTATTTTTCATCACATAGAGTTCATAAATATAATTCTCAGTGCTTGATGACTGGTATCCAAGATGCTCTTGAAATAAAGGTGAAATTCATTTTAGAATGTTGCTTTACAACAGCTTATATAAAATTACTGAGTTTGTTAGTCATAGCCTGTTACTGAGGAATACATGGCAAACTGGATTACAGATTGCCAGAGTTATACTGTCTGCCATGATTCTTGTAACTCTTAGTGAAGAGCAAACTCTATAATAAATAACCAAAATACTTTATATGCTTCCTTCTTCTTTTAGTAGAAATAAATAAGAAAGTCTTACTCATCCTGCTATAAGGTGCTTGGCAAAACATAACCAACTCTCAATTATCCATACCAAAGGATTGTGAATGCATTTGTATTTAGCAGGGTGTTTTCTGCAGAGGACTTACCTTACCAATTATAGTTAACTTTGAAGCTATTAAAATAAGCTTAATTACTTATAGATACAAGTATAGATATAGGCAAATAGGCCAAAAATACTTAGACATGGACAGAAGGTGTTTAATTTATAATAAAATCATTTCCCCATTTAACATGCTTATTTTCAGAGAAAAAAATATGATTATCCATGGAACAGTTTGGATTCCAAACTAATATTAAGACTAACACTTTTTATACTTTTAATTACACTTGTTAAAACTAATTCTCAAGTTCATATTTCAGTATATTGCTTTGAAAAGAAGAATATCCCTACCACTTATTTTTTAATACTTTTTATATTTACTATTCATAGAAGGAATGATCCTTTCAAGTTTGAAATCTAATATGAGAAAGCAATGACTATGCTTAGAGAATCATTTTTGCAAGATGGGAACTTAACTTTCCAAAATAGCGGCAGATCCTCTTAGAAATATTTTTAAAGCCTAGTATCAATTCAAGTGTACTAATAGTTCAATGAAATATTAGAAAAGTTAAAGTGTACTTCCAAGGCTTGAAGAACCTAAGCCACTTGATTGCAAGCCAGTGTCAATACCTGAGTCGAATGGCATTCCAAAACTAACTGCCAGAGATGGTTGTGGCCCTGGTATAAAAACAAATGGGGGGGAAAAACAAATTTGCCTTACTCTTTCAAGATTAAAGTTTCTTTATGAAATTATTTTAAATGAACAGTGATTACTTTTAACAAACTCCATTTATTAAAACTGTTTTCAGGATATCTCTCCAGACTAATCTGTCCCAAATGATTTACCTAACCAGTAAAAAAAAAGTTAATTAACTTTTTCAGAACTAGACGTTAAAAGAGACTTACCACAATGAAAGATATTAGTTAAACCTACTAAATAATTTGAAATCTTTAATGTATCATAAATTCTATTTGTTTTAGATTTACTTCTAGACTTATTTTAGATCTCCCCACTTGTTTCCTGAGTAAAATCTCCCCACTTGTTTCCTGAGTAAAACTATTTGGTGCAATCAGTAAAGGGGTTTACTTTAAAAAAAACAAAACAAAACAACAACAAAAAAAAACCTTCTTAGTTGTTAGAGTCAAGTCTCAATTGATCAAAAGAGACTGAGACTAACATGGGAAAACTATCATGTTACTTCATAAGAGTTAATACCCAAAAAACTAGGCAGCAATTTTTTATAAAATATAAATGATAAATGCAATAAATAGATAAAAACAAGACAATGTTTTATTTTATTAAATTTATTGTTCATTTTAAAGCAAACCAATTACACAGTAACATGACAATTCCAACTTGTTCACAAAAAGTGATAATTGAGTTCTCTTCTTAAGCTCTGCTAACATTACACCACTTATCACCTGATTAAATAAGATAGATAATGAACATTTACAAAGGCACCACTGTATACCTTGACAGATTCAATACATTCAATATTTCAATTCAGAACTTTCTTCCCAACATTTTGGAAAATGTATTTAGATGCAAAATGATTAGCCATCCTTTTCCCATTGATACTTTAAAGATTTTGGCTGAGTTTGTTTGGCAAGAATAGCATCAAACTTACTAGCCTCTCTTTCTATCACCTATTTTTTTTAAACTAAGTAGAATACAAAAACCTAAAAATCTCTCATTTGATAAATAATTTATGAAAATTAAAAAATTTCATAGTACAATCTTCAGTCTTGTCTTTTTCAAGCACAGTGATCAGTGCATCTCAAAATTGAGGGAAAACATAATATGCGTATTAAAATTTAAATTTGCAAAGAAATCAAAGCCTTCAAGTTGTCCAATGAAGAATGAGGTTTATATATTCAAATGGTAGTGTAAAATTATAATAAAACATTAGAAAAAACTGAGGAACTACATTCTACTACACTGGGACAGAAACTGGACTTTTCAAATAGCTTCTACCCAGAAAGTAAAGGGCAATAACTAATAGCAGCCAGAGTTCGTATACTATTATCAAAATAAAAATAAGGAAATTAAAAAAGGGTTTATATTTTTATATCCAGTTTAAGGTCAATTTGAGAACAAAATATCTGCCTAGCAGCTCTTTTGTAAAATGTTACCATAGGAAAAAGAAACTAAGCATATTACTTTCTTACTTCTAACAAAAAGATTTTAAAAACACACATCCAGTTTCTTTAACATTGAGAGACTTAAGTGTTACATTTTAATAGGAGGCACTGCTGGTGGAAGACCCAAAAGAATAATCCACACCACAGCCCTCAGCCTTCTAAGTCATAAGAGTTTACTCAAATAGCATGTTTTTGTTGTGTGTGGGTCTGTTTGAAAAGAACAACAGAACATAATTTCTCTAATCATCAATCTTCAGGATATAGGTAACCAAGAACTCATTATCTAGTAATCATAAGACTTTCCATTGCACAACAGATACATAATTTGAGTTTTGTACCTTCACACAAATTCTGAAGGCAATATCATTTATAAAACTAGTAGGCAAATGTATAACATTTTTAAATAGTAAATACTCATGATAAATATCTCTAATGCCAAAGTATTACCATATATTACACTCTGGCCACCATATCTATTAGTTTCATGGTTAGAAAGCAGAATCTATGGCCGGCGCCGTGGCTCACTAGGCTAATCCTCTGCCTTGCGGCGCCAGCACACAGGGTTCTAGTCCCAGTCAGGGCACCGATCCTGTCCCGGTTGCCCCTCTTCCAGGCCAGCTCTCTGCTGTGGCCAGGGAGTTCAGTGGAGGATGGCCCAAGTCCTTGGGCCCTGCACCCCATGGGAGACCAGGAGAAGCACCTGGCTCCTGCCATCGGATCAGCGCGGTGCGCTGGCCGCAGCGTGCTACCGCGGCGGCCATTGGAGGGTGAACCAATGGCAAAAGGAAGACCTTTCTCTCTGTCTCTCTCTCACTGTCCACTCTGTCTGTCAAAAAAAAAAAAGTTAAAAAAAAAAAAGAAAGAAAGCAGAATCTAAACCCTTCAGGCAAAGTTACCTAAACAATTCAAGAAGTCTGCTATGAAATCTTCATGAATTCAATGAGAGGCTTAGTTCCATAAATAAAAACAAGTCAGTAGTAACAGATACCAATGATTGCCAGTGAAATCTTCATGTAGAGTAACATTTTACAAAAGTTACCATGTGATATGTTCACACAAAACAAAAATCAAGTTTAGCTCTGTAATTTATATTTACCAAAATAAATTCTACTTTTTGAAAAGTAAAACCGTATTCACAGGAAAAGGACTGAAGTGCTAAAATTTTTATAATTTTCCATGATCACTCAAAATGACTAATGTAATTAGTATGGTTAACTCCTAAATCATATTTTAAGGTGATGATTTAAAAAAAAAGAAAACCAAAAAAATGCCTTTTGCCCAGACTGAAAAATTTTACTTATTCTGATTTAATGGGGGAATGTTCCTTTGGTTATTAAATACACAAAATCACAGAACCACAAGAAACTGAGAAAAAATACTTAAGGTTTCCTATTTCCTACATCTTAAATTTCCTATTTCCTACATCTTAAATGTCCAAACCTACACTAAAGCTACAAAAGAGGAATTCCTAACAAATGTCTAGGCTCTCCTTTTTTTTTTTTTGGACAGGCAGAGTAGACAGTGAGAGGGAGAGACAGAGAGAAAGGTCTTCCTTTTGCCATTGGTTCACCCTCCATTGGCCGCTGCGGATGGTGTGCTGCAGCCGGCGCACCGCGCTGATCCGATGGCAGGAGCCAGGTGCTTCTCCTGGTCTCCCATGGGGTGCAGGGCCCAAGGACTTGGGCCATCTTCCACTGCACTCCCTGGCCACAGCAGAGAGCTGGCCTGGAAGAGGGGCAACCGGGACAGAATCCGGTTAGGCTCTCCTTTAAAACAGCAGCCAAGTCACATGAGAAAAGTCTTACTATGTAAACATCAACAACTTTAACCTAAGTGTCGAAACACAGTAGCAAAACTCAATCCCAAAACAATGATCCAAAAAAAAGAAAGAAAGAAAGAAA
Source organism: Lepus europaeus (assembly GCF_033115175.1). NCBI lineage: Eukaryota > Metazoa > Chordata > Mammalia > Lagomorpha > Leporidae > Lepus > Lepus europaeus. The sequence continues at coordinate 9,126,969 of NW_026909167.1, read as the reverse complement.
GAAAGAAAGAAAGAAAGAAGGAAAGAAAAGTAAAGAGCAAGAAAGAAAAAGAAAAAATCTAAAAACTTATCCTAAATCTTAAGGAAGCATGGGAAGCTCTGGTGGAAATGTGTACTCAAGCTCTGCCAGAACAGAAATGATACCTGCATGACATTCATTTCATACACAAGGTTTTTCAACAATTCTCTCCAGTATTTAGGTCCATTCCTCCACCTCCAAGAAAGACTATATAGAAACCACCTTCAGAAGGTAGCAGTCTAAGAAACTAGCTGATCTATGCCCATATTTACATAAACACAGTCAAGAATCTATACACCCATAAAAGCAAAAAACTGAAATCTGTACAAGTCCACAGTGAAGTGTATAAGTAATGTACAATATCTAGCTTCTTATAGATGGTATAAAACTTATAATTAGCACTTTAAAAAGATTTCATGTTACAGAGCATAAGGGATAACTCACTGAATACAAAACAATGCAATAAATAGGGACACTGTTAGCCTGTTTGCCCAGCAGTAATTTGTGAAATCATTACATATGTATATAACAGAACTCATAAATCTCACATTCATGGTGATAATTAAAGACTAAAATGCTAAAGATTCTGACTGGGGAGGCAGAAAGAAATGGTCTACAGAGCATAAGAGACCTTTTAAGAACAAAGTGGAAAAGGGAAGACAATGCAAAATTGTTATCACTATTGGTTAATGTCTCAGTTCTAAAAATATTGTACATTACTTTTACACTTCACTGTGGACTTGTACAGATTTCAGTTTTTTGCTTTTATGTGTGTATAGATTCCAAATGAAAACACTGTAAGATTCTTAGACTGATAAATCACAACCTGCCGCTTGGTTAGAAAACCCTCATGTGGACTTCAAAAACTGCAAAGAACACTAAAAGCAATCAAAATTTCCCCTGGCAAAAAAGGCTTGGCAGAAGTCAGACAAAGCACATGAGCAAAAGGGCTCCTTGGCTTGATGACTCTGAGTTAAGTTAATGTTCTCGACAATCATAGAGGTCAAAGACCAAATCTAGGTTGTTTACCTTTCTATCCTCTCAAGCATAGCACATAGTAGGAACTCTTATTTATAGAATGAACATATATTATCACATGTCCATGATCCCAAAATACATGAAAGTCCACAACTTCTCAAGACTGCCTACATAAGAAAGTAAAACAAATAAACAAAAAAAACAGGTCACTTTGCTTCAAGTTTACTTATTTACCATACTCATTTACAGTGAACATTTTAGGTAACTGACTTTTTTCAAGTTTTATTTACTACAGTGGAAATCAACTATACTTAAAGAATACTTAACCACACCCACACTTATCTTAGCTACTTCTTTAGGATTAATACTGGCTCTAAAATGAAAACTGGTACTATGATTGGTTTGATTAGCTGGTTAAATAATCATGAGAACAAATGGTTGTATCACAGGATTGATTCTTCAGAGGAATCAAACTCATGACTTTTCCCCTCTATAACTTGAGATTGCAACCCTATACTACAGCCAACTCAAAGGCTTCTAGACAGTGCTTATGTGAACCACCAGTCACTAGGGTCCAGCCATGGATTATGGCTGGTTTGGCATAAATCCATCAATTCTTTTTTGTTTTTTTTTGACAGGCAGAGTTAGATGGTGAGAGAGAGAGAGACAGAGAGAAAGGTCCTCCTTCCATTAGTTCACCCCCAAATGGCCGCCATGGCCATTGCGCTGCACCAATCCCAAGCCAGGAGCCAGGTGCTTCCTCCTGGTCTCCCATGCGGGTGCAGGGCCCAAGGACCTGGGCCATCCTCCACTACCTTCCCGGGCCAGAGCAGAGAGCTGGACTGGAAGAGGAGCAACCGGGACAGAACCAGCGCCCCAACCGGGACTAGAACCCAGAGTACTGGTGCTGCAGGGGGAGGATTAGCCTAGTGAGCTGCAGCGCCCGCCAATCCATCAACTCTTTATGGACAGCAAGTCGATTCTGTCATCTCCAAATGTGAAGAATAATTTTCTAAACTGCCAATAGGGAAATCCAGATTGCTTCCCTAATAAAAGCAGCCTAGGGGGCGGAGCCAAGATGGCGGATAGTGAGGACGTGTGCCTTAGTTTGGGAAAATAAACTTTCATAAAAGTGGAATTACTGTAGCCTCAGGAAAAGACTCAAGAAAAAAAACTGCAGAGGAAACGCTTCCGGATCTTGTGGATGAGACACAGAGGACTTACAGGGAACCCACCGCGTGGAAAACCAACCGAGACGAGACGAGCAGCAGCGGCGGGAGAGGAGCCAGAGCCACAGAATCTCGCCAGCGCGGGAACGGAGGATGGTAAGACAAAGACCTGAGAAGTCCGAGACATTGGGGGGAGGGGGAACAGAGGCCTCTCCCTTCACTCACCAAGCAAACAAAGAGCACCGCGATTTTACATATGTAAAGCTCAGCCAAACTCAATATCTTTAGCGAAACTGGAGAACACATTGAGGGCTGCATAAACTCTGTGTATGGTCCCAGGGGTAGATCAAACGAATACTCACAGAGGCTAGATTTCAACTACCCTCAACTCCACTCCCAACTGAGTGAAGAGAAAAAAAAGAGAGAGAGAGAGAGAGAGAGAGAGAGAGAGAGAGAGAGAGAGAGTCCTAGCAAGGAGCAAGTAATCTGGGAGAGTCGCTCTTTACACAGCCTTAAACCTCAAGAAACAAGCATAGCTCTCTGGCCACACCCATCACAGCCCCTAAGGCTCCAACAAAACAGACAGCTCACTTAGAGGCATAGTATAATGAGAGAAAAAACAAAAACAAAAACAAAAACACCACAAATTATCTCTAACATGCCAAGCAAGAAACATAGAAGTGGAGGTTCTAAGAACAAGGAAGGCACTATGACGCCCCCAAGTGAACAAGACACGACAATGCAAGATTATGAAGATGAAGAGATAGAGCAAATGCAAGAGGCAGATTTCAAAAAATTCATAAGAACATTAAGAAGTTCTCAAAAACAAATTCTTGAACTACAGAAATCCTTAATGGACAAGATAGAAAATCTCTCCCGTGAAAATGAAATATTAAGGAGGAATCAAAATGAAATGAAAAAATTAGTGGAACAGGAAACTGCGATACTGACAAAAAACCTCAATGAAATGAAGAACTCAATAGATCAAATGGCAAACACATTAGAGAGCCTTAAAAACAGAATGGGTGAAGCAGAAGAGAGAATATCGGAATTAGAAGACAGAGAACAGGAAAGGAAACAGTCAAATCAAAGAAAAGAAGAAGAAATCAGAAATCTAAAAAATACTGTCAGGAATCTACAGGATACTATTAAAAAACCCAACATTCGGGTTCTAGGAGTACCTGAAGGCATGGAAAGGGAGAAAGGATTAGAAGGCCTTTTTAGTGAGATACTAGCAGAAAATTTCCCAGGTTTGGAGAAGGACAGAGACATCCTAGTACAGGAAGCTCAGAGAACCCCTAATAAACATGATCAAAAGAGATCCTCACCACGACACGTCGTAATCAAACTCACCACAGTGAAACACAAAGAAAAGATCCTAAAATGTGCAAGAGAGAAACGCCAGATTACTCTCAGAGGATCTCCAATTAGACTTACAGCTGATTTCTCATCAGAAACCCTACAAGCCAGGAGAGAATGGCAAGATATAGCCCAGGTACTAAGAGAGAAAAACTTCCAGCCCAGAATATTATATCCTGCAAAGCTCTCATTTGTGAATGAAGGTGAAATTAAGACCTTTCACAGCAAACAGAAATTGAAAGAATTTGTCGCCACTCGTCCAGCCCTGCAAAAGATGCTTAAAGATGTGTTACATACAGAAACACAGAAACACGGTCACCAATATGAAAGAAGGTAAAGGAAGGAAACCTCAGAGCAAAAGATCACAGGAATCTCAAACCAGATATTAGAAAATATCTTTGGCAAATGGCAGGGCAAAGTTACTCCTTCTCAATAGTCACACTGAATGTTAATGGCTTGAACTGTCCAGTTAAAAGACACCGATTGGCCGATTGGGTTAAGGAACAAAACCCATCCTTTTGCTGCTTACAAGAAACCCATCTATCCAACAATGATCCATACAAGCTGAGAGTGAAAGGCTGGAAAAAGATATACCACGCCAACAGAAATGAAAAGAGAGCGGGTGTAGCCATCTTAATATCGGACAACATAAACTTTACCACAAAAACTGTTAGGAGAGACAAAGAGGGGCACTATATAATGATTAAGGGATCCATTCAACAGGAAGATATAACGATTATCAACGTATATGCACCTAGTTACAGGGCACCAGCTTATTTAAAAGACTTGTTAAGGGACTTAAAGGGAGACTTAGACCCCAATACAATAGTACTGGGGGACTTCAATACTCCACTCTCAGAGATAGACAGATCAACAGGACAGAAGATCAACAAGGAGACAGTAGATTTAAATGACACTATAGCCCAAATGGATCTTACAGACATCTACAGAACATTTCATCCTATATCTAAGGACTTTACATTCTTCTCAGCAGTACATGGAACCCTCTCTAGGATTGACCACATACTAGGCCATAAAGCAAGTCTCAGCAAATTCAAAAGAATTAGAATCATACCATGCAGCTTCTCAGACCACAAAGGAATGAAATTGGAAATTGGCAACTCAGGAATCCCTAGAGCACGTGCAAACACATGGAGATTGAACAACATGCTCCTGAATGAACAATGGGTCATAGAAGAAATTAAAAGAGAAATCAAAAATTTTCTGGAAGTAAATGAGGATAACAGCACAACATACCAAAACCTATGGGATACAACAAAAGCAGTGTTAAGAGGAAAGTTTATATCAATAGGTGCCTACATCAAGAAATTGGAAAGGCACCAAATAGATGAGCTTTCAAGTCATCTCAAGGATCTAGAAAATCTGCAGCAAACCAAACCCAAACCCAGTAGGAGAAGAGAAATAATTAAAATCAGAGAAGAAATCAACAGGATTGAATCCAAAAAAACATTACAAAAAATCAGCCAAACGAGGAGCTGATTTTTTGAAAAAATAAACAAAATTGACACCCCATTGGCCCAACTAACTAAAAAAAGAAGAGAAAAGACCCAAATCAATAGGATCAGAGATGAAATGGGAAACGTAACAACAGACGCCACAGAAATAAAAAGAATCATCAGAAATTACTACAAGGACTTGTATGGCAGCAAACAGGGAAATCTATCAGAAATGGACAGATTCTTGGACACATACAACCTCCCTAAATTGAGCCAGGAAGACATAGAAAACCTAAACAGACCAATAACTGACACAGAAATTGAAACAGTAATAAAGGCCCTCCCAAGAAAGAAAAGCCCAGGGCCAGATGGATTCACTGCTGAGTTCTACCAGACATTTAGAGAAGAACTAACTCCAATTCTTCTCAAACTATTCAGAGCAATCGAAAAAGAGGGAATCCTCCCAAATTCTTTCTATGAAGCCACCATCACCTTAATTCCTAAGCCAGAAAGAGACGCAACATTGAAAGAGAATTACAGACCAATATCCCTGATGAACATAGATGCAAAAATTCTCAATAAAATTCTGGCCAATAGAATGCAACAACACATCAGAAAGATCATCCACCCAGACCAAGTGAGATTTATCCCTGGTATGCAGGGATGGTTCAACATTCGCAAAACAATCAACGTAATACACTACATTAACAGACTGCAGAAGAAAAACCATATGATTCTCTCAATAGACGCAGAGAAAGCATTTGATAAAATACAACACCCTTTCATGATGAAAACTCTAAGCAAACTGGGTATGGAAGGAACATTCCTTAATACAATCAAAGCAATATATGAAAAACCCACGGCCAACATCCTATTGAATGGGGAAAAGTTGGAAGCATTTCCACTGAAATCTGGTACCAGACAGGGATGCCCTCTCTCACCACTGCTATTCGATATAGTTCTGGAAGTTTTGTCCAGAGCTATTAGGCAAGAAAAAAAAATTAAAGGGATACAAATTGGGAAGGACGAACTCAAACTATCCCTCTTTGCAGATGATATGATTCTTTATTTAGGGGACCCAAAGAACTCTACTAAGAGACTGCTGGAACTCATCGAAGAGTTTGGCAAAGTAGCAGGATATAAAATCAATGCACAAAAATCAACAGCCTTTGTATACACAGGCAATGCCACGGCTGAGGAAGAACTTCTAAAATCAATCCCATTCACAATAGCTACAAAAACAATCAAATACCTTGGAATAAACTTAACCACAGACGTTAAAGATCTCTACGATGAAAACTACAAAACCTTACAGAAAGAAATAGAAGAGGATACCAAAAAATGGAGAAATCTTCCATGCTCATGGATTGGAAGAATCAATATCATCAAAATGTCTATTCTCCCAAAAGCAATTTATACATTCAATGCAATACCCATCAAGATCCCAAAGACCTTCTTCTCAGATCTAGAAAAAATGATGCTGAAATTCATATGGAGACACAGAAGACCTCGAATAGCCAAAGCAATCCTGTACAACAAAAACAAAGCCGGAGGCATCACAATACCTGATTTTAGGACATACTACAGGGCAGTTGTTATCAAAACAGCATGGTACTGGTACAGAAACAGATGGATAGACCAATGGAACAGAATAGAAACACCAGAAATCAATCCAAACATCTACAGCCAACTTATATTTGACCAAAGATCCAAATCTAATCCCTGGAATAAGGACAGTCTATTCAATAAATGGTGCTGGGAAAATTGGATTTCCACGTGCAGAAGCTTGAAGCAAGACCCATACCTATCACCTTACACAAAAATTCACTCAACATGGATTAAATACTTAAATCTACGACCCGAAACCATCAAATTATTAGAGAGCATTGGAAAAACCCTGCAAGATATAGGCACAGGCAAAGACTTCCTGGAAAATACTCCAACAGCACAGGCAGTCAAAACCAAAATTAACATTTGGGATTGCATCAAATTGAGAAGTTTCTGTTCTTCGAAAGAAACAGTCAGGAAAGTGAAGAGGCAACCAACAGAATGGGAAAAAATATTCACAAACTATACTACAGATAAAGGATTGATAACCAGAATCTACAAAGAAATCAAGAAAATCCACAACAACAAAACAAACAACCCACTTAAGAGATGGGCCAAGGACTTCAATAGACATTTTTCGAAAGAGGAAATCCAAATGGCCAACAGACACATGAAAAAATGTTCAAGATCACTAGCAATCAGAGAAATGCAAATCAAAACCACAATGAGGTTCCATCTCACCCCGGTGAGAATGGCTCACATTCAGAAATCTACCAACAACAGATGCTGGAGAGGATGTGGGGAAAAAGGGACACTAACCCACTGTTGGTGGGAATGCAAACTGGTTAAGCCACTATGGAAGTCTGTCTGGAGATTCCTCAGAAACCTGAACATAACCCTACCATACAACCCAGCCATTCCACTCCTTGGAATTTACCCAAAGGAAATTAATTTGGCAAATAAAAAAGCCATCTGCACATTAATGTTTATTGCAGCTCAATTCACAATAGCTAAGACCTGGAACCAACCCAAATGCCCATCAACAGTAGACTGGATAAAGAAATTATGGGACATGTACTCCATAGAATACTATACAGCAGTAAGAAACAACGAAACCCAGTCATTTGCAACAAGATGAAGCAATCTGGAAAACATCATGCTGAGTGAATTAAGCCAGTCCCAAAGAGAAAAATATCATTTGTTTTCCCTGATCGGTGACAACTGAGCACCAAAGGGGAAACCTGTTAAGTGAAATGGACACTATAAGCAACAATGAACTGATCAGCTCCTGTCCTGACTTTAGATGTACAATGTAATACTCTATCCTTTTTAGTATTTGTTGTTGTTGTTGTTGTTTTAGTACTATTGGTTGAACTCAGTAATTAACACACAATTATTCTTAGGTTTTTAGATTTTAACTGAAAAGTGATCCCTGTTAAATCTAAGAGTGGAAAAAGAGAGGGAGGAGATGAACAATTAGGAACATGCTCAATCAGACTGGCCGCAAATGGTGGAGTTAGAAATGTGCAGGGGATTCCAATACAATCCCATCAAGATGGCATGTACCAATGCCATCGCACTAGTCCAAGTGATCAATTTCAGCTCACAATTGATAGCTCTGATAGGTCTAAGAGTCAAAGAGATCACACAAACAAGACAAGTATCTGCTAATACTAACTGATAGAATCAAAAAGGGAGAGAAAGATCCAACATGGGAAGTGGGATACACAGCAGACTCATAGGATGGCAGATGTCCTAAACAACACTCCGGCCTCAGAGTCAGCCCTCAAGGCATTCGGATCTGGCTGAAGAGCCCATGAGAGTATAGCAGGCATGGAAAGCCAAGATATCATGGGAAAAAAAAAGACCTAAATGAATGATCTCTGTGAGTGAGATCCCAGTGGAAAGAACGGGGCCATCAAAGAAGGAGGTACCCTTCTCCGAAGGGAGGAGAGAACCTCCACTTTGACTATGACCCTATCGGAATAAGATCAAAGTCAGCGAACTCTAAAGGCTTCCATAGCCCTGGAAACTCATGACTAGAGCCTAGGGAGATTACTGACGCCATGAACAGGAGTGTCAAATTGTTAAGTCAGCAACAGGAGTCACTGTGTACTTACACCCCATGCGGGATCTGTCCCTAATGTGTCGTCTAAAGCCAAGTGATGCTATGACTGGTACTGAAACAGTATTTTTATACTTTGCGTTTCTGTGTGGGCGCAGACTGATGAGGTCTTTGCTAATTATATACTGAAGTGATCTTCTGTATATAAAGAGAAATGGAAATGAAAAAAAAAAAAACCTGGTGTTAAAATGGAAATGGCATAGAAAATTAATTATTTTGAAAAAAAAATTATGTAGGATCTCTGTCTTTAATGTGCTGTACATTGCTATTTAATGCTATAATTAGTAATCCAATGGTAGTTTTTTCACTTTATGTTGCTATATGGGCAAAATGTTGAAATCTTTACCTAATATATACTAAACTGATCTTCTGTATACAAAGAGAATTGAAAATGAATCTTTACATGAATGGAAGGGGAAAGGGAGCGGGAAAGGGGAGGGTTGCGGGCGGGAGGGAAGTTATGGGAGGGGGGAAGCCATTATAACCCATAAACTATACTTTGGAAATTTATATTCATTAAATAAAAGTTTAATAAAAAAAAGCAGCCTAAATGCAATCTAAATACATACTTTCTCCCTTTTTGCGTACTATAATTTCCTACTGGACTCTATGGAACTCTCAGAAAAAACATATACTATAGCATAACCAATAAGCATCACTCAAAAATTTAGGAATGATGAAACAAAAATCTATATCCATTAAGGCTATCCTTTTCTATGATAAGTCTCAAGTCTGATAAAAGTTACTGGATGAGTAAGATGACAAGGCATAAGCTTGGAAATACCTCAGGAATACTATAGAACTAGACCTCAAAAATGTTCCTCTGATTAGAAGTGGAATTACACAGGTGACTAAAAGGTTCTGCTTTCTAGTATTTCACTAAATATTTTCAGCTCCCACATCTCAAAATATCTTGTTTCTGCTCTTGCTACTGGTCTGTTTTGAGAAGGTACAAACAACTTTAGCATGCGTCTTCAAATTATTAAGAGAGCCTGTATATTCTGTTTTCGGTCAACACACAAACAAACCTACTGATCTTCAACGTACCTTCAGTCAATAAAAACCTACTACATCCTGAAAGAGGGTACTTTGCAATTTTTATATTTGAAGGAAATGAGAATGCACCATCTATCAGTATCATACATGAAAAATGCAATGTTTGGACTGATGATCTCTGACTTTAAAACAATAAATGATACAATCACGATTTTAGAATCTGATATTCTTAAGTGTAATTCAGTAGTGAAACACCATATTCTAAAGGGCATTTATAGCAATACAGCAAATAACATTTAGTTCACAATATTCAATATCTAATTGATATATAATTATTGCTAAACTACCCTGTGTTTTTTTTTTTAGGTATGTTTCTAATTGTGTCCATCACAATTTCTAGACTGTATTGGAATCTCTATTCATAGAAATTTTTTCAGTGCTCACACAAAAGGAAGACTTATGAAAATGCACATAAATGTTCTGCATTTGAATGGTAAGAAGCTATAACTTGAATGCATTCACACCTGTAGCAGGCTGTTGCTGCTGTGTAAGTGTTGCAGCCATGATAACGGCTGCTGCATTTGGCATGGTGCCGAAAGGGGTGGGTCCAGTAGTAACTCTGGGTGCATTCTGCCACTTCTTGGCTTCTGCTCGCTTGGCTTCAAACACATCTACTGCATCTCCCAAGAACATTTTCCTGTAGCCAAGGTACTGTTCTTTAAGCACCTAAAGGAAAGCAAAAATAAGTAAGTACATAAACAACAACAATAGCAAAAAATGGCCAATCAAGCTCTCTGTTGACTTTTATAATATAACTAAGAAATAAGTTACCAAAGACAGAAAAGACACTGTCAATATTATATGAACAAAGTTCATAGTTCCAGAGCAGGAAGAATCACAGGTTCATAAAGAGGTCTGGTTTATACAAGGCAATATCTGCCTTGATTAAAGTATTAGTAAGAATTATTCTATTTTAAACCAGAATTGTTAAATACTTTATTTAGCCTAATTTAGACAAGTTTCATGAAACTTTTTTTCAAGAGATACAGTGTTTTCATATTTCCTACCTTTCTTAGGAGAAACCTATAATTAAAAGCTATTTTATCCTTTGATATGGATGTCAGTATTTGATGTTTTAGCTCCAAATTTTGCTACCATTATAATAAACTAAGTGGGCTTGCCATGGACTGAAAACCAAGGAAAGTGTGGAGTCAAAAACAGGATATACAATGTAAGAAAAAAAATCTAAAACATATTGTTCTGTCTCAAATCCATTCTACCTTCTCCTGTGCAATTCCATGCCACAGTCATATACTGTTTGGCATCAGTATCCCACCCATTTTAATTTTAGCTCCACTTCACATAATGGGAAACAAAGAACTACTTCACTGACTCAAAAAATAAACCATTAAAAAGACCTGATACCAGCCATGATTATTATAACTAGTTGCTAAAATTAACAAATTTGTTAATGTTACTGAGGTCTGGCTGTCTAAACAGATTATCTAGTGAGAAACAAAACAAAAAAAATTTCCTGTGAGTTTTTTTTTAAGTTTTTTTATTCATTTATTTGAGAGGCACAGTTACAGACAGAGGAGGGAGAGAGAGAGCGGTCTTCCATCCTCTGTGCAGATCGGATCGCCGCAGCTCCAGCCATTGCAGCCATCTGGGGAGTGAGCCAGCAGATGGAAGACCTCTCTCTCTGTCTCCATCTCTCTCTCTGTAACTCTGCCTATCAAATAAATAAAATAAAAATCTTTAAAAAAAAAAGCATTTAAAAAAGATTTAAAAAAATCTTAAAAAAAAGGTTCATTGCCCACATAGCCATATTGGCTGGAGCTGGGCCAATTTGAAGCCTGGAGCCAGGAGCTTCCTCCAGGTCTCCTACCTACATGGTGCAGTGGCCCAAGCACTTGGGTCATCGTTCACTGCTTTTGCAGGCCGTAAGCAGTGAGCTGGATCATAAGAGGAGCAGCCTGGTCACAAACCAGCACCCATATGGAGGCTTAGTCTACTGTGCCACAGCGCAGGCCCCGAAGTTTCTTTTAAAAATGGACAAGCCTAGAACTTAGTTTGCAGGGCTGGTGCTGTGGCACAGGGGGTTAAAGCCCTGGCCTGATGCTCCAGCATCCCATATGGGTGCTGGTTCTAGTCCTCGCTGCTCCTCTTCCGATCTAGCTCTCTGTTATGGCCTGGGATAGTAGAAGATGGCCCAAGTTTTTGGGCCTCTGCACCAATGTGGGAGATCTGAAAGAAGCTCCTGGTTCCTGGTTTCAGATCGGCACAGCTCCAGCTATTGCCGTCATCTCGGGAGTGAACCAGCGGATGGAAGACCTCTCTCTCTCTGTCTCTACCTCTCTCTGTAACTCTGTCTTTCAAATAAATAAAATAGATCTTAAAAAAAAGAATTCAGTTTGCTTACTAAATTGAGGTGAAAACAAATGGTAACAAATCTGATCAAAGAATATCTTTGATTCTTGAGAAGGTATTAACAAAAATTAGGTCAAAATTTCATGTTAAATTTATTCAACATAATCTAAGATTGTTTTATGGGACTCTCAACCTCATGATTTTACAGTTACTTACATTACCAAAAAATGGTATTTTTTAAACCAAGAAGAGAGTATCATTGGATAAACATGTGCATTTACACATTTATACCTGCAATTTACTTTAAAATACTTCAGGACAGTTGTTATCAAAACAGCATGGTACTGGTACAGAAACAGATGGATAGACCAATGGAACAGAATAGAAACAACAGAAATCAATCCAAACATCTACAGCCAACTTATATTTGACCAAAGATCCAAATCTAATCCCTGGAATAAGGACAGTCTATTCAATAAATGGTGCTGGGAAAATTGGATTTCCACGTGCAGAAGCTTGAAGCAAGACCCATACCTATCACCTTACACAAAAATTCACTCAACATGGATTAAAGACTTAAATCTACCACCTGAAACCATCAAATTATTAGAGAGCATTGGAGAAACCCTGCAAGATATAGGCACAGGCAAAGACTTCCTGGAAAATACTCCAACAGCACAGGCAGTCAAAACCAAAATTAACATTTGGGATTGCATCAAATTGAGAAGTTTCTGTACTTCGAAAGAAACAGTCAGGAAAGTGAAGAGGCAACCAACAGAATGGGAAAAAATATTCGCAAACTATACTACAGATAAAGGATTGATAACCAGAATCTACAAAGAAATCAAGAAAATCCACAACAACAAAGCAAACAACCCACTTAAGAGATGGGCCAAGGACCTCAATAGACATTTTTCGAAAGAGGAAATCCAAATGGCCAACAGACACATGAAAAAATGTTCAAGATCACTAGCAATCAGAGAAATGCAAATCAAAACCACAATGAGGTTCCATCTCACCCCGGTGAGAATGGCTCACATTCAGAAATCTACCAACAACAGATGCTGGAGAGGATGTGGGGAAAAAGGGACACTAACCCACTGTTGGTGGGAATGCAAACTGGTTAAGCCACTATGGAAGTCTGTCTGGAGATTCCTCAGAAACCTGAACATAACCCTACCATACAACCCAGCCATTCCACTCCTTGGAATTTACCCAAAGGAAATTAATTTGGCAAATAAAAAAGCCATCTGCACATTAATGTTTATTGCAGCTCAATTCACAATAGCTAAGACCTGGAACCAACCCAAATGCCCATCAACAGTAGACTGGATAAAGAAATTATGGGACATGTACTCCATAGAATACTATACAGCAGTAAGAAACAACGAAACCCAGTCATTTGCAACAAGATGGAGCAATCTGGAAAACATCATGCTGAGTGAATTAAGCCAGTCCCAAAGAGAAAAATATCATTTGTTTTCCCTGATCGGTGACAACTGAGCACCAAAGGGGAAACCTGTTAAGTGAAATGGACACTATAAGCAACAATGAACTGATCAGCTCCTGTCCTGACTTTAGATGTACAATGTAATACTCTATCCTTTTTAGTATTTGTTGTTGTTGTTGTTGTTTTAGTACTATTGGTTGAACTCAGTAATTAACACACAATTATTCTTAGGTGTTTAAATTTTAACTGAAAAGTGATCCCTGTTAAATCTAAGAGTGGAAAAAGAGAGGGAGGAGATGAACAATTTGGAACATGCTCAATTGGACTGGCCGCAAATGGTGGAGTTAGAAATGTGCCAGGGGATTCCAACACAATCCCATCAAGATGGCATGTACCAATGCCATCGCACTAGTCCAGGTGATCAATTTCAGCTCACAATTGATAGCTCTGATGGCTCAAAGAGTCAAAGAGATCACACAAACAGGACAAGTATCTGCTAATACTAACTGATAGAATCAAAAAGGGAGAGAAAGATCCAACATGGGAAGTGGGATACACAGCAGACTCATAGAATGGCAGATGTCCTAAACAACACTCTGGCCTCAGAATCAGCCCTCAAGGCATTCGGATCTGGCTGAAGAGCCCATGAGAGTATAGCAGGCATGGAAAGCCAAGATATCATGGAAAAAAAAAGACCTAAATGAATGATCTCTGTGAGTGAGATCCCAGTGGAAAGAACGGGGCCATCAAAGAAGGAGGTACCCTTCTCCGAAGGGAGGAGAGAACTTCCACTTTGACTATGACCCTATCGGAATAAGATCAAAGTCAGCGAACTCTAAAGGCTTCCATAGCCCTGGCAACTCATGACTAGAGCCTAGGGAGATTACTGACGCCATGAACAGGAGTGTCAAATTGTTAAATCAGCAACAGGAGTCACTGTGTACTTACACCCCATGTGGGATCTGTCCCTAATGTGTCGTCTAAAGCCAAGTGATGCTATGACTAGTACTGAAACAGTATTTTTATACTTTGCGTTTCTGTGTGGGCGCAGACTGATGAGGTCTTTGCTAATTATATACTGAATTGATCTTCTGTATATAAAGAGAATTGGAAATGAAAAAAAAAAAAAAACAACCTGGTGTTAAAATGGAAATGGCATAGAAAATTAATTAATTCCAAAAAAAAATTATGTAGGATCTCTGTCTTTAATGTGCTGTACATTGCTATTTAATGCTATAATTAGTAATCCAATGGTAGTTTTTTCACTTTATGTTGCTATATGGGCAAAATGTTGAAATCTTTACCTAATATATACTAAACTGATCTTCTGTATATAAAGAGAATTGAAAATGAATCTTTACATGAATGGAAGGGGAAAGGGAGCGGGAAAGGGGAGGGTTGCGGGCGGGAGGGAAGTTATGGGAGGGGGGAAGCCATTGTAACCCATAGGCTATACTTTGGAAATTTATATTCATTAAATAAAAGTTAAAAAAAATGAAAAAAAATACTTCAGGAGAACCAAGGCATCTCTGGGTGAAGAATGGATAAAACAGACTCAGCAGGGTCTTGATAATGGTTGAAGTTAGGCACCTGGGCATTCATTACAATAGTGTTCTACTTTTGTGTACATTTGAAAACCATCACAATAGAAATTAAGGAGGAAAAATATTCACACAGCAGACTTCAAAGGGCCAACAGAGAATCATCTCTAACAACTGGAAAATTAAAGTACCATTTATTAGACTAAATTTTCCAGAAAATCTGATAAAAATCCCTCCTTTAAAACAATTATTTTAAAGCAGAAGGTCTAAAGTGTGCACTATCATTTCAAAAATGGTGTCATTTAACTTTTTAAAAAAATTTAAATTCTATTTAAAAGCTTAGTTGAATTAAAAAACTTTTTAAATGGAAGATTAAAAGTGAAACTATCAATAATCTTGATTTAACTAGATTTATTTTAATTCAGGTTTGGCTACTTTGAATTTTAAAGGTATCTGTTAGAAGTCTACATAATTCTGGGGCTGCCACTGTGGCTCAGCGGGCTAACGCCCTGGCCTGAGGCGCCGACATCCCATATGGGCGCTGGTTCTAGTACCAGTTGCCCCTCTTCGGATCCAGCTCTCTGCTATGGCCTGGGATAGCAATGGAAGATGGCCCAGGTCCTTGGGCCCCTGCACCCATGAGGGAGACCTGAAGGAAGCTCCTGGCTCCTGGCTCCTGGCTTTGGATCAGCACAGCTCCGGCCATTGCGGCCATTTAGGGAGTGAGCCAGCGGATGGAAGACCTCTCTCTGTGTCTCTGTCTCTCTCTGTAACTCTGCCTGTCAAATAAATGAAATAAAAATCTTTAAACAAAAGAAGGAAGTCTACATAATTCTATGAATTTCATCACTAATTTATTTTATTTACATTAATAACTTTGCATGTAGGTGCCTTAAATTCTCCAATTAAAAGATACAGAATGACTTTAAGGAATAAAAGAACAAGACCCATCTATTTGCTGCCTACAAAAAAAAAAAAAAGAAAAAAAAAGACCTTATCAACAAAGATACACACATACTGAAAGAGAAAGGATGGAAAAAATATTTCATGTTACTGGAAAACAAAAATGAGCATGTATAGCCATCTAAATGTCAGAAAAAATACACATGAACACAAAAACTCTCAACAGAGACAAAGAAGGACAATTTATAATGACTAAGGGAACATGTGACTATAGTAAATGTATATTTACAAAATGCCAGGGCACCTTGCTATTTAAAACTAATGCTAATAGATAAAAAGAGAGACAGAGTTCAATGCTATGATATTGGAGGACTTCAACACCCCACTTTCATCACTGGACAGATCAACTAGAAAAATAATAAATAAAGAAACAGAGATAATCTAAACTATGGACTAAAAGGACCTAATTAATATCTACAGAACATTCCACACCACAGTGCAAAATACACATTCTTTTCAGCAGTGCATGGAACTTTGTCTAAAATAAACTATATGATAGGACATAAAGTAAGTCTCAACAAATTCAAAAATAATTGAAATCATAGCACTATCATTTCTAACCACAACGGAATGAAGCTGGAAATTAACAACCTAAGAAACTAGAAAATATACAGCAACATGGAGACTGAAGAACATGCTCCTGAATGAACATGGGGTCATAGAAGAAATCAAAGGGAAATTAAAAAAAATCCTAGAAGTAAATGAAGATGATGACACACATGTCAAATCTTATGGGATACAGCAAAAGCAGTGTTAAGAGAGAAATTTATAGAAATTAGTGCCCACATCAAGAGATTAGAAAGCCATCAAATAAATGATCTAACAATGCATCTTAAGGACCTAGAAAAAATAACAACAAACCAAATCCAAAATTAGTTGGATGAAAGAATTAATTAAAATTAGAAAGCAAATAGATCAAATTTAAAAAATACAAAATATCAGTGAAATGAAGAACCAATTTTGAAAAAGAAAAAAAAATGATGGACCATTAGTCCAACTAATCAAAGAAATGAAGATGTAAATTAATAAGAGATGAAAAAGGAGATGTTACAACAGATAACACAGAAATAAAGGAATAATCAGGAATTACTACAAACAGCTATATGCCAACAAATTGGAAAATCAAGAAGCAATGTATAGATTTCAGGACACATAAAACCTACCAAAACTGACTCATAAAGACAAAGAAAACCTAGACAGACCAATGAAAAAGAAGGAGATTCAATCAGTAATAAAAAATAACTACACATGTCATGATGCTCTGAAATATAAGTCCTTACACCAGGATGGTGCTCTCTGACCCTGAGTGGGCCTGAGCATTAAAGGGAGGAATGTGGTAGAGGATTTCCTGAGGTGAAATAGAAAAAAATCCTATCCTAGGAATGATCAACATCTGATTGCAATGTAACTAGGATTCTGCTTGCTGGCACAAAGTGATGATTATAACACTTGCCATACAACATATAGCTCAGTATATGTGTAGAAAAAACAATATTAGCAACCATGTATGCATGCACAGTATTGTATGTGAAATTAGAATATCCAATGAAATGTATTTGTGTAGCTAAATATGGGAGAAAAAGAAACTAAAATGATATATGAGAAAATGTCCCTCTTTGGGGCACAGGCTTTGGATAAAAATCCAACTGCAGGGGGCCGGCACTGTGACATAGCAGGTAAAGCCACTGTCTGCAGTGCCAGCAACCCTTATGGGCACCAGTTCAAGTCCCGGCTACTCCACTGCCAATCCATCTCTCTGCTATGGTCTGGAAAAGTAGTAGAAGATAGCCCAAGTCCTTGGGCCCCTGCCCACTGCGTGGGAGACCCAGAAGAATGTTTCTGGCTCCTGGCTTCGAATTGGCCCAACTCTGCCCAATGCAGCCATCTGGGGAGTGAACCAGTGGAAAGAAGACCTCTCTCTCTCTGCCTCTGCCTCTATGTAACTCTGCCTTTCAAATAAATAAAATAAATGTTTAAAAAAATCCAACTGGACCTTATGCTGACATAACAGTAATAATAATAAAAGACTGCTTCCTGCCTTGATGACTCATCTATGTTCAAATACCACTGCAATCCACTCATAATTTATCACTAGAAGGGAATTTAAAGTGGGCCCAAACAGAGTGGCACAGTGGGCTAAGCCACCCCTTGGGGCACCTGCATCCCACATAATGTGGTGGCTCCTGTCCCAGCTGCTCTGTTTCTCATCCAGCTTTCTGCTGATGTACGTTAGAGATAGCAGATGTTGGCTGAAGCATCTGAGCCCCTGCCAATCATGTCAAAGACCCAGAAAGACTTCCAAGCTCCTAGCTAGGTCCTCACCCAGCCACAGTAGCTGCAGGCATTTGGGGACTGAAACAGTAACTGGAAAATCTTTCTGCCACTCTGCCCTTCAAAGAGATGATAATAAATGAACTATTTTACAAAAGAAATATAGACAGATCGAGAAACTTAAAAATAAATTCATGATTAACTTCACTATTAACAACTCAATTTTGATAGTGTGGTATTCTTAATTTCATATATGAAATAAAAAGTAAAAGATTTGCTGTATCCTTGTAAGGAGTTAAGCAAGGAGGCAGAAACAGAGAGAGAGAGAGAGAGAGAGAGAGAACAAGAGAGAGAGAGAGAGAGAGAGGTCTTCCATCTGCTGGTTCACTCCTCAGATGGCTGCAATGGCCAGAAGCTACACTGATCCAAAGCCAGGAGCCAGGAGCTCCTTCTGGATTTCTGAGGAGGGTGCAAGGGCCCAAGGACTTGAGCCATCTTCCACTGCTTTCCCAGGGCATAGCAGAGAGCTGCATTGGAAGTGGAGCAGCCAGGACTTGAACCAGCACCTATATACGATGCTAGCACCACAGCCCTGGCCCCAACTGCATTTTTTAAAAGATAGCAACTGATATAAATAAGGGCTTCAAAAATTTACTTCAAAAAACGTATATTTTCCATAAATGTCTGGTAGAAATTAAACTTGTATTAGTGTATTTATATAGTTTGTTAAATAGTATAATTATATTTTAACTTATGTGTCAAAATCGCTCAAGCCATTGGGTGCAAATAGTTAACTCCATAGTTGGTGAAATTTTTATTACCTATTAAAAGCACCCTACCTGGGCCAGAACAACTCATTGTAAGTGAGTAGTTTAATGTCCAATATCCCTTTATCTGGGTCAACAGTTATAGATAGGGCTTTCCAATTTCTTTGTATGGTTGCACCCAACCCCTCCTGGCCATCAGCTTAAAATTGCCCTGGCACAGCAGCTTAGCATGCTGTGCCACAACACCAGCCCCTCTGTTCCTTTATTAACTCTTAGTATGTACCAAGTGTTTAAAATAGCACCCAATCGCTTTATTGCATGGTCTTTGAGCAGCACTTAATGCCATCATTTTGGTTCACTCTCCCCTCCAAAGTGTTTAAAACTATTAAAAAGGATTAAGCATGATAATTTTCCAGTATGATAATTTTCCATGCTAGGATTGTCTTCAAAAGATAATCTGCCTGGAATGTATATGTAAAAGAAAAAAGGGTGGGGATAGGGAATAAACATGCCCAGAGAACTGTCATCCAAAAACAATAGTTTTGAAGTAAACATGCAAGGTATTGACATTTGTTACGTCACCTGCTCCAGCACCCCTGTAGATAATGGAAAACAAAGTAGATGTGCTCCAGTTAGTAACAAAGTCTTCCCATCCAAACAATTGAGGTAAAACAGCCATTCCTGAGCTAGCCATCACATATTTTATCTTTCTAAATAATATATATTTTTAAAGTAGAACTGTAGAATTAGACTTAGATAGAATAAATTTGTTTAAAAATCCAAAACGAGGGACCAGTACTGTGGCATAATGGAGAAAGCCTCCTCCTGAAGTGCCAGCATCCCATATGGGTGACAGTTCAAGTCCTGGCTGCTCCACTTCTGATCCAGCTCCCTGCTAATGCACTTGAGAAAGTAGTGGAAGATGGCAAGTACTTGTACCCCTGCGTGTATATGAAGAAGCTCTTGGCTCCTGTCTTCAGCCTGGCCCAGCCCTGGTCACTGCAGCCATTTTGGAAGTGAACCAGTGGATGGAATCTCTCTCTCTCTCTCTCTCTCTCTCTCTCTCTCTGTCGCTCTCTCTGTCGCTCTCTCTTTCTGCCTCTCAAATAAATAAATCTTAAAAAAATTCTCAAATCCAATAATAGATTTTGATATTTACATTAATTTTATTCTATCAGTCAGCCTATCTGACACCTGATTGCAAAGTCCCCTGCCTTATATATCTGAGGTCTGTCCCTTTACATGAGTAGTAAGTAAGGTATTCACTGCCTTATTGCATTTCCACAGTGAGAGGGAAGAACCAAAGAGAATGCCCCACAATAAAGCACTTTAGGGTGATCGCTGATAGATAACATGGTGAGTGCAATACTGACAGAAGCTTCCCACTGGGTGAATGGGAAGACTAGTTAAGGGCATCCAGAGTTCCAGAGGAAGGGGATACTTTGGTTCTCTTCACATCACTAATAACAAAGGGTCCAGGACCACCCAACAGAAAGAACAGAACTGCATAATGTCCTCAGCCTTTCAGCAATAATACATCTGTTGATCCTGAAATTTCATAAATATATCTGGAAGACATGTGGAGGAAAGCAGGCTGAGTCACCCAAAAAGGAGCCATAGAAGGGCAGTTCCAGTTGTCTGATAGCTGAAGGGACCACCATGGATGTCTTCAAGTGACTTCAGACTGCTGTCGCCAGTGGTTTGACTTGATATCTGAAGATTTCCACTCTATGTGGAGTACATACTCTGTGATCAACACTTGGGCCTCAATTAAAGTCATATTATGACATGACTCAGTCTTGCACAATAACAATTTTTTTAAAAATTTATTTATTTGAAAGGCAGAGTTAGAGAGAAGGAGAGAAAGAGAGATCTCCTTTCTGCTTCATTCCCAAATGGCCACAATGGCTAGCGCGAGGCCAGGTCAAAGCTAGGAGCCAAGATTTCATCTGGGTGTGCCATGTGTGTGCACGGGCCCAAAGACTTGGGCCATCCTCTGCTGCTCTCAGGGAGCTGGATTGGAAGTGGAGCAGCCAGGACTCTAACCAGCACCCACATGGGATGCCAATGTTTCAGGCAGTGACTTTACCTGCTATGCCACAGCACTGGCCCCCACAATAACAATCTTAATGATATCCATGTGAAGGACATAGGTGAAGTCACTTTTAAACAAGAGGGTGGAGAACAAAAGGGGAATACTAAGAAGATGGGCCAAGACATAGGGAAGGTTGGGGCAGAGAAGAATCACCCTGGAGAGGATTGCACAGTATTGTGGAGGGAGCTGCTTAACACAAAGGGTTTTCTCCTACAAGCATGATGCTGAGATGTTGAGCCCCTCACTTGGTGGCATGAGTGGCTGGCATAGCACAGGTGTTGAGACTCTAGGGTCCCCAAGAGAACCCTAGCCCTATCCCATGCACTGGATCTGAACTTCCCAAAGAGCAGTTAGCATCCTTGGCAAGGAGGTGTAGCCTTATGGAACTTCCCCAAACTTCCCAAACTGCTGCTGTGCTCTCACACCTTTTACCACCACTTCACCCACTTCTTTCCAACTGAGCCTCCTACTCATTTTACACTTTGCTTCCTTAGGAAAAGAGTGTCCTGAAAAAGGAGACATTTGCTGGTGCTGCAGCTTAATAGGCTAATCCTCTGCCTGTGGCTCTGGCACACTGGGTTCTAGTCCTGGTCAGGGCACTGGATTCTGTCTCGGTTGCTCCTCTTCCAGTCCAGCTCTCTGCTGTGGCCCAGGAGTACAGTGGAGGATGGCCCAAGCGCTTGGGCCCTGCACTCACATGGGAGACCAGGAGAAGCACCTGGCTCCTGGCTTCAGATCAGCGTGGTGTGCCGGCCTCAGCGTGCAGGGCATAGTGGCCACTGGGGAGTGAACCAATGGAAAAAGGAAGACCTTTCTCTCTGTCTCTGTCTCACTGTCCACTCTGCCTGTCAAAAAAAAAAAGAAAGAAAAAGGAGGGATTCCCCCAGAAACTTAGGCCTCTAATGTGGTTCCTCCACCCCTTACCCCTGGAATGCAGCAAGCAGAAGGAAGGCAATGGAGGGCACAGGACAGTTTGAGGCAAGAAGTGAATTTCAGCAGCTTCAATGAGCAAGAGGCACAGTACAACTCCTGACTGTGACTGTGACTGTCTATGAGTCAGAGACAAGGAACAAGAGTGTAGTGGTTTAACAGGCAGTGGTTTAACCTGCTGTATCACAATGCTGGCATCAGATTAAAACAGCATGTTATGAGATGTTTTATATAAGCAGAAGTGCAACTACTAGGAAGAAATCTATGAGAGATCTCTTAAAATTCAAGGCAATATGTATTTTCAAAAAACCATGGGAATATTTTAAAATAATTTTCACCAAAATAACCTAACCTTTTAATTCCAATGTTTTTGAAACATCCTCATAGACAACCAAAAGCTTTTTGGGGGCTGGCATTATGGTGTAGTGGTTAAAGCTGCTGCCTGCAGTGACAGCATCCCACATGGGCACCTGCTCAAGACCTGGCAGCTCCACTTCTGATCCAGCTCTCTGTTATGGCCTGGGAAAGCAGTAGAAGATGGCCCAAGTGTTTGGGCCCCTGCAGCCATGTGGGAGATCCAGAAGAAGCTTCTGGCTTCTGGCTTCTGGCTTCAGATCAGCTCAGCTCTGGCCATTGCAGCCATTTGGGGGATGAGCCAGCGGGTAGAAGACCTCCCTCTCTCTTTCTCTTTCTCTCTCTCTCTCTCTCTGCCTCTCTGCCTTTCAAATAAATTAATAAATCTTTTTTGAAAAAGCTTCTTTAAAATATTCAAAATATTCGATACAAAGTAATCAAGTCACAAAGGACATAGAAATGAGAAGAAAAAGTTGAATAAATTTACAAAACAAGAAATGTTAGTAAAATCTTAGCAATAAATCCTTTTTTTAGTGAACAGTTCTCTTTTTTAAATATTTATTTATTTTAAAGTCAGACCTACAGAGAAAGAGGGAGAGACCAAGAGAGAGAGGTCTCCCATCTGTTGGTTCACTCTCCAGATAGCCACAAAGGCCCAGGGCTAGGCCAGACCAAAATGAGGAGCTAGGAGCCTCTTCCAGGTCTCCCATGCAGGTGGCAGGAGTCCAAACACTTGGACCATCTTCCACTGCTTTTCCCAGACTATTAGAAGGGAGCTGGCTAGGAAGCAGAGCAGCCAGGATACAAACCAGTACCTACATTTGATGCTGGCATCACTGGTGGCACCTTTACCCACCAGGCTCAATTCTGGCCTGAGTAATAAATTTTTAACTATTAATAATTTTTTGGAAAGTAAATGAGTTAAATTCTCAAAACAAAAGCCATGGAGTGGATGCATGAATAAAACAAAACTAAGATATGACTATATGTTGGATACAAGAGACTCATTCACTCTAAATCATACTGACAGAATGAAAATGAAAAGACAGAAACACAGTTCAATTGAACAATGCATGAGAACAAATGGGTCTAACAGAAATATACAAAACCTCCATCCAAAAGCAGCAAAATGAAAATTCATCTAATGTGCACATGGAATATATGTGGTCACACATTAGGTCACAAAGCTAGTCTTTTCCTTCCTTTTTTTTTTTTTTTTTTTTGGACAGGCAGAGTGTTCAGCCACAGCAGAGAGCTGGATCAGAAGTGGAGCTGCCGGGACTCGAACTAGCACCCATACGGGATGCCGGCACTGCAGGCAGTGGCTTTACCTGCTATGCCACAGCACTGGCCCCTGTTACTTTTTTAAGATTTCTTTTTATTTATTTGAAAGGCAGAGTTATAGAGAGGCAGAGAGAGAGAGAACCTCTATCTGCCAGTTCACTCCCAAAATGGCTACAATGGCCGCAGTTGGAGTGATCCAAAGTCAGGCACCTGGAGCTTCTAGGTCTCCCATGTGGGTGCAGGGGACCTAAGGACTTGGGCCATCCACTGCTTTTCCAGGCCATAGCAGAGACCTGGATCAGAAGTGGAGCTGCTAGGACCCAAATTGGCACCCATGTGGGATGCAGGCACTGCAGATGGTGGCCTTACCCACTACACCACAGCACTTGCTGGCCCCTAGATTATCAATTTTATTTTATTATTTTTGAAGATTTATTTTATTTATTGAAAGACAGAGTTACAGAGAGAGGTAGAGACAGAGAGAGAAGTCTTCCATCCACTGGTTTACCCCCAGATGGCTGCAGTGGCCAGAGGTGCACCCTTCCAAAGCCAGGAGATTCTTCTGGGTCTCCCATGTGGGTGCAGGGGCCAAAGGACTTGGGCCATCTTCTACTGCTTTCCCAGGTCATCGCAGATAGCTGGATCAGAAGAGGAGCAGCCAGGACTAGAAGCAGCACCCATATGTGATGCTGGCGCTTCAGGCCAGGGCTTTAACCCACTGCACCACAGCATGGGCACCTAGATTATCGATTTTATTGATGCATAATTATTCATATTAATGTGTAATGATCCTTTGCACTGCTATCAATCATAGCATCTCTTCATATCTGGTTTTATTTGCGCTTTTTTTATTTGATGTAAGAATTTGTCAGTTTTGTCAAGATTTAAGAATATGCTTACTCTATTATTTCATGATCTATTTTTTATTACTGTTTTGATCTTTGTTGCTTCTTTTTCTGCTAACTTTATGTTTAGATTTTTCTTAATTTACTGAGTTATAGATACCATTAGGTTACTAGATTATTTCAGATCTTTTATTTTTATTTTATTTTTTAAGATTTTATTTATTTTTTTAAAGATCTAATTTATTTATTGAAAGACAGAGTTACAGAGAGAGGTAGAGACAGAGAGAGAGGTCTTCCATTCACTGGTTCACTCCTTAGATGCCTGCAATGGCTGGAGCTATGCTGATCCAAAGCCAAGAGCCAGGAGCTTCTTCTGGGTCTCCCATGTAGATGCAGGGGCCCAAGGATTTGGGCCATCTCCTACTGCTATCCCAGGCCATCACAGAGACCTGGATTGGAAGAGGAGCAGCCAGGACTAGTACCGCCGCCCATATAGGATGCCGGCACTTCAGGCCAGGGTATTAACTGGCTGCACCATTGCACTGGCCCCAAGATTTTATTTGAGAGATAAAGTTACAGACAGATAGGGGGACACAGAGAATAGGGTCTTCCATCCACTGGATCACTCCCCAGATGGCTACAATAGCCATAGCTGGGCTGATCTGAATCCAGGAGCCAGGAGCTTCCTCTGGGTCTCTCACATGATTGCAGGGGGCCCAAGCACTTGCGCCATCTTCTGCTGCTTTCCCAGGCCATAGCAGAGAGCTGAATTGGAAGAGAATCAGCCAGACCCGAACTGGTGCCCATATAGGATTCTGGCACTACAGGTGTAAGCTTAGATCTGGCCTCCAGATCTTTTATGTTGGAGTGATGTTGTGATATGTTTTGCTGCATTCTATAAGCTTTTTTATGTTTTGTTTCTTTTTTTTTTTAAATTTTTGACAGGCAGAGTGGACAGTGAGAGAGGGAGACAGAGAGAAAGGTCTTCCTTTGCCATTGGTTCACCCTCCAAAGGCCGCGCTGATCCGAAGCCAGGAGCCAGGTGCTTATCTTGGTCTCCCATGGGGGTACAGGGCCCAAACACTTGGGCCATCCTCCCCTACACTCCCAGGCCAGAGCAGAGAGCTGGCCTGGAAGAGGGGCAACCGGGACAGAATCCAGCGCCCGAACCAGGACTAGAACCCGGTGTGCCGGCTCCGCTAGGCGGAGGATTAGCCTGTTGAGCCACGGTGCCAGCCATGCCTCAAGATATTTTTAACTTCATTTTTAAGTGTTTTTTGAACCAATAGTTGTTAAGAGCATATTGCTTTATTCCCACATATTTATAAATTTTATAAACTACCTGTAATGGTTTCTACTTTCATGTCACTGATTTGAAATTATATTTGACATAATATTAGTCTTATATTTTTAAGACTAGCTTTGTGGGCCGGTGCCATGGCTCAATAGGCTAATCCTCTGCCTGCGGCACTGGCACACTGGTTCTAGTCCCGGTCAGGGCACCAGATTCTGTCCCAGTTGCCCCTCTTCCAGGCCAGCTCTCTGCTGTGGCCCAGGAGTGCAGTGGAGGATGGCTCAAGTCCTTGGGCCCTGCACCCCATGGGAGACTAGGGGAAGCACCTGGCTCCTGGCTTCGGATCAGCGCGGTGTGCCGGCTGCAGCTTGCCGGCCATGGCAGCCTTTGGAGGGTGAACCAACAGCAAAAGGCAGAATAGGGCACTCTCCTGTGCCCATGTGACTGATCCATCACCCAGGCCTATGTCTATACCCACGTGACTAGCCATCACCCAGGCATGTGCCCTCATGACAGAGCCACTACCCAGGCCTGTGTCTTTTGCCCACATGACAGATCCATCACCCAGTCCTGCATTCTGTGTCTATGACAGAGCTGTCACTAAGACCTGTGTCCCAGTCCCATGTTACAGAGCCATCACCCAGGGCTGTGTCCTGTGCCCACATGACAGCCATCATCTAGGTCTTCGCCCTGTGCCTATATGACAGAGACACCACCAAGGCCTGCGCCCAGTGCTCATGACAGAGCCACCACCCAGGACTGAGTCCTGTACCCACATAACAGAGCTGTCACACAGGCCTGTGTCTTGTGCCCACATGAGTGAGCAATCACCCAGGACTGTGTCCTGTGCCCACATGACAGAGACGTCACCCAGGGCTGCGTCACATGCCCACATGACAGAGCCATCACCAACATATGTGTCCTGTGCCAACATGACAGATCCATCACCCAGGCCTGTGTCCTGAGCCCAAATGACATAGGCATCACCCAAGCTTGTGTCCTGTGCCCACGTGACAGAGCCACCATGCAGGCCTGTGTCATTTGCCCACATGACAGCTCAATCACCCAGGCCTGCATCCTGTGCCCACATGACAGAGCTGTCACCCAGGCCTGTCATCCTGTGTCCATGTGAAAGAGCCGACATCCAGCCCTGGGTCCTGTGACTATGTGAGAGAACCACCACCCAGGCCTGCGACCTGTATCTACACGATAGAGCTATTACCCAGGCCTGCGTCCTGTGCCTAAGTGATAGAGCCACCACCCAGGTCTGCATCCTGCACCCAAGCACAGAGCCATCAGACAGACTTGTGTTCTGTGCCCATGTGACAGAGCCTCCACCCAGGTCAGTCCGGTGCCCACGTAACAGAGTCGTCACCCAGGATTGTGACCTGTGCCCACATACAGAGTCGTCACCCAGGCCTGTGTCCTGTGTCTATGTGACAAAACCATCACCCAGGCCTGCCGTCCTGTGTCCACATGACAGAGCTGTCATCCAGGCCTGCATCCTGTGCCTAAGTGATAGAGCCGCCACCCAGGTCTGCATCATGTACCCACGACACAGAGTCGTCAGACAGACTTGCGTCCAGTGCCCATGTAACAGAGCTATCACCCAGGCCTGTGTCCTGTGACTATGTAACAGAGACACCACCCATGCCTGCATCCTGTGCCCATGTGACAGAGCCACCACCCAGGCCTGTGTCTATTGGCCATGTGACAGATCAATCACCCAGGCCTGTGTCCTGTGCCCAAATGACAGATACATCAGCCAGACCTGCATCCTGGCCTAGGTGACAGAGCTACCACCCAGGCCTGCGTCCTGTGTACCTCTGACTGAGCCAACACCCAGGTCTTTGTCCTGTACCAATGTAAAAGAGCTGTCACACAGGTCTGTGTATTAAGCTGACATGACAGAGCCACCACCCAGGCCTGTCGCAGGTCCACATGACAGATCTGTCACCCAGCCCTGGGTTCTGTGACTAAGTGACAGAACCACCATCCAAACCTGTGTCCTGTACCCATGCGATAGAGCCACCACCCAGGCCTCTGTCCTGTGCTCACATGACAGATACATAACCCGGGCCTGCATCCTGTACCCACGTGACTGAGCCGTCACCCAGACCTGTGCCCTGTGACTATGTGACTGAGTTGTCACTCAGGCTGGTGTCCTGTGCCCACAAAAGAGCTGTCACTCATCCTGCATCCATGGTCCACTTTACAAACTCGTAACACAGGCCTGCATCCTGTACCAATGTGACAGAGTCACCACGCAGGTCTGCATCCTGTACCCACGACACAGAGCCATCAGATAGACTTGCGTCCTGTGCCCATGTAACAGCCGTCACCCAGGCCTGTGTCCTGTGATTATGTAACAGAGCCAACACCCAGGCCTGCGTCTTGTGCCCATGTGAAAGAGCCACCACCTAGGCCTGTGTCCTGTGCCCACAAGACAGAGCTGTCACTCAAACCTGCGTCCTGAGCCCACGTGACAGAGCCACCACCCAGGCTTGCGTCTTTTGGCCACATGACAGATCCATCACCCAGGCCTGCATTCTGGGCCCATGACAAAGCTGTCACTAAGACCTGCATCCAAGGTCCACATTAAAGATACATAACCAAGGCCTGCATCCTGTGCCCATGTGACAGAACCACCACCCAGGTCAGTCTGATGCCAACGGAACAGAGCCTTCACCCAGGCCTGTGTCCTGTGCACTCAGGACAGATCCATCACACAGAGCTGCATCCCGTGCCCACATGACAGAGCTGTCACCCAGGCCTTTGTCTTGTGCATTTGTGACAGAGCCACCATCGAGGCCTGAGTCCTGTGCCCATGTGACAGAGCCATGATCCAGACCTGCCGTCCTGAGTCCATTTGACAAAGCCGTCACCTAACCCAGGGTCCTCTGACTATGTCACAGAACTACCACCCAGGTATGCATCCTGTACTGATATGACAGAGCCATCAGCCAGGCCTGCATCCTTGGCCCATTTGACTGAGCCACCACCAAGGCCTGTGTCTGGTACCCACATGACAGAGCCATCACCCAGGACTGCATCCCATGCCAACATGACAGAGCTGTCACCCAGACCTGTGTCCTGTGCCCACAAGACAGAGCTGTCAATCAAACCTGCCATCTATGCCCATGTGACTGATCCATCACCCAATCCTGCGTCCTTTGCCACATGAGAGTGCCATTGCCCAGCCGTGGGTACTGCGCCCCTGTGACAGAGTGCCACCCAGGTCAGTGATGACCGCACGTGACAGAGCCACCACACATGCCTGAGTCCTGTGCCCACATGACAGAGCCATCACCCAGCCCTGATCCTGTAACTATGTGACAGAACCCACACCTAGGCCTGCATCCTGTACCCACGCGATAGAGCCACCACCCATGCCTGCGTCCTTTGCCCATTTCAAAGCCACCATCCAGACCAGTGTCCAGTACCTAAGAAACAGAGCTGTCACCCTTGCCTGTGTCCTGTGCCTTTGTGACAGAGCCATCACCCATGACTGTGTCCTGTGCCAACATTACAGATATGTCACCAAGGCCTGCGTCCTGTATCCACGTAACAGTGCCGTTACCCAGGCCTGTGTCCTGTGCTTATGTGACAGAGCCACTACCCAGGCCTGCGTTTGCCCACATGACTGATCAATCACCCTGGCCTGTGTGCTGTGCCCAAATGACAGAGCCATACCCCAGGCCTGTGTCCTGTGCCCACATGACAGAGCCATCACACAGGGCTGTGTTGTGTGTCCACATGACAGAGCCGTCACCCACGGGTGTGTCCTGTGCCTATATGACAGAGCCACCACCTAGGCCAGGGTCCTGTGCCTATGTGACAGAGGCACCACCCAGGCCTGCATCTTTTGCCCATGTGGCAGATCCATCACCCAGGCCTGTGTCCTATGCCCACATGATACAGCTGTCATTCAGGCTGCATCCCATTCCCACATGACAGAGCCGTCACCCAGGTCTCCTGTTCTGTGCCTATGTGACAGAACAAACAACCCAGGTCTGCGTCCTGTACCCATGTGACAGAACTGTCACCCAGGCCTGCGTCCTGTGTCCACATGACAAAGCCACCAGCCAGGCCTGCATCTTTTGCCCACGTGACAGATCAATCACCAGGCCTGTGTCCTGTGCCAATGACAGAGCTTCATTCAGACCTGCGCCCTGTGCCTATGTGACAGAGCCACCACCCAGGCCTGCGTCATTTGCCCACATAACAGATCTGTCACCCAGGCCTGTGTCCTGTGCCTATGTGACAGAGACACCACCCAGGTTAGTCTGGTGCCCACATAACAGAGCCATCACCCAGGTCTGTGTCCTGTTCCCACATGACAGAGCCATCACACAGGCCACTGTCCAGTGACCGAATGACAGAACTGTCACTCAGGCCCGCATCCTTTGCCCACTTGACTGTTCCATCACCCAGGCCTGTGTCCTATCCCCATGTGACTAGCTGTCACCAGGCATGTGTCCTGTGCTCACATGACAGAGTCACCACCCAGGCCTGCATCCTGTACCGACGTGACAGAGCCATCACCCCGGCCTGCATCCTGTGCCCACGTGATAGTGCCACCACCCAGGCTGGCGTCTTTTGCCCACGTGACAGATCCACCACAGAGGTCAGTCCCATGCCCATATAACAGAGCCGTCACCCAAGAGTGTATCCTATGACAACATGACAGATCTGTCACCCAGGCCTGTGTCTGTGCCCACATGACAGAGCCATCACCAAGGCCTGTGTCCTGTGCATATGTGACAGAGCCACCAACCAGGCCTGCATCCTGTGCCTATGTGACAGAGCCATCACACAGGCCTGTGACTTGTGCCCACATGACAGAGCCACCACCCAGGCCTGTGTCCTGTGCCCACGTGACAGAGCCAACACCCAGGCCTGTGTCCTGTACCCAGGTGACCAAACCATCACCCAGGCCTATGTTCTCTGTCCACATGACAGTACCGTCACCCAGGCTTGCTGCCCTTTGCCCACGTGAGAGAGCCATCATGCAGGCCTGGGTCCTGTGCCCATGACATAGCCACCACCCAGGACTGTGTCCTGTATGCACATTACAGAGCCATCACATGCCAGTGTCTTGTGCCCATGTGAAAGAGCAATCACCCAGGCCTGCGTCCTGAACCCACGTGACAGAGCCATCACCCATGCATGTTTCCTGTGCCAACATGACAGATCCATTACCCAGGCCTGTGTCCTGTGCACACATGACAGAGCTGTCACTCAAACCTGAGTCCTGTGACCATGTGACAGAGCCATCACACAGTCCTGTATCCTGTGCTGACATGACAGAGCAGTCACTCATGTCTGTGTCCTATGCCTATGTGACAGAGCTGTCAATCAAACCTGCGTTCTGTGCCCACATGACTGATCCATCACCCAGGCCTGTGTCCTGTGCCCACAACAGAGCTGTCACTCAGACCAGTGTACACAGCCCATATTACAGATATGTAATCAAGGCCTGCATCCTGTGTCCACATGACAGAGCCACCACCCAGGCATGTGTCCTGTGCCTATGTGACAGATCCAGCAACCAGGCCTGCGTCCTGTGCCTGCATGACAGAGCAGTCACCTAGTTCTGTGCCCTGTGCCTACATGACAGAGCCACCACCCAGGCCTGCGTCCTGTGCCCACATGATAGAGCCAACACCCAGGCTTGCGCCCTGTGCCCATGACAGAGCCACCCCCCCAGGTCTGAGTCCTGTACCCACGTAACAGAGCTGTCACCCAGGCCTGTGTCTGGGGCCCACATGACAGAGCCATCACTCACGCATGTGTCCTGTGCCAACATGACAGATCTGTCACCCAGGCCTGTGTCTGTGTCCACATGACAGAGCCACCACCCAGGCCTGTGTCCTGTGCCCACGTGACAGAGCCAATACCCAGGCCTGAGTCATTTGCCCACGTGGCAGATTCATCAGCCAGGCCTGTGTCCTGTGACTATGTGACAGAGCCACCACCCAGGTCAGTCTGGTGCCCTCATAACAGAGATGTCACCCAGGCCTCTGTCCCATGCACACAGGACAGAGCCATCAACCAGGCCTGTAGCTACCTGGATGGTGGTTGCTGGCACTCAAGCCAGCACTCCAATATCAGATGTGAGCATCCCAAGCTGCAGCTTAACCTGCTGAGATGAATTATTTTCCACAAGTTACATATCCCTCACAACAAGGAGGTAGGTGCCTTTATCATCCACACTTTATCAGAAGTTGTAATAAATGTTTAAACACATGGCTACATGTCCAGGTTTACACACACATACATGAGTCCAATCCAGGCTTCTAACTCCAGAGCGTACAGACTTAACCATGGCAAAACTCCACACTTTATGAAATGCTGGTAGCACACAAATATGTAGCCAATGAGGAATACCACACAATTAGCCCCTAAACTGCTAATTTGTAATTGTCCTAACCATGTTGACTTCCCACAAGAAAGCACACTTTATAAGCCAAGCAGGCCTGATAGTACTGGAGTGAAGGGTACACTGTACTGTATGTTGTTCAGCTGCTTGGCTTCTTTTGGCCTCAGTTTCCCTATAGATAAAATAAAACCAGTGTCCAACTCACACAGTAGCAGAGAGGATGAAAAACAAATGTGTACAGGATGCTTGGCTCACAGGAAGCACAATAAATTGCTGCTGCTATCAGTATTCTTAAACACAGCACTGCTCCCACAGCTTGTAACCAAAGCTGGGTATACAGTAAATCACTGAAAAAAATAGGCTTTTGGGTTTTCTCATATCTTTCAGGTTCCTTGGGTACTACTTCTCAGTCAATAACCATTTGAGCAGTTTTTATCCCATGACAGGCTGTTCAAAGGGGAGAACCAAACAGAAAAGTTGTCTTCAACTCACTACATACTGCTATTGTTGTCAGCCCCAACCTGTTTTCCTTCTACTACAAAATTAGAAGGCACACACCCTCTCCAGGCAAATTCACCAACATATTAAACACCTAACCCTAGTGCCACTGGAATTATTTTATCACATTCATGCAAATCCATGCAGTGTGAAGATGACGGAGTGAGACACCTTAGAAACAGCTGTAGGAAAAGGTCAGTGCCCTGGAAGAGACCCTGCAGCCACATATTTAGAAATCTCGGGGAACCAGGTCCCTGGGGGAAGGGAGGAGGAACCCACAGCGCCTGCCCCGCATGAACCGCAGAACCGCACACACACAGCGCCCGCCTTCTCCCAGTGACCACCACAGCCCCACTGCACAACCGGGGAGACACGGAGCTGCCGCCACACAGCTGCCCCCGATGGCTCTGGGGCCGAGAAGTCTGTGGGCAGAGAAGGGGCAGGACCTCGGGGGTCCTGGGTGCCGGCAGAGCCCCCAACCCACGGGTCTGGGGGGCCGAGGGAAGCCCTGTGCCAGCGCCAACATGGAGTCCAGGGTGCCAGGCCCGCGTCCTGCCGGCCTGCGGCTCCGTGTTCCCCTCTCGGGACCCCAGGCCCACTCACTCACCGTGTCGCGGTGTCTGCCTCCCTAGGTGCCCAGCGTCCCCGAGGAGCGAAGGTGGACAGAGGCAGAGCCCGACTTCACCTGGGAGCCTCGCGGCGGCCGAGCTGTCTCCCGGACCTCACTCCGCCAGAACGCTAGGACGACTGTGACGTCAAGGCCCGCGTGCTGACGCAGCGTGGACGGCGCCGTGCCTGATTGGACAGTGTGCTGGCCTGGCGTGCACCAACGTCACAGAGGACGGAGCCAATCAGCATCCCCCACAGCAGGCCCCCTGACGTCAGGTGTCCTGGACAGGAACAGGAGGACAGGCCTGGGCTCAGGTCTGCAGTGGCCGCCCCGGGTGCGCACCTCCGAGCTCCTGCCGCCCATGGCCTCGCCCTGCTCCCCTCCTTCTCCCTGCGGATCCTGCCTGGTGCTGGCCGGCCCTGCCTCAGTGAGTCCAGGTCTGTGTATCCACTTCCAGAGCCTTCGTTTCCTCGTGTTTCTGCTCGTTTTCCTGTTGGGCCATTGGTATTACTATGTAATACTGACTGGAATAATGCTTAAAGAAATGACAATCGTTTTGTTTTGTTTTTTTTTCTCTTTCCTCCTGTCAATATTCGTTGTCCACTCTACCTTTGGCTTCTAATACTGTCTGTCTCTTTCTTTCTGGTACTTGGTAATCTCATGGATTTTTTTAAATTTTTATTTAGTAAATATAAATTTCCAAAGTACAACTTGGGGGTTATAGCCGCTCTTTCCCCTCATAACCTCCCTCCCACCTGCGACCATCCCATCTACCACTCCTTCTCCCATCCCATTCACATCAAGATTCATTTTCAATTATCTTTTATACAGAAGATCCCACAACCTCATTATATTCATTTATCAGTTGTATTTGTTTCTAGTTATTATGGATTCTCTATAAAGAATTATCTCCAATATAATGACAATTAATTGTTTAGAAATTGGTCTTTACACCCAATTTTTCTTTTTGCTCTCTCCCCTCCACTCCACTCCCACAGTAAGGACTTGGAGGTAGTGAGACTTCCTGGTCTAGGCTTACTTCCATGGAAAAAGCTGTCAATTATTCTGTATTAGATGTGCTGTTCCTTGTAGGAGCCTTTTAAACAATTTTGATCAAAGTAAGAAAGCCACTGCTTTTTACTATACTGCTAGCAGGTTTTTAATTACCTGTAGATTTTTAAATGTTTTTCAACATTAAATTGTCATGTGATTTTCTCCTTGAATTTTTCACCTACCTGGAGAATTTACATGGCTTGTTTAGAAATGTTAACCGCTTCTTGTATTTTTTTTATTATACATCACTGGTTATTCATTATATTTTCATATGTGGTTTAATTTACTATAAAAATACTAAGGATTTATACATCTGTATATGAAAGAGAGGCTCATACTTAATTCATATTTCAAGTTCTGATCACCTTCATCATAATCAATGTAATGCTGGCTTTCTAAAAGAAATGTGAAAATATGCTACACTTATTTATATTTGGTACATCTGGGAAATATAGATATGTTTTTTATTTCTTAAGTATTTGGAATATTTTGTGTTTCTGTAACTGAAGTTTTGACTCTGTAAGTGTTTTATTGGTCGGTGGTCTTCAAATTGGGATTCAACTTGCTTGGTTTAGTTTGGAGTTTTCCTACTTTACATTTCTTATATTGGATTTTAGGAATTTACATTTGTGTTTGTGAATTTGATTTTCAAAGTATAGTGGGTTTTTATCTCTAGTCAAATTTTTACCCCTAAGAGTTTTACATTTTTTCTAGATCTTGACAAGGCTATCTTCTGTGTAAACAATTGTTTTAATAACTGAAAATAGACACTAGTGTTACTTTTCCCAGTGTTTCCTCAGTTACTTTTACTCATAGTTTATTCATTTTGTTAACATTAAAAAGTGTATCCTGGGGCTGGTGCTATGTTGCAGCAGGTAAAGCCCCACCTGCAGAGCTGGCATGCCATATGGGCAGCGATTGTTGAGCTTGTACCAAGTGGTTTGATCCTAACTTCCCTGTGGGATGTCTTGAAATCTGGTATTGTGCTGACACTAACTTTGATTTCCTTTGTACAATTGCTGTAGTTATTCAGGATCTCTTGTTCTTCCATATGAATTTTAGCATAATTTTATATTTCTTTATTTTTATTTATTTATTTTTGACAGGCAGAGTGGACAATGAGACAGAGAGAGACAGAAAGAAAGGTCTTCCTTTGCCATTGGTTCACCCTCCAGTGGCTGCCGCGGCCGGCGGGCTGTGGCCGAAGCCAGGAGCCAGGTGCTTCTCCTGGTCTCCCATGGG
This sequence comes from Lepus europaeus, assembly GCF_033115175.1. Taxonomy (NCBI): domain Eukaryota; kingdom Metazoa; phylum Chordata; class Mammalia; order Lagomorpha; family Leporidae; genus Lepus; species Lepus europaeus. Next base: position 9,091,370 of record NW_026909167.1, on the reverse strand, counting down.
GTGCAGGGACCAAGCACTTGGGCCATCATCCACTGCACTCCCTGGCCACTTCAGAGAGCTGGCCTGGAAGAGGGGCAACCGGGACAGAATCCAGCACCCCGACCGGGACTAGAACCCAGTGTGCCAGTGCCACAAGGTGGAGGATTAGCCAATTTTTTTTTAACTTTTATTTAATGAATATAGATTTCCAGTGTTCAGCTTATGGATTACAATGGCTTCCCCCTCCCATAACTTCCCTCCCACCCGCAACCCTCCCCTCTCCCACTCCATCTCCCCTTCCATTTGCATCAAGATTAATTTTCAATTCTCTTTATATACAGAAGATCAATTTAGTATAAAGATTTCAACAGTTTGCACCCACATAGAAACACAAAGTGAAACATATTGTTTGAGTACTAGTTATAGCATTAAATCAAAATGTACAGTACATTAAGGACAGAGATCCCACATGAGGAGCAAGTGCACAGTGGCTCCTATTGTTCACCCAACAAATTGACACTGTAGTTTATGGCGCCAGTAACCACCCTAGGCTGTCGTCATGAGTTGCAAAGGCTATGGAAGCCTTCCAAGTTTGCCGACTCTGATCATATTTAGACAAGGTCATAAAAGACAGAGTGAGAATAGTAACCAATGATCCTAAGAGTGGCATTTACCAGGTCTGAACAATTATACAGCATTAAGTGGGGAAGAGGACCATCAGTACACACAGGTTGGGAGTAGAGCCATTGGTGGTAGAGTAGAGGTTATGATTACAAAGGAATGAGGCCCAAGTATGCTAGACAGGGCCTAGAACAAAGGAATGAGTCATTATTAGAGGAGCTAAGAAAGGTGCTGACTAAGCTACAATTAAGTTTTCTGATTGAGAGGCAAATAGAACCTGATAGAAGGGGCTTGATAATAATCTGGTGGGCTTTAGGCCTTGTAAGTTAAGAGGCCCAGACCTATCTATCTATTCACATGGGGTATATCCTAAGGGAGATGTGAACCTCCTGGGGAAGGCACTCTGTTGACTTTCATTACTTGGCTGGGCTGGGAGGAGAGCTGGCCAGGTAAAGGCAGGGGGCATCTCTAACAAGAAATTTACAGTTCTGCCTGCAATGTTGCTGAACCTCCTTGGCCATCCCCTCAGCTGCAGTGGTCACTTTGGAAGTTGGGCTGAGTGAAGGGCTTTTCAGCTTAGAGCCAATAAGATCTGTGGCTCTGACCTGGGCATCCTTCGACTCCAGGGCAGGTCCATTTCCAGTGATCCAGCTCTTGGCAGAGCTGCCAGGGCTCTTCACAAGCTGACTTCTGCTGAAGCCCAGGCTTGCCACATTGAAAGCCACTGCAGTGGACTGGCCTATTGGGTCTCCTTGAGGGCAGATCACTGTACAGATCAGCCATTAATAGGCCTGCCACCCATTGCTTCTGATGCCTGGCTTTCTTTTCCTCCTGGTTTGTGTTAAAGCAGACCAGAGGATGCAAGTCAAGGGAGTGCCCAAGTCCCATCTCTAATCTTCGGTGGCCTGAACTACAAGTCTATAGTCACAGGCATGTTCTGTAGTAGTTTTTCTAAGGTAGACAATGCCCATGAGGAAAATTATATTCTCACTTTAAAACTTTCTTTCCCTTTGGTCTGAAAGGGAGGTTTTTTTTTTCTACTTACTGTATACTTCGCTGATGGCGAAGTGAATCTAGCTATGAGATTATTATTTAAGTTCTTATTTTGGCTATGCTATTACAGAAAAATGTTAGCCATCTCTTTTATAAGGTCTAAAGATTAAATTGTGCGTCCTACAGATTCCTTCATAATAGAATTAGTTTGCTACCTTGAAGAGAATAGAGAAATGAAAGAACAAGTTGGGCTTAGAATAGAGAAATGAGGGAGCAAGTCCTAGATCGCTTGCTGACAATAGCAATATCACATGAATACTTAGCAAACCGTTTCAACCATTAGATAACAACTTAAGAAAACATTTACCAGAAGGTCCAATGCCTTCTATAAATTTTAAGAATCATGTATTTGAAAACACCTCTTAAATATCTAACATGGTGTAGTTTGTTTAACCAGTAAACTTAAGCACAACCATCCAAAATGTATTTAGTTTCTTTCTACCAACAAGTTTAAAACATATGATACACAGATTCAGGTCCCACAAATTAAAATGTATCTTTGATTGATTTTAGCAGCTTAAATTTATGGACAATCTTATCTATAAGCCATTTAAAATAAAACTCTTCATAAAATTTCCCCATGTGGACATACAATATGTACACACATATAACACAGCATAATAGACCAATATAGCAATTTCAATAATAGCTTTTAAAATCTATAACTCTTTTTTAGGTTGCCAATTGATTTGAATTGCTTTTTGTTTTTAGTAACCTCAGTTAACCATACTTTCTCTCAGTTGGTACTGTTAATACATTATTGGCTTCATCTGTTTACAGAGACATCCCAAAGTACTGCATACAATAGAAGTGGCTGGAAAAAGTCCATAGGAACCTGTACGAGGACAGCTAAACACAGAACCAACAACGCTTTAGTTTTATGAGCAGCAAATCATATATAACTGTGGATGACAAAAGACTTTAAGTTGCCATATTTAAAATTATAAACGTATCAACCAACAAGAGGCACTTGCTTACTTCACAGTATTTTTGAAAGCACCTGTAGGATTTTACAAGTATTTAACCCTTTAGGCCTCTGGGGCTTTCTCATTAAGATAACTATCATGTCTAGTAACACAAGATCATTAGACTTTTTAATTCTCAAACATTTGTATTAATAGCATTTTCCATTATAGAAACTTAAAGTTTGGTACCACATCACATCTTGACAGTACTTCTAATATAATCCAAATAGCCTGATTAGTTGGTGTCTCTATAAGATGAGAGACATAGGTCCTTCGATTTTTTTCAGTTGGGCCCAAACTGGAAAAAACAAAGTCCAGGATTTACTGGAAGTTTTAGAGTCCAGATTGTTTGGAACTTTGATTTTTTGAATGCCTGTCAAGAATGCCAAGAAGGCTCAAAATCCAAAATATCTGGTTGAAATAAGATTCCTTAAAATCATGACATAACATAGACCAAATTTGATCATTGTTACAAGGTGATTATTCAAATCTTTGAAAATAAGCACATAGTTAAGTAACCCATAGCTCTTAATAAAAATTCAGCTGTTTTTGAACAATTAGAATTTCACAGACATCAAGAGAACATAATAGATTACTTTAACACATTGCTTTAACAGAGCATCAGAGTTTAATTCTATGTCAAAGAGAAATTGAGCTTCCTGTGATCTTTTGCTGTGAGGTTTCCTTCCTTTACCTTCTTTCATATTGGTGACCATGTTTCTGTGTTTCTGTGTGTAACACATCTTTAAGCATCTTTTGCAGGGCAGGATGAGTGGCAACAAATTCTTTCAGTTTCTGTTTGCTATGAAAAGTCTTAATTTCACCTTCATTCACAAATGAGAGCTTTGCAGGATATAGTATTCTGGGCTGGCAGTTTTTCTCTCTTAGTACCTGGGCTATGTCTCGCCATTCCCTTCCAGCTTGTAGGGTTTCTGATGAGAAGTCTGCTGTGAGTCTAATTGGAGATCCTCTAAGAGTAATCTGACGTTTCTCTCTTGCACGTTTTAGAATCTTTTCTTTATGTTTCACTGTGGTGAGTTTGATTACAACGTGTCGTGGTGAGGATCTCTTTTGGTCATGTTTATTAGGGGTTCTATAAGCTTCCTGTACTAGGATGCCTCTATCCTTCTCCAAACCTGGGAAATTTTCTGCTAGTATCTCACTGAAAATGCCTTCTAATCCTTTCTCCCTCTCCATGCCTTCAGGAACTGCTAGAACCCGAATGTTGGGTTTTATAATAGTATCCTGTAGATTCCAGACAATATTTTTTAGATTTCTAATTTCCTCTTCTTTTCTTTGGTTTGCCTGTTTTCTTTCCTGTTCTCTGTCTTCTAAGTCCGATGTTCTCTCTTCTGCTTCGCCCATTCTGTTTTTAAGGCTCTCTAATGTGTTTGTCATTTGATCTATTGAATTCTTCATTTCATTATGATTTCTCATCACTATCACAGTTTCTTGTTCCACTAGTTGTTTCATTTCATTTTGATTCCTCCTTAATATTTCATTTTCACAAGAGAGATTTTCTATCTTGTCCATTAAGGATTTCTGTAGTTCAAGAATTTGTTTTTGAGAACTTCTTAATGTTCTTATCAATTTTTTTGAGATCTGCTTCTTGCATTTCTTCTATCTCATCATCTTCATAATCTTGAATTGGGGTGTCTTTTTCATTTGGGGGTGTCATAATGTCTTCCTTGTTCTTGTTACCTCGGTTTTTGCGTTTGTTGTTTGGCATGTTGGAGATATTTGGTTTCTTCACTGTGGTGTTTTTTCTTGTTACACTATGGCTCTATATTAAGTGGACTGTCTGCTTTCAGTGGAGCCTTAGAGGCTTGAGATGAGTGTGGCCTGAGAGCTGTGTTTGGTTCCTCAGGGTTGAGGGTGTGTCAAAGATGACACTCCCAGGTTAGGTGTGGTAAATCTCTCTTTCTTTATCTTTTTTTATTCAAAAAGTGAAGTAATTCCGCACAGCTGAACGTAATTGGAGGTAGTTAGCAGGCGAATGGTATACCCACAGGAGCCAGAGATTGAAAGCTCTTTCCCAAAGACCACACAGGGAATCTCTGCTGCCCTCGGTGTGGGCTCCAATTCTCCTGCAGTCTCCCCCTGGGTTGCCAAGTTAGATCCTCATCTCCTGTAATTTTACCCCTCCCCCCAGAGTCTGGTTTTTCTGCTAGGCTCAGGGCTGGTGCAGCCCTGAGGTCGCCCTGCTTATGACGTATGTCCAAAATGGCGCCTGCTCTTTGTCTTGCTAGCCTTTGAGGGGTGAGCAGAGAGAAAGAAACTCGTGTCCATATCAGTCACTTTTTTTTCCCTCTCTCTCTTCTAGTTAGCCTGGTGAACTCCCCCTGCCCCCCAGTTTCAAGCCTCATTCCCTCTAGTCTCCTCTTTCCGCTTGCCCGCTGGTGTCTCGGGCTATTGAGGTTCGGCTCACCTCGCGTTCCAGCGCTGGTGTGTTGAGTCTGCCACTGGTGTCCCGAACTTGGGCTCCCACACTCTCCATGCAGGTCCACTGTGAATCACTAATTCCAGAAGAGTTTCCTCTGCTGTTTCTTCCCCTACTCTTCCTTGACCCTGCAGTATCTCCACTTTTATTAACCTGTGTCTTGCCCAACAATGTGCTCCCTCCCTATTCCGCCATCTTGCCTATCTTAAACTTTTATTTAATGAATATAAATTTCCAAAGTACAGCTTATGGATTATAATGGCTCCCCCCCCAAACTTCCCTCCCACCTGCAAGCTTCCCTTTTCCCACTCCCTCTCCTCTTCCTTTCACATCAAGATTCATTTTCAATTCTCTTTATATACAGAAGATCAGTTTAGTATATATTAAGTCAAGATTTCAACAGTTTGCCCCCACATAGTAACACAAAGTGAAAAATACTGTTGGAGTACTAGTTATAGCATTAAATCACAATGTACAGCACATTAAGAACAGAGATCCTACAAGATATTTTTAAAAATTCATTAATTTTCTATGCAATTTCCAATTTAAAACCAAGTTTTTTTCATTTTTAATTATCTTCATATACAGAAGATCGATTAAGTATATACTAAGTAAAGATTTCATCAGTTTGCACCCACACAGAAACACAAAGTGTAAAATACTGTTTCAGTACTAATTATAGCATTACTTCACATTGGACAACACATTAAGGACAGATCCCACATGAGACAAAAGTACACAGTGACTCCTGTTGTTTATTTAACAATTTGACACTCTTGTTTATGGCTTCAGTAATCTCCCTAGGCTCTAGTCATGAGTTGCCAAGGCTAAGGAAGCCTTTTGAGTTTGCCGACTTTGATCTTATTCTGACAGAGTCATAGTCAAAGTGGAAGTTCTCGCCTCCCTTCAGAGAAAGGTACCTCCTTCTTTGATGGCCCCATTCTTTCCACTGGGATCTCACTCACTGAGATCTTTCATTTAGGTCTTCTTTTCTTTTTTTTTCCCCCAGGGTGTCTTGGCTTTCCATGCCTAAAATACATCTCATGGGATTTGAGCCAGATCCGAATGCCTTAAGGGCTGATTCTGAGGCCAGAGTGCTATTTAGGACATCTGCTATTCTATGGGTCTGCCGTGTCTCCCACTTCCCATGTTGGATCATTCTCTACCTTTTTTATTCTATCAGTTAGTATTAGCAGACACTAGTTTTGTTTGTGTGATCCCTTTGACTCTTAGACCTATCAGTGTGATGAATTGTGAACTGAAATTGATCAGTTGGACTAGTGAGATGGCATCGGTACATGCCACCTTGATGGGATTGTATTGGAATCCCCTTTATTTAAGATATATAAATTTCATGTATTTCATATATACAGATTCAGGAAGGTGGTGATAATTTCCACTCTACTCTCCATCTTGCCCATATTCCTACCCTTTTTTCTCTTCCCTTTTCTATTCCCATTCATACTTTTTACAAAGGTCTTAAACTTACCTTTACAGAAGCTCATTTTTAGTGTGTAAGAATGCAACTTATTTGTACATCGATTTTGTATCCTGTGACTTATTGATTTATCACTCCCAACATGTTTTTACTGCAGGGTTTTAAGTTTTTCTCTCCAAAATCATGTCTTCTGAAAAGACAGATATTTTGACTTCCTCCTTCCCAATTTTCATCCTTTATTTCTTTACCTGAGTACTCTTTTGAGTACTTGAGATACTGTATTGACTAAAAATGGTTTATGAGGAGTTACTATCTTGTTCCAAAACTCAGGGGAAAAGTTTTCAGCTTTTTCCCATTCAGTATGATATTGGCTATTGTTTTGTCATAAAGCTTTGATAATTTTCAGCTATGTTTTTACTTGAAAGTCATAGTTACACAGAGAGAGGAGAGGCAGAGAGAGAAAGAGAGAGGGAGAGAGAGGAGAGAGAGGTCTTCCACCTGATGGTTTACTCCCCATTTGGCCGCAACAGCTGGAACTCTGCTGATCCGAAGCTAGGAACCAGGAGCTTCTTCCAGGTCTCCTACATGGGTGCAGGGGCCCATGGACTTGTACCATCTTCTACTGCTATCCCAGGCCATAGCAGAGAGGTGGATGGAAGTGGAGCTGCCGGGTCTTGAACTGGCGCCCCTATGGGATGCCTGCACTTCAGGCCAGGGCATTAACCTGCTGCACCACAGTACCAGCCCCCCTCTTTACCTTCTTAGTTCCAATTTTTTTTTTTATCATGGGATGTTGCATCTTGTGACGGAAGCATCCACTGCATCTATTGATATGTTCATTTGTTTTATGTTGTTCATTCTGCTGATGTGATTTCATTGATTTTTATAGATGTTGAACCACACTTGCATGCCTGTGATAAAACCCACTTTATCATATTACATGTTGTGTGTGAGTATATATATATATACACACAATACATCAAAAAGGTATGATATATATATATATATAATTTTCCTGTTTCATACTTTTTATTTTAAGATATACAAATTTCATGTATTTCATATATACAGATTCGGGAAGGTGGTGATAATACCTTTTTGATGTATTGTTGCATTCATCATGTTTGCACAGCCTCACAGCCTAGAAAGTGTTTGAAATAAGAAAGTTTGAAATCACTACCCATGCTTTTTCAATCTCAAAAAGTCCAAAACATTTTCCCAAGGTCACTGAATGACAGAGTGTACCAAGGAAAATATTCAAAACCTAATTCCAGGTCTGGCACTGTGGTGTAGTAGGCTAAGCCTCCACCTGCAGCACTGGCATCTCATATGGGCACCAGTTCATGTCCCAGCTGTTCCTTTTCTGATCCAGCTCTCTGCTACAGCCTGGGAAAGCTGTAGAAGATGGCCCAAGTGCTTGGGCCCCTGTACTCATTCATGTGGGAGACCTGGAAGAAGCTCCTGGATCCTAGATTCAGTTTGGCCCAGCTTTGCATGTTGTGGCCATTTGGGGAGTGAAGCAGTGGATAGAAAACCTTTCTCTCTGCCATTCCCACTCTTTGTAACTCTGTCTCTCAATTAAATAAATCTTCAAAAAAAGCCTACTTCCAATGACAGTAAATCTTTATGTATATAACAATGTTAAGTTCCTTCTGTATGGATAAGAATAAGTTGCATGGTCTAGTTTCGTATTCATTCAGTAAATTTTTTCACACATTTCAAACTGAACCATTAAAAATTGATAAATAATTGGAAATTTAAATCAAATGAATAGGGTCTCATATAAATATTATCAAGATTTTTCTAAAGCCTTGAGAACAAGCATCCTGACAAAAGGAACTAAAACTGTGTTCCAAAATTTTCTAGAAAGGAATCATGCTTTCTTTGGTTGTTTCTACACAATAAACAGTAGCTCTCTGCATGTTCTTATATTCTGAATCCTCTCTGATAGTCCCGATTCAGTAAAGTGTCATTAGGTTTGCATATTTGTTTTATTACATGCTGTCTTTCTGTGACCTTGGGAAATGTCTTCAACTTTCTGGGATTGAAAAAGCATAGGTAGTGAGTTCAAGCATTCTTATTTCAACCAGTGTCTAGGCTGTGAGGTCTGCAAATGTTACAAAGTGTTAGTTTGGTTGTACTATTTGTTCAACTCTTCAACTCTAAAATGATTTCTTTTTTTTTTTCTTTTTGACAGGCAGAGTGGATAGTGAGAGAGAGAGAAAAAAACGTTTGGTTTTTCTTTTTTTTTTTTTTTTGCCATTGGTTCACCCTCCAATGGCCACTGTGGCTGGCACGCTGCTGCCAGCGCACAATGCTGATCCAAAGGCAGGAGCCAGGTACTTATCCTGGTCTCCCATGGGGTGCAGGGCCCAAGCACTTGGGCCATCCTCCACTGCCTTCCCGAGCCATAGCAGAGAGTTGGCCTGGAAGAGGGGCACCCGGGACAGAATCCGGCACCCAGACAGGGACTAGAACCTGGTGTGCTGGCGCTGAAAGGTGGAGGATTAGCCTGTTGAGCCACGGCACCAGCTAAAATGATGTCTTATAAAAAGTTTAGAAGCAGAGATTTTTTTATGAGTCAACATACACGTGAATGAAATCCTCACATCATCAGATTGTGTTCTGTGCTCATTTTTAATAAAATACCTATTTTCAACTTTATCCAGTTGAAGGGGTGGAATGTTCTAAGTGTAGTCTGTTTGTCATAAAAGGCATGACTTCTGTTTGTTCAAACTAGGAAAATAATCTTTGTAGCTAACCTCAGGTGACACCAAGTTGGGATTCTATTTCTGGTTAAATTAAGACCTCCTTCAATTTCCTGATTAGTAGTGTATTTATAGTCAACAGCACACAGTTGAATGTTTTAGAAGATTTCTCTACTTACTTAAGGCCGGCGCCGTGGCTTAACAGGCCAATCCTCCTCCTTGCAGCACCGGCACACCGGGTTCTAGTCCCGGTTGGGGCACCAGATTCTGTCCGGGTTGCCCCTCTTCCAGGCCAGCTCTCTGCTATGGCTCGGGAAGGCAGTGGAGGATGGCCCAAGTGCTTGGGCCCTGCACCCGCATGGGAGACCAGGAGAAGCATCTGGCTCCTGGCTTCGGATCAGTGAGATGCGCTGGCCGCAGCGGCCATTGGAGGGTGAACCAATGGCAAAGGAAGACCTTTCTCTCTGTCTCTCTCTCACTATCCACTCTGCCTGTCAAAAAAATAAATAAATAAAAAAAAGAAGATTTCTCTACTTACTTAAAAGGTGGAGTTACAGAGAGGGAGAAGCAGAAAGATAAGCTTTCCATCAGCTGGTTCACTCCCCAAATGGCTGCAATGGCCAGGGATGGGCCAGGCTGAAGCCAAAAGCCAGGAGCTTCATGTGGGTGTCCCACATGGGTTCAGGGGCCCAAGAACTTGTGCCCATTTTCTGTCACCCTCCTAGATGCATTAGCAATGAGCTGGATTAGAAGTGGAGCAGCTGGAACTCGAACCGCCACCCAACTGGGATGCCGGCACTTCAGATGGTGGCTTAACTCACTACATCACAGCACCAGTGCCACACAATTGAATTTTTAATTTTATGCTTACCTGCTAGCATCATGCCTTTCTTCAGATAAAGGAAATCCCTCTTTTCACAAGGATGATTATTACACAAAGAAGTTGACAGGTGTATCTGCTGTCTTCTTTTCCAGATTGTTTGGTTATCTTTGTAATAAATTCCTTTTCCTTCTCAGAAACAAACATCTGAGGAACTACTGAGATGAACATTCTATTTCTTTATATGTTAATGGTTTATTATCATTAGAGGAAGTCTTCATTGATTTCTCTCATCAGTACAATCCCAGACATTCTCCTTAAAATCCACCTCAGCAGTTCTTTGTTCTTTATGGTGGGAGCTTTTATGTTTAGATAACTAAAATTTGAGGGATTCCAACGCTGTGGTGTAATGGGTAAAGATGCTGCCTTCAGTTCTGGCATCACATTTGAGTGCTGGTTCAAGTCCTGGCTGCTCCACTTCCAATCCAGCTCCCTGTGATGGCCTGTAAAAGACCCTGCACCCATGTGGAAGACCTGGAGTTATCTCCTGGCTCCTGGCTTTGGATTTGCACAGCTCCGGCTGTTGCAGCCAACTGGGGAGTGATCAAGCAGATGGAATACCACCTCTCTTCTCTCTGCCTCTGCTTTTCTCTCTGTGTAACTCTGACTTTAAACAAATAAAGATTAAAAAATCAACAACATTTTGAGCTGTGTTTTACTTTTTCCCAATAAGTTTATTGAAAAGTGCTTTGAGAAATCAAGTATAAAATTATCCATGAAAAACTTATTTATTCTTGCTAAATTACAGCTATTCTTACTATATTATGCAGCTATGATTTTAATGTTTTAATAGTAAAACATACATTAGAATTTTTGTATACTTTTCTACAATTATTTCAATTTAATTCACACAGATGGTAATTATCCTATAATAGAATGGAGAAGAGGTATATAGATAAAAATTCAAACATGTGCAAATTTTCAACTTCAAATATGTAAATAATTTCTTTTTCAAGATTGGTATTTATTTGAGAGGTAGAGTAACAGACAGAGAGAGGAAGAGACAGAAAAGCCTTCCATCTTCTGGTTCACTCCCCAAATGGCTGCAACAGCCAGAGCTGAGCTGATTGGAAGCCAGGGGCCAGGAACCTCCTTGGGGTCTCCCATATGGGTGCAGGGGTCTAAGCACTTGGGCCATCTTTCAGTGTTTTTCCTTGGCATAGCAGAGAGCTGGATTGAAAGAGATGCAGCGGGACATGAACTGCTACCCATATGGGACAATGGTGCTGCAGGTGGTGGGTTAGCCTACTACAGTACTGCACTGGCCCCAGTAATCCTTTTGTAAGTTAAAGGTATCATATTTGTTAGAGAGATGCTCTTCACACACACACACTCACTCACTCATTTACACTCAAAAGTTTGTAACCAAAAAATCTTACTTGTATTTGGTATTTGGAAAATACAGCAAGTATATCTGCAATGAGATTTAAGCAGATCAAGGGTACACAAAAATAAGACATTGATTAGGATGACTTTATCGAGAAGGTGATCTGCATGAATGAGAGCTATCAGAATAAAATCTTCTGCAATTCTGGTCAAAGTTTTCTAATTGTTACTTTTATTGCTTAGTCTAATAGGAAATAAAATTGATATTTAATAGATGGTCTGCTTCATAGTATTACATACATTTTACTAACACTGGATGTGCTGGAAGTGACATTTTTAGAAGAAACAAGGTTGAGACTTCTAAAAGTAAATTACAGTAATCATTGAATCTTAAAAGGTGCTAATGGTTTTGGAAGAGAATTTTGGAAGGCGGAGATAACTACCAGTGATGATCTAGTTATACAGATTTATTCTTAGGAGTTGTGAGGCTTTATAAAGACGACAGGAGAAACAAAACTTTGTTAAGATTTGTAGTTCTATTTAGTCCCATTTAAAAAGATATGGGAGCAGAGGGCAGGGTCGTCACCAAATTGCCCACTGGAGCCGAGGGCTTAGGCTGTAGAAGGGAAATAGGAGGTTGAGTCATCACCCACACCCACTGTTGCCCAGACATAGCATCCATAGAGACAAAAAGCCTTTGCGAGTTGTGGCTGGCACCCAGTAACAGGACTTCCAAGTGAACATAGATGAGAGTAGAACCACAACTCAAAGTAAATGTCACCGTGAGAATTTCCTGTTCTGAATCTTAGCTCAGAATTTGGAAGCCCAGTGTTTGGATGGAGATCATGGAGATTTTGATGTTGTGGAAGGAGTTATTGGGGTGTGTTTTGTCACTGGCAGAAATCCAGGACCCCAGAGTAGCTCAGAGATTCCCAAAGGGAGAGAACAAAGTCACTGGGGGAGTCTGGATCTAAGTCATGGCACCAATGTAAGGCCTCCATAAAACACCAAACACCAGAGTAAGGGAAAGAGTTTATGCTGGGAAACCCGAAAGACTGGAGGGAAGGGTTGAGCAAGAAAAGAGCCAGAAGGAGAGCGGAAGAGAGAGACAGAGCTCCAGTTATTTCCAATGCAAAAATCATTACATATTTTTACTCCAATCCAGAGATGAATGTCAGCAAGCTACAGTTTTCTACAAGGCTTAAGATAACAATGTTAATCTTGAGTCATGTGATATGTATAAGTATTTTTACCACAGATAATATCATAAATTTTCAATACTAGAGCCTAGTGTAAAAAATCACAGAGCATTGTGAAAAAGATCCATGTATTGTTTAGGATGCATACTGTATGTATTTGCAATCATGACAGATTTAGGGATAATTTCGCCTAGTAACAGATTTGCAAGTAGTATCTCTTCCCATACAGACTACTAAGAATTGCTATTTTAAATCTATTAGCCACTAATTTAAGAGAACTGCACTGGATTAAATTATTCCATGCTATCTCATTTGAGGGGTTGTGCTTTACTCCTCAGTATTTTTTTATATTTCTCAGGCTTCTCTCCTTATTCGTTCATCTAGCTCTGAAGGGTTATTCAGTTTTGTCTTGATCAGCAACCATGTGCATTACAAAATATGTTGAGAAATTCTGGGTTTTCTGCATGGGCTTGTTTTGTTTGTTGCTTCTGATACAAAAGAATAGATATCGTATGTGGTCAAGTTTCACACTTTCCAAAGCACCAAACACATCTTGTTTCCGTTTTGTCCCACTTTCAGACAGACTGCAGTAAACATCTTCCAAAGCTTCCTGTGCAAAGTTGCTGATTCCAACTCTCCCAGCACTATTTATCTGTTGCTCTCCACTGGATTTATCTGTTGCTTTCTCATTGGATTATCATGTTACCGTAGCTACTGTAGGTGACAAGCTAGTGTTCCTGGTGTCCCAGTACACTAGGTACAAGAGATATCCTGATGATGAAAGGCATCAGATCCTCCCACACTGAGAAGGAGGTGTTCCATGAATATGAGATCCTCAGGATCATTGGCAAGGGCAGCTTTGTCCAGGTGAAGCTGGCCCTCAATCTGGAGAGCAGAACCAAGGGGGCTGTGAAGATCATTGCCAGAGGTGATGGGGATTCTTCCGAGTTCCCACAAGCATGAGTAGAAGCAGAAATTATGCATTCTCTGCATCACCCTCACATTATAAAACTGTTATAGGTAGACTACATAGCAGATAGAGCCTGTCTTTTCACAGGGTATTTTTTTTTGCAGGGGGGACCTTGGAAAGTATGTGGTAGGGTACAGCCTCCTTCAGGAAGGAGAAGCATGTTGGTGTTTCATTCAGACATTAGCAGCAGTGGAGTACTGCCATATGCAGCACATTGTTCTGGACTATAAAACATCTATTAGGCTAATTGACTTGGACTTTAGCCAAAAACTGACTGAAGGCCAACAACTGAAGTCATTGTGTGGGACACTTGGATATTATGCCCCAGAAGTGTTCCTAGATAAGGAGTTTGATGGGTATAAAGCCAACATGTGGAGTCTGGGCCTGGTCCTGTACACCATAGCGACAGGGTGGCTGCCCTTTGAAGGGGAGAGCTTTGTGCACCTGAAGGAAGCTATCCTGGCTGGCTCTTAACCTAATCCCCTACTATATAAGCAGGGAACTGGAGAGATGCTGGATTGGATAATCACTTTTGTCCCTGCTGAGAGGCCCACTTTGGCAGATGCTACGGGCTACAAGTGGCTCAGCATGGAGCAGAAAGGGCCCAAACCAAGTGACATTACACTTTTCAGTCTCTGAGTTCTGCCAAGAACCAGGAAATTCATGAAGCTGTGGAGAACCTGGTGTCTCAGGAGGGCCTTAAAGAACAGGACAGCCCCACGACCACCACCATGCAATGCTGGGGAAAATACCAGCAAAGGCTTACAGAAGAGAGGTAGAAATGAAACTGACATGGGGATCCTAGGTTCTTCCAAAAATACTGAAAGTCAGAAATACCTGCCAGACCTTTTCATCCAGCTGAGCTGTGAGGAGGAGGATGGCCGCTTGTCCCCTGCTCTGAGCCGGGGAAATCCCAGGCAAAGGCTTACAGCACACAAGAAGCCAACGAAATTGACATGGGGTTCCTATGTCCTTCCAAAGTTGCTGAAGGTCAGCAATATCTGTCCTTGTCTTCCAGCTGGGCTGTGAGGAGGAAGGATGGCTGCTTGTCCCCTGTGCTGGGCTGTGGGAAATCCCAGGAGGGCTTCAGTGGAACAGCAAGAACTGAGCTCACTAAAGTGGAGCCTCTAGGATCTGCTCAGTATGCTGAGTCTCAAAACTACCTTGTGGAGCTGGGCTTTCAGCTGAGCCATAAAGCAGCCTCCCTGATGCCCAGTCTCCAGGCCAGTGCCATGTTCCCAGTGCTGCCTGAAGGTGACCAGTTATCAGGGCCAAATGCCTGCCATGAAGCCCACAGGATGGATGGTTCCTCATCTGGTATGATGAGGATCCACACTTCCTGGCCAGTCCTCTGGTACAAGAGCCCCGTGACCCCCATATCCAGTCTCAACACCAGCAGCAGTGAAGACCTGAAGTTCAGATAGTCCTCAACCTGGCATAAGGAGGAGGACCCACACTCCTGGTCCTCAGGTACAACAGCCTGGTGTCCTCCATACTGACTCTCAGCACCAGCAGCAGTGAGGCTAACAGGACAGATGGTCCCCAACCTGATGTGAGGAGGAAGACCTACATTTGCTGGCCAGTCCTCAGTTACAACAGCCCTGTGTCCTCTGTCTCCACCTTCAGCATCAATAACACTGTGGATCACTTAGCAGACAGGAGCTGTTCCCAGGGAGTGGCAGAGAAAGGGAGCCTCCCAGAAAAGCAACAGGACGAGGAGGCAGGGACTTCACCTGCTAAAGCAGCTGGGAGCTCATTTGGTCACGATAAAGGAACAGAGGAGGGAAGTAGGTGAACTAGGGGAAAACATGGAGTCCAGTTGGTCTATAGGTGGCTGCCATGGAGATTGGGGTGGGAGCTGGGTGGAGGATGGATATTGACTGGGTTTGGAAGTCAGGCTAAAGGGACCTAGAATGGGGGACCCTACTATCTGGATGTGCTCTGGCATTGGGTTCATTGATTGACTGGAGAAAATTGAGGCAGAAGGGTCAGCAGGGCCATAAGAATCATCTGGACAAGGCCTGAGGACCATGGGTAAGGGACTCAAGAGGTTGGTCACAGACAGAACACAGCTCCCTTGGCTAATGGGGAGATGAGGGCTGTAACTCACAGTAGGGATATCTCTGCCAGCTCTTTCTGCTGTGGGACCATCCTTAAGAAGATTGTCTAGGACATACAAGGGCCAGGAGCAGTTGGTAGTGCAGTCATCCAGGCATTTGGCCATCATTCAACCTGGTGGCAAGAAACCACATCACTATCATGTACCAACCATACAATGCATGCCTGGGTCCAGAAAGCAGTTTCTCATCCATGTACATGAGGAGAAAGGCTGCCACATCATTCTTGCTCTGGGAATATTCTAGTACCTGCAAGAGCCAAAGTCATCATGGCCAAGCATCACCTGGCAGGGTCAAGCTTACCTGAAAAGTCTCATCTCACCTGAAAAAGATACTGGCTTCATCTGGAAACATTGATCTCATCTGGGGGCCTGATGTGACCTGTGAGAGGCCTTAGGGAAGCTCAGGCTTAGGCTCGGGCTCAGCCTCCCATGCCACTGGGCATTGGACCTCAAGAGTAGGAGTATGTGCCTATATTCAATGACCCTAGGGAGACTCCTCCTAAGCCTGCACTCGGGCTGCCCGGGGTGGAAGGGCAGAAGTAAGGGGTGACCTAATCTGCCCAGAGGTCAGGACCTGGCAGGCCATTGTGCCAGTTTGGCACTACACCTATGGCAGGCCTTGAGCCTTGCACTCTGACGACATGACCCCCCAGGAAGAAGCACCTTAGCAAGGCCAGCCAGAGCCATGAGGACCAACAAGTTATGAAACTGCTTTGTTTGCATGCAGCCCAGGGCCCCTTGCAGCCATAAATTGAGTGCCTTTGGGAGGCTGGCTGGCTGTGAGTCAGGAGATTGCAAAGACCCAGGACTGACCATAGATACCCTCAGCTGTCTGCCTCAAGGGAAATGTTTGATAGAGAAGGTCTGGGCTCTGGCTTTCTTCAGGAGTGAAATTCAGATTCATGGACTCCCTACTAGAGCTGTGACAAATATGGTGAGAGCTGCAGGATCCAGACTCAAGTTTTGTGATCCCAACCAAGTCCATTGACATATCCCTAGCTAGAGAAACATCCTCCAACACTGCAAAGTGTATGGGGTTGATGGAGGCCCAGGAGGAAGGCACCACTTCTTATAACTTGTGGCCAGGTCCATAGAGGTCCCTTGCTTGTATATCCATTCCTTTTGTCTCAGTTTTGCATTAGAATCCACCCCCATGCTTTGATTGAGTTTCTGTGACATAAGACCTCCTGACTGGAGTATAATCTGGGAGTCCCTTTTGGAATACTTAGAGTGCCATAGGCAGAATACACCAGAATCACAGGAAATGGGACTTGCCTCCTGGGAAAGAGAAAAGAGGGTTTGCCCAGTTTGCTGCTGAGGTCTAACATGCTCTGAGAGCAACACTGAAGTCCTGTTGCGACCATTTGCCAATAAACAGTGAGGCTTTCAGGGAACAAAGATGTTGGTTGAGCTTTGGGGTAACATCTACATATAATGAAGTGAAACTCAGATGTACAGTTGGGTTCATTTTTGTCTACATGAGCAGTGTGTGGGAAGTAGAGATGCAAGGGCTAGAACCCACATGGGTGTCTCCTAACCAACAATGGTTTGAAGCTATGTGAGAGTGTCTCCTAAACACCAGTGGTTTGGACCCACATGGGAGTGTCTCCTTATCACCAATGGTTTGAACCCTCATGGGAGTGTCTCCTAACCACCAGTCCAACAACTGAAGTAGCAGCTCCTTTGCCTATAAGATTTCTGTGTGGCCCTTTGCAGTCAAACTCTTTAAATTCCAGTGGCCACTGACAACCATTCATTCATGTGTTCTCCATCTCTATTTGGCCTTTTCCCAGAATGTCCTATGAGTTGAACCATAGCATGTAGCCCTTAGGGTATGGCTTCTTTCTCTTAGAAAAATGCACCTGAAATTCAGCCCGGTCATCACATGACTTCATGGCTTGTTCCTCTCTCCCTGAATCCTGTTCCTCATTATGGATCTGGTACAGCTTTTGTATTCATCCCTCATGAAGATCATCCAGTAGAGAGTTTTTAGTGATTGTGAATAAGACAGTGAACATGGCAAGGGGTTTTTATGTGTGCTTGTTTTCCAGGTCAATTGAGTACATAGAGATACATATTTGTAGTCTGATGTTGTGTGTGTACCTTTGTAAGAAACTCAAATTATCTTACAGATTCCTGTTTTGTTTTGAATTCCTTTTTTTCAGTAAATGCATGTTCCTGTTACTCCACATTTTTGTCAACATATCCTACTACCAGTTCTGTTGATTTTACTCAAATAGACTTGCAGTGGTATTTCATCACACTGTTAACACTCAGTATATTATTTTCATGTGCTTATTGCAGGTAGTGTCTTTTTATATACTGTGCCAGTTGTGGGGTGGAAGGGTCACCTTTTTTCTCATTAAAAATTTTTTAGGGTTTGTTTATTTGAGATGTAGAGTTACAGACAGAGAAGGGGAGGAACAGAGAGAAAGATCTTCCATCTGCTGGTTCACTCCACAAATGGCTGCAATGGCCAGAGCTAAGTCTATCCAAAGCCAGGATCCAGGAGCTTCATCCAGGTCTCCCATGTGGGTGCAAAGGCTCAAGCACTTGGACCATCTTCTACTGCTTTCCCAGGCCATAACAGAGAAGAAGAGCAGCCAGGACACCAACTAGTGCCAATTTGGGATGCTGGCACTACAGGTAGAGTCCTTGACCTCTGAGCTACAGTGCCAGCCCCTCTGCATTATATTTTAAGTGTTCAGTGTATAATCTGGATACAAGTCTTTCATTAGCTCTATATTTTGTAAATATTTTTCCTGAGGCCAGCACTTTGGAGTAGCAAGTAAAGCTGCTGCCTGAAGCACGGGCATCCCATATGGGCTCTTGTTTGAGTCCAGGCTGCTCATTTCCCAATCCAGCTCTCTGCTATGGCAAAGCAGTAAAAGATGGCCTGGCCAGCACTGGGGTTCACTAGGCTAATACTCTGCCTGCGGCGCCAGCACCCCAGGGTCTAGTCCCAGTTGGGGTGTGGGATTCTGTCCCAGTTGCTCCTCTTCTAGTCCAGCTCTCTGCTGTGGCCTGGGAAGGCAGTGAAGATGGCCCAAGTACTTGGGCCCTGCACCTGCATGGGAGACCAGGAGGAAGTGCCTGGCTCCTGGCTTTGGACTGACACAGTGCACCAGCCGTAGCGGTCATTTGGGAAGTGAACCAACGGAAGGAAGACCTTTCTCTTTGTCTCTTCTCTCTCTGCCTGTCAAAAAAAAAAGATAGCCCAAAGCTTTGGGCCCCTGCACCCACGTGGAAGACCCAGAGGAATCTCCTAGCTCCTGGCTTCAGATCAGAGTGTCTCCAGCCATTGTGGCCACCTGGGAAGTGAACCAGCAGATGGAAGACTTCTGTCTGTCTCTGCCTCTGTCTCTAACTCCACCTTTCAAATAAATAAATCTTTAAAAATTATATATTTTTCCCACTCCCTAATCATAACTCATTCTGTAGCTTTTTACTTCATTCTCTTCACAATATTGTAGGCAGAGTGAAAGTATTGAAGTTCCATTGATCATCTTTTCTGTCATTCTTGGAATATGCTTTTGCATTTATACAAAAACTAATCATGAAATCAAAGTAGATATCCTTCTGTGTATTTATGGAGTATTTATGATTTCATAGTTAATTAGGTCTGTGATCCATTTTAAATCAGTTTTCTAGAGGTATGTATTGAGATTTTGTGCTTTGCTTTGCATACCAGTGCCAGATTGTTTCAGTATCAAATGTTAAAATGATTAACCTGGGCTGGCATTGCGGCTAACTAGGCTAATCCTCCACCTACAGTGCCATCACTCCAGATTCTAGTCCTGGTTGGGGCTCTGGTTCTGTCCCGGTTGCTCCTCTTCCAGTCCAGCTCTCTGCTGTGGCCTGGGAAGGCAATGGAAGATGGCCCAAGTGCTTGGGCCCTGCACCCATATGGGAGACCAGGAGGAAGCACCTGGCTGCTGGCTTCGGATCCGCACAACGTGCAGCTGTAGCAGCTATTTGGGGGGTGAACCAACAGAAGGAAGACCTTTCTCTCTGTCTCTCTTACTGTATTACTCTGCCTGTCAAAAAATAAATAAAAAAAATAAAATGACTAACCTGGATCCATTGAGTTCTGTTGGCCCCTTAGTTAAAGATCACTTGAATAGGAGAAGCCAATATCTCCATTTTCTCCCATAGATCTATCTATGCATCTGTCATTTCTTTAACACAGCTCTGTCTTCCTTACTGTACTTTTATAGTAGAAAAATCTAAAAAGATAGTAAGAGTCTCTCAACATATCTCCTTTGCATAAGCATCATTTTGGCTATTCTAAACCCTTTGCTTTCCATGTCCATTCCATTGTCTACTGAAAAGCTTGCTGAGACCTGGACTGGGTTTGGTTTGAATCCGCTCAACAAAGTGGGCAAAGCTGATAGCAGTTCTGGGCCTTCTTAACCATGGAACATAGTCCAAATCTGCATATATTTAAATCTTTTGTTTCTGTTATGAGTGATTTGTAATTTTCTGCAAACTGATACCCTAACATTTTGTTGAATTTATAACTCAGTATAGCATTTTTAGTGCAACAGTGGTAATTGTTATTGTTTAAAACATTTGAAAGTTTTTACTTTACTTGCTTATTCCCAGCTTGTCTACAGATAATCTCCACATTCTGATGGAATATAGTTAGAGACTGGAAGGCAGTTAGGTAAATAGGAATACTGACTGGATATTGTAGACTTATAGCAATATCTGAAGGGTGATGATGCTCATGTTTAAAAAACAATTCTAAATTACTAATGCACACTGAGATACCTACAGATGCATTTGGCTTTGTTTTAAGTTATTTGCCACTGAGGGGATGGATGTGTGAGCCTGGGAAGGGAGACTGCTTCAGGTACCTGTGGGAACTATGAAGATGGAATTTGGGGTTTCTTACACTATTCATTCCTGATTGTTGTGATAGATTGGCATAGTCAAAATAAAAAACAAAAAGGCAGAAATATGAGAGCACAAATAGTAAAATAAGGCATAATTTGGATGGCCCCATTCCATGCATATCCTAGTCCAACCTGATTCTGTTCCTGGCTAGCTCTTGGTTGGCATAGACCCCTCACTCTTCACTGTGGCCCTTCTCACAACCTACAGCTGGCCGAGATTTCCCATGGCCTCATCTCTCCAAGCTCTGCTCTCCAGAACACCTGTTAAAGCACAAGGATAACCCTGTCTCTCTAAGCCCAGTCTCTACCCTCACCTCAGGGGTTTCCATTCTACCTCACCCTAACACTCTGAGGCTCTTTCCCATCTGCCTACCCCAGGACCCCCACTTCTGTCCCTCCACTCTTCCCACGACCACCTCCATGTCACACTCTAGGTCTCAGCTTCCACTCTGGCACCCAGGAGTCCCTCGTCCCTCATCCAGACAGAAAGTCTCTTCCCCTGATCCACACAGGTCCTCCAGAGCACCCTGCTTTGGGCAGCATTGCTTTGCTTGCTGCTCTCATTCTCTATTATTAGTGAATGTCCTGGTCCCAATTGTCCCAGCTTGGGGCTTGGTAGCCCATAGCTTCTGAGGACATGATGATGGCTGATCTTTGTGCTAGGAGAGCTTTGGGTATGTGGTGCTACCCACATGTTCCAGACCCTTGATCCTTTCCAGGAATCCCACAACTCTCCCAAGACCCCTAACCTCTCTCAGGGTTGCCTTTACTTCCAAGACGCTAGCCTATCCCATAGCACCCCAACCCCTCTTCCACATGTGACTGTAGTCTCAAGGTAGGAGGAATCTGTTCTTGGGCCTGGTGTCTGTGCTGGGCCAAGCTTCACAGAAAGGCCCATGAGGGAGAGAGGCAGGCTCTCTGTCATGGAATGTGAGTAGCCAGGGCCAGCCAAGTCTGGGAGAGTCTGAGAAGGGGCTGGAGAAGGTTCCAGAGAAAGGAAGGCAAGTCAGTCAGGAGGCCCTAGAAGTATTGGCCATCCCTTGGGCTGCACTTTACAACAGATGGGAGACTTTGGCTATGACAGTGTCTGGTTTGTTAGTGCTCCCTGTATGAGAGTAGGTAGAGGGCCCATACCTGGTATTTTCCTGGACTCTCAGTCTTTACCTTGTTCATGTCTAGCAGCAGTGTTGAGTTCTTCCCCCACACCTGGGCAGTGATCCCCATGTCTGTCTTGTGACACAACTACAGGAATGGAGAGGCTTGGGTGAGACAAGGCCCCAGGGATGGAACAGGATGGGGTGGAGAACAGCTTTTGGTGCTTGGAACATGGAAGCCCTGGGCTCCATGGTGTCTTGGAGGAGGTTGGCTCTGCCTGGACTCTGGCCTCATCACCCACAGTTTTGGGGAGGTGTGGGTTTCATTCCCAGTAGATTCACCCTTTTGGAGCACCAAAATGCATCCCAATCCTGGACCTAGTGGTGACCCGAACAGTGACATCAGATTCCCTCCCTATAAGATGACCCTGCAGGAGATGAGCAGGAAGACTTTAGGGTGAGAACCCTTACCTCCAGCCATCTGAGAGCCAGGCAGGGCCCTGCCTGGAAATAGGCACTGCTTGCACCAACCCTGCAGGAAGCTGTCATAAGAGGACCCTCAACCTCCTCCTACCTTGCTATTATTCTGATATTTGCTCCAGTTCTTCAGCATCTTTAGGCATTTCTTGAGTATGTGCATCTGATGGCTAGGAAGCGAGAGGAGATGGTATAAGACTAGTTGCTGGCCTTTCTGCAGTGGCCCTTGGAGACAGCATAGGAGCCCTAACATGACTGAACTTAAAAGAGTCAGATCCTGAGGCCCTAGATCTTCTAATTGGGTGAGTGTCTGTGGCCTTGTCTTTATGACCACAGGACACCCTGTCTTCAGGCCAGGGCCTCTAGTTGGATCCCAACCCCAGGGTTGCATCCTGGTAACCAATGTCAGGAACCCCTGAGCTACTGTTCAGTTCTGAGAAGTCAGTTTGACCAAGCACCCAACCGGTCCGACAGGAACTGTTGTCCCTGGAGGAGTGTGTGGTGCTCCCCCTCACTGTAGCCCAAACCTACAGGCTGCCCAAGTCTGCCTCTCAGATGACCCAGTCACAAAGATGGGTCCCCACCTTTGACCTCAGGGCACTGCCATGGGTCAGCAACTTCTCACTGGGAGGCAGTGCCCTGAGGATCTACACTAGGCTGAGAATTGTCCACTAATGCATAGAGCCAGGGAAGGGCCAGTCTCTTCCTCATCCAGCCTGAAGCCTCAGCCCAGAAGACTGAGGTGAGGCAGTGGTGAGGCAGTGGTCCAGCAGGTGGACACCTGTGAGCATGGGGGAGAAAAGGCCAGCAGGAGCCTCCTTGTCTGGCAGAGGGGCTCTGGACTTGCCATCTACTGCCCTTCCTGGGCAGAAGTCATCACCCTCTGCTAGAGCTTAGTGAGGACTATTCTGAGAAGGGCTGGGCTGCCCAGGAGTAGGTTGGCTCTACCCTCACAACAGCTGTTCCCTGAAGTGACCTTGACCTGAAGTGACAGGGTCTGGGGCCTAGCCTGAGAACTGCTTGCTGCTGAGAGCCTTCCATCTAGGCACCCACCCATCCTGGTGCTACCACACCCCATAGAGGATGCCCCTTTGTCTACCTGCTTCTCTTGTATGCTTGAAATGCATCGTGCCACTTCCTTGTCGGCCCCAGAAACTGTGACAAAGACCACACAGGCTGTGGCCAGTCTTTTGCTCTGTGTCCTGTCAGATACTCAAGCAAGATACCCCCCCCCCCACACACACACACACTTGGCTTTCAATACCTAAATCATCCATCAGTAAAGGTGGGTTTTTTAATTTATTTCCAGAAAAATCCCTTGGGGCACTGTTCCAGTTGCTCTACCCAGCCCACCTCCTAGTCTCTGTGCTTCTGTTCAGTCCTGGGATGATGGTGTGAACAGATTCAAGTCCTGCTTCCTCCACAGTAGGCCCCCCTCCCAGCACAGAACCAAGGGCAGGTCACTGTAAACTGCAAAGCTTCTTGTTCTGCTCCCCCAGAGATGGGGTCCCTGGGCAGCTTGTTAGACACAGATGCCACAGCCATGGCTGCTCCTAGGATCCTTCTACAAGAGGCCTTTAACCTGACCCCCTGGGACCCAGGGATTTGCTGGACACCTGCCCACAGGCCAGGCAAGGTTCCCCTCACCCCGTGGTTACATGCTCTGGAATGTTGCTGAACTGGGCTGGCTCCCAAGCAACAGGAAGGACCTGCAGCTGCCCCCTCCCTTTGTGAATCCCTGAGCTCACAGCACCTGCTGTACCTCCACTCTGTCCTTACCAGCCCCCTTAGTTGCTTGTGAGTCACTCAGCTCTGGCTTAATGCTGGTCAGGCTAAGCACTGTGAGGGCAGCTGGGGACAAGTTCTCAAACAGGTAGACACCTGTCCAGCTTCAAGAGATGAGTTTCTGAAAATGACCCCACTCCTGGGACAAAATGGGGACAGAAGACTCGCTCCAATATCCACAGCCTCTGTAGGGCCAGGCAGCTGCTTACTCCTTCTCTCTTACCTAGGCTCCACCTGTGGCCCTCCATGGTGACTCTGCAACAAAGGGGGTGGGGGGACTTGGTGAGAGGCCATGGACACTCAGGGGCTGGTGGAACCAGGGAAGTCCCTTGGTGCTCTGTGTGCTGAGGAAGCCCATGACCCTGCAGCTGTGTGGCAGCACATGAGACAGAACCCCAATTCGTCGATATGCAGCCTCCAGTTCTGTAACTGTAACACTCGGCAATGATGTGTGCTGCTTGCTGGGCCACCAAGACCTCCAAGGCTCACAGCTCCTTGAAGCTGAAAGGCAAAAATCCCATCATGACACAACCTCAAAGAACCACAAGGAACTTCTCCCCACAGCTCCTGTCCATCAGATCAGAGGTGGTATCAGCCACACAGGCAGTGCCTGATAGGGTCTCAGAATTGTGAACTGTGCAGAGGACAGGGACATGAATAGTCCCACCCCACTTCCCTAGGAAGGTCACTCTTTATCCTCCTTGGACATCCAGCTGTCCTCCCATGACCATCAGTGCACCTGTGCAGAAGGCTCTCACCCCACTCCTGGCTGTGGGAACCACATGCCTGGTGGGTTCACAGATGGGCTTACCTCACACCTGCATTCAGTGCTCACCATATTGCCTACCCAGACATCCTGACACAGGCTCACACCCAGGGCACACAGGCACCCATGCTCCAGGGTCACTCTGAGGAAGCAACACCATGACTATATCCATGGTCAGCACACAATGGGCACCACTGAAGACTCAGCCAGCATCACCCTCAGCAGCAGCCCAGGGAGGCCACAGCCACCCACCTGGAAGCAAATGTCCCCAAGTCAGCAGGACATGCAGAGCTGGATGGATCCAAACATGCCTCCTGTCTAGAAAATGAACCCCAGGTCAGTCAGTTACTGGACACAGTGGTCCTCTAACTGCCACAGAATGTGAAAAGAGGAGGTTCTGGGTAATGTTAGCATTGTGGAGTTCTACCAGCCCTGTCCCAGAGGTGCCCTCCCAGGTGTAGGAACTATCTGACTTTAAAATATTCAACAAATCTCTGCTTATTAAAACAGCATGATATTATCATAAAAGCACATACAACAAAGGAACAGGGGTCAACATTGTGGTGCAGTGGGTTAAGCTGCTGCCTGCAAAGTCAGCATCCCATATGGGTGCCAGTTCAAATCCCAGATGCTCCACTTTTGTTTCAGCTCCCTGCTAATGTGCCTAATCCTTGGGCTCCTGCACCCACCTAGGAAACCCAGATGAGTTACAGGCTCGTGGCTTTGGCCTGGCTCAGCCCTGGATGTTGTGGCCATTTGGGGAGTGAACCAGTGGATTAAAGATCCCTCCCTCCCTCCCCTTCACCCCAACTTCTAAGTAAATAAGTAAATCTTAAAAAAAATCTAAAGGAACAGAGAGCCTAGAAATAAACCCACATATTTATAGCCATGTGACCTTTGTCAAGGTGCTCAGAATGTACTTTGGAAAAAACAATAGTCTCTTCAGTGAGAATCATTTTGAGAAAACTGGGTATCACATGCAACAGAAGAAACTAGATGCTGTCTCTCAACATTCACATAAATAAACTAATATGTAGCAAAGATCTAAATTTAAGACCTGAAGCTATGAACTAGTAAAAACAAACACAGAGGAAATTCTTCACTACATTGGAATGTGCACCCATTATTTTCATCAGACCCCAAAAGCATAGGAAAGGAAGCAAACATAGTTGAATGTGATTTAATCAAATTAAAAAGCTTATGCATTCCAAAGGAAACAAAGACTAGGGTGAAGAGGCAACTTACAGAGTGGAGGAAATATTTGCAAGGTATACTTTGAGAAAGGATTAGTAACGCTATGTAAGAAACAAACCAATAGCAAAAAAAAAAAAAACATGATTCTATTATAAAATGCACAGGTCTAAGCAGAAGTTATTTCAAGGAATACAGAAGTGACAATCAGGGAAATGAAAAAGTATTCAACATCGCATCATCAGGGTGATGGAGATCAAATCCACAGTAAGATATCAATCATGACACTCCAGTTATCTCAGCTGTCATCAAAAAGACAAAAGGGTTCCATGTTATAGCTCTACTGAGCTGTACCCAGGAGATAGAAGTGGTGTTCTGTTTCACAGTAGGGTGACTACAGATAACGATAATGTACTGTCCATTAAAAATATTAGAAGATAGGATTGTGAATATTTTCAGCATACAAAATGATACCTGTTTGAGGAGATAGGCTTGTTTAACCTGATTTGAACCTGTGTAAAAGCACTATCTATGTATCTCAAAATATAGCATAGTTCTCTATAAATATGTATAATTTTTGTCTATTGGTCAAAATTTTAAAAGTATATAAATAATAAAAAATGAAAGAAAAAGAGAAAAATAATCCTAAAGGAAGTAAGTTCAAATAAATAACAATGATCATAGCACACATCATACAATAGAAGAATTAATAATTTGCAGTTACTTGAAATAAATCAACAAAATATTAACACTAGCAATGGAGAAGCTATTATTTTATTTATTCATCATATATTAGAATAATATAAGAGAAAATTGAGAAAAATTCAGTGTATTAAGGTAGGCCTCAGGATATGAAGTGAGCATGCAAAATTCACTGGCATTTCTATTAAAAAGAAATGAAAATGAAAATAATTTACAAAAGAATTAAAAATCATAAAATACTTGGGAATTTTTTAAAAAGATTTATTTATTTATCTGAAAGGCAGAGTTACAGAGAGACAGAGGAAGGGGGTGGGGGCCTTCCATCCACTGGTTCACTCCTCAAATGGCTGCAACCACTGGAGCTCCACTGATCTGAAGCCAGGAGCCAAGAACTTTTTCTAGGTCTCCTATGCAGGTGCTAGGGCCCAAGGACTTGGGCCATCTTCAACTGCTTTTCCAGGCCATAGCAGAGAACTGGATGGGAAGTGGAGCAGTTGGGACTCGAAATGGCACCCATATGTGATGCTTTACCTGATATGCCACAGTGTTGGCCCTGGGAAAAAATAAAAGACATGTAATATCCCTATGCTAAGAACAAAAATTACAGTGAGAATTTAAAGAAGATCCAGTTGAATAGGAGAGATATATGTTTATGATTTTAGAAAAATGTTTTTGTGATATACATTCTCCAAAATTGATTTTAAAATATATAGAAATGCCATCAAATCCTTACAACTGTATGTGTGCATTCATGTGAAAATTCATCTGCTAATTCAAAATGTATTTGAAAATGCATAAAGCATGAAATAGTTAAGCAGATTTTGAAAAAGAACAAATATTGTGATATTAAACTGCCATTATCAAAGCTTACAATAGAGCTGCACTAATACAAATCTATGATCAAAAGAAGAGATGAAGGGGTCAAGAAAGAGAAACAAGCATGCAGGGCATGAGATTTCTGGTCATATGCTTAGGGGAACCTAGGCCTGGTTCCTGGGTACCTGCTGGGCCCAAGTTCTATTGGGTTTCCATGTCCACAGGCCCAGAGTCTCTGAGAGCAGCTCTTTGTGTCAACCTCAGACCAGCTGGAAGAACCTTCTAGGAAATTCTTAGCTGTGAGGAGACGAAGATGCATTCTGTTATTTATTTGTTTACCATACTGAACCATAGTATTTCCTCATTTCTTTGAAAAAAATTTTTTTTCTCAGAACTAGACAGTTTGGGAATTAAAATGTGGTAACCATGGAAATTAGAGTCCTTGGCATCTCAAATTATTTTAGGTAGTAATTCATTTCTATAGTGAGCTTATCAAAATATTTTTTAAAGTCTTTAATTCCTGTGATGTGTGGTTGCTGAACTTTTTGTAGCATTATCTATGGTCATAGTGTTACTGATATTTTCTTAAACAGCAAACTGTTACAAACACTGCTTTAAACACAGACATTTCTGGTGGATGTGATGGTCACATTATGATAAAGAGTTTTCCCAGAGTTGATTCTGATTATGGTTTCTAACTTACTGGTTGCTCCAATGAAATGACATGTCCATAAGTCTTCCTAAATCAACATTCTATGTGGGATCTTCAGTTCATTTTATGAACTTAAGGGAAGATAATTATTTACTTATGGTCTGTGAAATAGAAAAGTTTTACTCAGGAAAATATAGGAAGTTTGTTACAGATTATATATGATTTTGTCATTAGAAGCAATAGAATAGGCAGCATATAGAAAGCAATAGAAAACCAACAGGAAATTTTAACTAGGAGTATATAAGTTTATATAACTTAAGAATTTTAAGCTCTTGGCTGGAGGACTCATTTCCAAATGCTCTACAGGGTTACAGTCATGGGCTCAGGAATTGCGAGTAAGCTAAGAAGATTCCTTTCTTCCCTTTCTTCGTGGAGATTATGGATGAAGAAGATGTGAGCAGAAATGACATAATTACAAAGCATGACCCTACAAATCCCAACAGTTGAGGTTATTACAGAGTTCAGGATGTGTTGGGCACTGTCTGAGGAGTATTTGCATGTAGAAGTATTTTTGCTCTCACAAGTTTTGGCAGTGAGTCCCTAAACTCCAGGATAAGGTCTGTAACTCCTCTGGCCTGGTGCTATAAGTGTAAGTTGACTGCCCCACATCACTGTACCTGTATGAGTACTGGCTTAGGGACATTTGGATACTTTCCATGGGAACAGCATAGAGTTGACACCATTAGAAAAATGGCCTGCTGTCCTACTACTCAGAAGACTTGGGCCACTGCTTCCTGAACCATAGAGCATGCCCTGTGTGGCAACCTGTAGCCACAACCCCTGTGCAAGGCTGAGCAGGCTTGCTCTTTGCTTTCTGATTGGTTGGCACCTGTGGGTGGTTATCCAGTCAGAGTTGATGTACTCTGTTGGCTACCGAGTTTATATAAAGGCTACTCAGGGGTGCTGTTGCCCTTTTGCCTGCTTGGAGTCCCATGCCGCGGGTTACTTTCTTCAGGTGGGTGCTGAGTGCTAGTGTGGATCCTCAGAACAAGGAATTGAACAGTGAAGAACCACAACTGCAGGAAGAGTGGCCCCGCTGGTGGAGGAGGCATGGCAGTAGGTTCACCAGAATCCACAGGGTCATCCATCCTGGCCGGGTAAGTGCTGTGGAAATCTGTGCATGTTCCCTATGTGGGCCCTGGCTGCAGTCCCAGGAATGCGTGCCTTCAGGAGCAGGAGGCAGGAAGGATAAATTGGTTATTAGATTGTATGCTATAAATGGTAGGTTTTATTGTATGCTAGGAATTCTATATTCTATTGTACATGATAAAGTGTAGATTACATTGGCGAGATCACATACAGTTGCAGGAGTGATTTAGCCTACTGCCTTCAGATGGCAGGTTGGGGAACTGCCAGGTGGGTAGTCTTTTGCTGAGTTGCGGGATTAAGATGCCCTGATGCTGTGGATTTCTACCACTTTTCATAGTTTTTTGAGTCATTGATGCCATTCCTCCCACCAAACTCTGATTCTGTCTCTGTGATGTGCAGTGTTTCCCTAATTATGTGAAAAATTCCTGAGGAACATATCCTGCTATAATTACCTGTTTTCTATTCACTTTACAAATGTGGTAATATGGCCGGAGCTGTGGCTCACTAGGCTAATCCTCCGCCTTGCAGCGCCAGCACACCAGGTTCTAGTCCTGGTCGGGGTGCCGGATTCTGTCCCAGTTGCCCCTATTCCAGGCCAGCTCTCTGCTGTGGCCAGGGAGGGCTGTGGAGGATGCCTCAAGTGCTTGGGCCCTGAACCCCATGGGAGACCAGGAGAAGCACCTGGCTCCTGCCATCGGATCAGCGCAGTATACCGGCCACAGCACGCCAGCCACGGTGGCCATTGGAGGGTGAACCAATGGCAAAGGAAGACCTTTCTCTCTGTCTCTCTCTCTCTCACTGTCCACTCTGCCTATAAAAAAAAAGTACAAATGTGGTAATATGAAGAGAAATATCATCTAAAATTCTATATCTTCCTTGTATATTTTTACATTTACTGGGAATATGGGGACTCTGTTTATTATCAGAGGCAATTCTATTAGAGAACTCCTCCAGAATTTTAGGAAGTAATGGCTGCTGGCTGAGTACTCATTTTAGGAAATTTTAGGAGGTAATGGTTACTTGCTGAGTATGTTTGTTGCAGAAAGTTATAAAATTGTAGACTTCGAATAACTCAAAATAGATTATTTTTTTCTTACAAGCTAGATTTTGGAATATTGAAATAGTATCAATTATGGTATTTTTAGACCTGAGAGAAAAAGAGGGTAACCTTAGTGGGCCGGTCTCCCTCATACCATATACTGGTTCCATTACCACAGATGCTGTGGCTGGAGCTGAGTAGGAATCTGGTAGAAACTGGCAGATGCCAGTTTGGCCTTCACCTACTGGCTCATGGTCTGGGTTTGTTGCCTCAAACCTGTCCTTCTGTGATTTGCTGACCTGTTCTGTCTGGGTTACAGGGTCCAGCAGGTGACACAGAGCAGCATGGCACACTGGGCTTGTCAGTACCCACATCTCAGGCAGAGACAGACTTGGTACCCACATACCAAAAGTTGATGCTGTATTGTCATGTTAGACCATATACAAAAGTGGAGGTGATAGGCTGATGGGGGATAAGAGATGAAGTCACAGTCATGTGTGGGGAGTGTGGAGTTAAGGTGGAACAGGAGACCACACAGTGATGGAGTGCACCCAGAGGACTATGGCCGCATCCCGTGGAAGCTGGAGGTATTTCAGAATATTTCCAAAAGGTTGTGGAATGGCATTTGGCATAGTGAGAAAGACTGCTTGGGATACCAGAGGAAGTAGGTAATGGCATAAGTAGTTCCATTCACACTACCCAGATTGGAGACTGATACTGAATTCCCTGCTGCCAGTTTCAGTCTACCCCAGATAAGCTCTGCTTATTGTGGGCATGGAAGTGCTGTCTTCCTCTCTTTCCTGCTCTATCCGCCTCTCTCACACACATACACACATATTCTCTCTCTGTTCTCTGTCTCTTTGCCTTTCAAACAAATTCAATTTTTAAAACTATACGGGAAAACATTTTGGATATTTGGTGCCAGTCAGAGTTACATCAGGAGTGAGTTCCTCTTGTCATACAGTACAATTGGGTGACTAGGTCACAGTAATCTAGTACATGTTTTATGAGAAAACAGGAGACAGGAACTCAAGGACTTCAACCATAGAATAATATCAAAGAAGATTAATTGTTGATTTGATCACCATACATAATATAAGGATATTGAAATGTCACACTGTAGCCCATAAGTGTGTACAATTGTTGTTAATAAAAATTAAGCTAAAAATACCAATATCTTATTTGGTGCATAGGGTTAAGGGGCTATAAAATATTTAATGTCATGCTAATATTAAAGTAGTTGGAAATATTTTAATTAATATTGACAGTGATAATAAATATGTAAATTGATTTTTATTGTCATGCTGAGTGGAAAGACTGGAAATGAACATTTATTTTTGATTGTTTCATTAACATAAGAAAAATCATAGAGTGTTTGCATGTGTATTTGGAACTAAATTGTTTTACAGCAATATAAAAATGGAATATGGGATTAAAAGATAGGCTTATTTTTTTGTTTAAAATTTAGATTTTCCTGGTGTTGAGAATCATTACACAGACATTTCAATTTGTTCATAATTATTTTTTTAAAAAGGTGTATTTATTTGAAAGGCAGAGTTATAGAGGGAGAGACAGAGAGAGAGAGAGATGTCTTCTATTGGCTGGTTTACTCCCCAAATGACTGCAATGGCTAGCACTGGGCCAGAATGAAACCAGGAGCCAGCAATTTCTTCTGGGTCTGTCATGTGAGTGTGTGGCCCAAGCACTGGGGCCATCTTTCACCGCTTTACCAGGTGCATGAGCAGGGAACTAGTGGAGCCGCTGGAACTGGAATAGGTGCCTATATGGAATGACAGAGCTGCAGGCAGCAGCTTAACCTGTTATGTGTTTGTCTTGTGGGACCCAAATACATAATTCTTTTTTTAATAAAAAGATTTATTTATTTATTTATTTGAGAGGCAGAGTTACAGAGAGAGCAAGAGAGAAAGGTCTTCCATCTGCTGGTTCACTCCCCAAATGATGGCAAAGGCTGCAGCTGAGCAGATCCGAAGCCTGGAACCAGGGCCTTCTGGTTCTCCTGCATGGATGCAAGGGCCCAAGCACCTGGGCCATCTTTGTTACTTTCCCAGTCCATAGCAGAGAGCTGGATTGAAAGAGGAGCAGCTGGGATATGAACTGGCATCCATCTGTGATCCCAGGGCCGCAGGTGGAGGCCTAGTGCACTACACCATAGCGCCAGCCCACCTATGTACATAATTCTTAACATACACACCAAAAATCTAAAAAGCCACAAATGTCATTCTTTTCAAATTTTTATGTATTTTATTTTTGAGATAACATTTTAAATTTACATGAATTTAAAAGATTAATGCTGCACTAAAAATAGTTCAACAAGTAAGAAGTATAAAGACCATGTTCAGCAGGAATAAAAGCAAGGGCTGTAACTATAAAGAATAATCCAATGAAATCAAGTGAATTTCACCTATGTGCTGTAAATTTTAAAGTAATCACAGATCATTAAAGTTATATTAGCATATAAATCTTGTTTTGAAAATTTATGTAAAGGGAAGAAATTTCATGTAGTTCATATATAAAATATATATGAAAATATTATTCATATATAATTTATTTTCATTTAATTTTTTAAAAAATATTTTATTTACTTATTTGAGACACAGAATTAAAGAGTTAGAGAGATAGAGAGGTTTTCCATGCATTAGTTTACTCCCCAAAAGGCTGCAACAGCTGGAGTTGGGCTGATCTGAAGGCAAAAGCCAGGAGCTTCTTCTGGGTCTCCCACAAAGGTGCAGGAGCCCAAGCACTTGGGCCATCTTCCACTGCTTTCCCAGGCCATTAGTAGAGAGCTGGATCAGAAGAGGAGCAGCCAGGCCACAGACTGGTACCCATATGGGATGCTGCTGCTGCAGGCAGTCTTAGCCTACTATGCCACAAAGTCAACAAGAGTCAGTGCCTCCTTATTTTTTACACTGATATACTCGTAGGTTTTTTTTTTGTATTTTTCAGTTTTGTTTAAGGAATAGAGCTTCATTCATTTGCCATATACAGATTTAAGAACATGATGATTCTTTCCCCCCTCCTCCCTACCACCCATACTCGTGCCTTTCTTCCTCCTCCCTTTTCCTGTCCAATTCCTGTTTTTTACAGAGGTAAATTTTCAGCTAACTTTTATACTCATAAGATTAACCCTATACTAAGTAGAGAGTTCACCTATTAGTAAGAAGAAAAATGAAAAAAACAAACAAGAAAAACATAGTTCTTTAACAGTCAATGCAAAGGCTCTTCAAAATCATCATATCTTCAAGTGTCAATTTTGTTCCTATACATTACATTTTTAAGTACTTCATTAGCTACCACAGATTCCAGAGACCATATAGTATTTGTCTTTTTGTAACTGGCTTATTTCACTAAATATAATGGTTTCCAGTTGCATCCATTTTGTTGCAAATGACAGGATTTCATTTTTACCACTGTGTAGTATTCCATAGTGTATATGTACCATAGTTTCTTTATCCACTCTTCAATTACTGGACATTTGGGTTGATTCCATATCTTAGCTGTTGTGAATTGAGCTGAAATGAACACAGGGGTAAAGATCACACTTTCCTATGTTGATTTCATTTCATTTGGATAAATTCCCAGGTATGGGATTGCTGAGTCATATCATAGGTCTACATTCAACTTTTTGAGATATCTCAATACTGTCTTCCACAGTGGCTGTACCATTTTACATTCCCACAAACAGTGGACTAAGGTACCCTTCTCCCCACATCCTTGCCAGCATTTATTGTTTGTTGATTTCTGTATGAGAGCCATTCTAACGGGGGTGAAGTGAAACCTCATTGTGGTTTTGATTTGCATTTCCCTGAAGGATAGCAATCCTGAGCATTTTTGTCATGCTTCTATTGGCCATTTGAATTTCCTTTCTTGGAAAATGTCCATTCAAGTCCTTTGCCCATTTCTTGATTAGATTGTTTGTTTAGTAGTTGTTGAGTTTCTTCAGTGCTTTATAGATTCTGGAAGTTAATTGTCAGTTGCATGGTTTGCAAATATTTTCTCCACCCTGTCATTTGCCTCTCCACTTTGCTGAGTGTTTGGCAGTGCAGAAGCTTCTCAGTTTGACGTAATCCCTCTGGTTAATTTTGGGTTTGATTGCCTGTGCTTCTGGGGTCTTCTCCAAGAACTCTTTGTCTATGCCAAGGTCTTGTAAGGTTTCCCCAAAGTTCTCTAGTAATTTGATGGTACCGTGGTGTAGATTTAGGTCTGTGACCCATTTTGAATGGATTTTTGTGTAAGATGTAAAGCAGGGGTCTTGTTTCAGACTTGTGCATGCAGAGGACCAGTTTTCCCAGCAGCATTTGCTGAAGAGACTGTCTGCTACAGAGGTTGATTTTTGCAACTTTGTCAAAGATACATGACTGTAGATGCATGGATCAATGTCTGGAGTTTTTATTCTGCTGCATTGGTCTACACGTCTGTTTTTGTGTCAGTACCAGGCTGTTTTGTTTGTAACTGCCATGTAGTATGTTTTGAGTTCTAGTGTTCTGATTCCTCCAGCTTTGCTTTTGTTGCCTAAGATTACTTTAGCTATTCAGGGTCTCTTGTGTTTCCATATGAATTTTAGCATCATTTTTTCTAGATCTGAGAAGAATTTTGTTGATATTTTGATTAGTATCACATTGAATCTATAAGTTACTTTAGGTTGTATGGACATTTGGAAGATGTTGATTCTTCCAATCCATGACCATGGAAGGTGTTCCCACCTTTTAATGTCTATTTCTTCTTTTAATACAATTTTCATTGTAGAGATCTTCGATACCATTGGTTAGATTTATTTCAATAAATTTTTTGTAGCAGGCAGACCTCAGGCAGGACACAGAGTTCCCTGCCCCCACTCTGCGCTGAGAGGCCCCCTTGCTCCTGCTTCCAAGCCACCCCAGGGGGTGGGGGTCTCCAGGGCTTGAATATCACAGGCCTGGGACAGCAGGGACTGGGAGCAAACAATGCTTCCTGACCCCCTACTCAGTAAGCTCACCCCCAAACAGGAACGCTGCTGGGAGCTGTGAGGGATAGGGCCCACAAGCCCCAAGACCAAGTCTGGAGACTGTCTCCTGCAGTCCCCGCTGACTCAGAACACAGTGCCCCGTGCCCCTGGCTGTCTGCTCATCTGGGGCTGAGGACATGGTGGGGCTGGGTTGCAGGAGACCTGCATCTTTACAGTGGGCATCGCCTCTCAGGTCAGGGTCCCTTAACACCACTGGCAGCTGAGTCACTGCAGTGTCCCCATGCTGGTCCCAGCTTCCCCCAAACTCTGGGGTCTGCCAGGATCCTGCAACACACCCCCAATGCCCCCAAGATGGCTTTGTGCAAAACATCCCTGTCCTCGTCCCTGTGGCCCCTGTCCTCGTCCTGTAGTCCCTGTCTGTGTTCCTGTGGCCTCTGTCCACCTCAGCCTTTCTTGTCACTACAAACCATGAAGGCTTCCTGAGCCCTAAGCTCTGGGCTTGGCTTCAACCACACATGGGCTTCTTCACTTCCTCAGGGAGACATGGCCTCGGAAACTGGTGTGTGCAGGAGAGGGGGTGGCTCCCAGCCCTGGATGACCAAGCAGGGCTGTCAGACCAGACAGTGCCTCCTGGTTCCACTGTCCATGGTGGCAGCCACTGCAGGGTCAACGCTGGGGCAACAGCCCTGCTGGGGGCTTCCCCCACATAACCCAGACCTGCTACTCCTTCCCTCCTTTCTCCCACCTCCGTGGGATGAAGAGAAGGAGGCTGAGATGGCACAAGGCTGAGCCCCAAATGGGGACATTCTAGCATTTCTTGCTGTGGAGGGAGGGAAGGTCATCTGCACCCCAAGGCCAAGCCCCCTGACCTGGCCTGGCCTGGCCTGGCCCAGCCCAGCCCAGCCCAGCCCAGCCCTAGCCAAAGCTCAGCCTGCCCTAGACCCAGCCCCAGCCTGCCCCAGCCCCAAGCTCAGCCCCAGCCTGACCCAGCACCAGCCCCAGCTCCAGCTCCAGCCCCAGCCCCAGCCTGCCTCAGCCCCAGCCCCAGCCCCAGCCCCAGCCCGCCCCAGCTCCTGCCCCAGCCCCTGCCCCAGCCCCAGCCTGCCCCAGCCCCTGCCCCAGCTGCATCCCCAACCCATCCCAGGTCACCGCCCCATCCCCAGCCTCAACCTCAGCCCTTGCTCAGCTCAGCCTATCCCAGCCCAACCCAGCTCCACTCCAGCCCCAGCCCCAGCCCCAGCCCCACCCCCAGCCCCAGCCCCAGCCAGGTTCTCATGGTAAAGTTTGGGTTCTGATAATCTAGATTCACAAAGTTGATGGACAAAAAGGGATATAAATAAATATCCCTAGTCCACTCCCTGCAGGCGTGAACTTTGAATAATTAGAATTATACGGAGGACTAATCAAGATTTTCTTTTCCTTTTGCTATTTACCTCTGGGTTTCATCAGTGTCAGAACCTAATCAGCTCCCGATGTCTTAATTGACTCTTGGGAAATGCCAGTCATGGGAGAGCCCCCTGCCATCCCACTCCCCTCCTATTTGGAATGAAGCAGCCCCCGCTCCCAGCCTGCATCCTCCCCAAAGGCCCCCTGCCTCAGAAGCCTTGTTCTTGCAGAGACTCAGCACGCTGCCTCTGCCGCAGTTTGTGAAGATCCCACAGAAAGTCCTGGAAAGTCCCAGAAAGGCCACTGAGTTCTCCGTCCTGGGCTCTGCACACCTCCCCCGCAGCAGCTGGGGCCCCAGATTCACCAGCAGGCCACAGAGAGAAGATAAAAGCCTCCCTCCCAGCTCCACACCGCACCTGCCACAAACCAACACCAGCCATTCCCTGGGGTGTCAGCCCCACCTGTCAGGCATGCTAAGGCCTGGCCAGGGGTACAGGTAAGACTGAATGTGCATAGGTGAGGGTGGTGTGTGCAGGTGGGGGGTCACAGGTGAGGAGAGTGTGCACAGGTAAGGGGATGTGCACAGGAGAGGAGGTGTGCACAGGTGAGGGGGTATGCACAGGTGCGGCAGGGTATCTGCAGGGGAGGGGGACGTGAGTGCGGGGGAGGGGAGTGTACACAGGTGGGTGGTGTGCACAGGTGAAGTTGGGTGGACACAAGTGAGGGGGATATGCACAGTTGAGGGGGGATATACAGGTGAGGTGCGGTGTGTGCCGGTGAGGGGAGTGTGCACAGGCAAGAGGAGTGTATGCAGGTGGAAGGTTCACAGTTGAGTCTTGAAGCCCTTGAAGGCTGCAGTGTCTGGCCAGGCCCAGTGCCTCCCCATCTGTGCCCCCCTGGCCTCCAGCCCAGCAGCTGGACCTGGGGCAGCTGTTCCCATGCCGAGACCCGGGCCTCCATTACCACCCTCACCCCCAGCTCTGCCAGGCCCAAAGCTGCCAGGCTGCAGGTCCAGTTGCAGCCGAGGGCAGAGCAGGTGGCAGCCTCGCCCCCTAGGCAAGCCCAGGCCCCACTGGGGGTCACTGGGTGAAGATGTTGACTTCCAGCGGCTTCTTCTGGCCTGGGGGAAGAGGGCCAGTCTTGGTGACTCAGCACCAAGGGAAGCCATGGGCCATGCCTGTGAGGGACCCAAAGCCCTTCTGGGTTTCCTAGGGCCACAGGGCAGTAGCCCCAGCAGCTAGGCACCCCTTCAGCACCTGCCCATCTCAGCCCCTAAGTGTGCAGGGGCAGGGCTGTGTTCTACCTGCCACCCACCACCGGTGCCTCCACTTAGAGTCCTCACCCCACATACACACACACACTCCAGATTGGTCCCCTCAGCCCCTCCCATTTCTCCTCCTATTCCCTGCCAGGGGTCCAGGTGCATCCTGGGAAATTCTGAATGGACGCCCAGCCTCGGGAGACAGCTGCGTTGGGAGATGGGGTCTGAGGTGCTGAGGAGGGCACAGTCCAAAGGGTGGGCCTTGTCCAGATCGGCTGGGGTCCTTACACTAATGGAGGACAAGGGCACAGACCCCACCCCCACCCACAGCCCCACAGCTCCTGCAGAGGCCACAGGAGGAGCTGACCCTGCAGGGCCTGTGCACCTGCACGTGGGACCCGGAGGGACAAATGCAGGGCTGTGGGGCCCCTGCTGCCCCCTCCTGTCTTGTCCAAAGGCTCTGGGATCTCTGGCCTGCTGGGGACAGTCCTTGCCCCTCATCTGGCCCTGGGTCTAGGCCTCAGAGCCAGGCTGACAGCCCCACGCATCTGTCCATCTGTCCCTCCATGGTCAGGACCCCAAGCCAGTGGCAGAGCCAGGAGCGGGACTGCCCCTTGGCTGGAGAGTGGGAGTCATCGCGGGGTGCACATAGTTTTGGTCTGGTGTTGGGTCTCCTCCCTCCTGCTGAGGCTTTCAGTGAGCCTGGCCCCTTTGTGCAGCCCTCACCTTCCCATGAGTGAGCTCACGTGGGGAGCTGAGGCCACACAGGTGGAAGCGACAGGAACTCAAGGGAAGTTTGGGGCTGCAAGGGGACCTGTTGGCCTGAATGTGAGCGCTGCCTCCCCTCACAGATTTCAACAGCTGCCAGGCATCACACTGCACCTGGCCTGGGGCCTGTGCATCTCTGCCAGGGTGCAGCAAGGCTGAGCTCCTGGTGCACAAACCCCCACCCTGGCTCAACAGCAGATTACTCACAGGCCGAATCCATGCTGTACCTGTGGGCTGGACACTCTGCTGAGCCATGCACCTGTGGCAGCCCCTGCCATGGAGCCCTGAGGCCAGGGTCCTTGCAGCACCGCTGGGCAGGGTGTACTCAGGGAGACCTTCTTCCTGCGGTTCCGGAAGGAGGTATCTACATGTGTGCACGGGGGATCTACATGTGGGGTTGGGGGGTGGGGTGGGAATCTGCACCACGAGCAGCTTGGAGAGGCAGCAGGCAGCCACAGCTGTGGGAGAAGTGAGTTGCCAGATGTCAGGGTGAGCTGGAGCCCATTTGCACCACGTTTCAGATCACCAGTGCGGGGTGGGAAACCCTTGCAGGTTGTCAATCCCGAAAGACCTGGTCATCCAGGAAGATCTGAAGGAGGCCAGTGAGAATGCCCGGGTGGTGGAGGGGTAAGAACAGAGTCCCCCTGACCTTGTGGGCTTCGTGTTTGCCACTGACCCTGAGTCTTTCATTTTCCCTCCGCCCCCATCACAGTACCGTAGTCATCTCCCCACAAACCCTGCCCTGTGGGCTGGGTGGCATCCTGTAGCAGCAGGGCCTGGAGTCCCCTGGAGCTGCAGGAGAAAAAGAGGATCCCACCTGGGGCAGGCGCCAGTGGCTGAAGCCTCCGTCCCAGGTGGAAGCGTGGGGGTGGGCTTGGGGAGCCCTGTGGCTGGGCTGCCTCTGTATCTAAAGCCCCAGAATCCTGCCTTCTGGAAGTCTCTGTCCTCTGGGGTCCAGGTCCATGACTCAAAACCCCTCCCCTGGGGAGGCTCTGTCCCCTGACTGGGGAGTGAGTGGGTAGACCAGGAGGTCCCTGGGGCCCAGAGTGATGAAACAGGGTGTCTGGAGCCATCTCCCCATGGCAGAGAGAACACCAGCTGAAGACCCAGGCCCTCAGCTCTGCTGTGCTGGGGAGGACGTGGGCAGAGCGTCTGGACTGGGTCTAAGATGCCTCTAATTAGAGTCCTGGCATCTGGGAGCAAACCAGAGGCTTGGTTCCTCTTTAATTGGCCCACAGCAGCCCTATATGGCAGCGTGGGCATGGCCATCATTGCCTCGGCCTCTCTGCTGGGGAGGGGCTCTCCCCACTCTCTCCTTGGCTTTTAGGCTTTAGGGCTTTCAAAGGCTGCCATCATGGCCCCACTAGGCCACCCAGCCCCCAGGCAGACACTGGCTGGGAAGCCACTCAAACTCAGCCCCAGGGGGCTTCGGCCTCAGTTGTGTGTGCTGGCCCAGGGGTCTCAGCTGAGCTGGAGGGGCTCACCCAGTGTAGGCTGGGGCAGTGGTCACTGCCGGCCAGGCCCTGGGAAGAAAAAGGGTAGGGATGGGGGAAGGGTGATGCCTGTGCACTGGCCAGCTCTGGGGTCCACAGGGGCTGCAAGGCATGCTGGGAGTCCAGGGACAGTGCATTTACCAGCCCCAGGCCTGGGGGGCTCACCTGATCCAGCAGGGTCTCCCACCAGGGACCTGCCATCCTCTGCTTTAGTCCCGGTTCCTGGGGACTCCCTGAGGAGGGGAATCTGTGGGCACAGAGTCCTCGGCCCAGCAGCCCCTCCTCCCAGACCCCCTTCCCCAGCTTCCATTGTCACAGCCCCAGCCCCTCCCATGAGGTCTCACCTTTGACGACATCTGGATCCCCGTGATGGTCCCCAGTGTCCACCTGACCCCAACACTGCTCACCACCCTGACTGCCACTGCCTGGCCCAGGCCTCCCCCACACTGGACATAGCCCTCTCCAGGGCCGCTTTGGTGGGAGCTGGCTTAGTGACCAGCTTAGGAACAGAGCATGGCCCAGTGGCTTCCAGGGTTGTGTCACTCCAGCCTTCCCAGTGGAGACATAGGGAGGACACTGTCCCCAACTGCATGGGAGTAGCTGTCCTCCAGGGTCTGGGGAGAGGAAGACAGAAGGGACAGGAGGGGAAGGTGGGGCCCTCGGGTCCAGGGGTTCTCAAGTTAAGCTGGGTCTCCCTGGTGCTGAGCACACGTGTGGTCAGGGATGCAGAGTGATTGGAGAACAAATGGCTCAGGCCACCCTTGTTCAAAGACTTGACAGTGCTTCTGCAGCCTGGGTACATCGGCCCTGGTTCAAAACCCCCAGGCCCACCTCGGCAGCCCCACCCCTGCAGGTGGCACCCTGGCCAACAAGCATAGGAGGAAGAGCCGGTAGAGGCAGGGGGAACCCGGCGGGAGACTGGAACCGCGGCACCTGGGGGCTTCCATCCGTGGGAGAGGGCAGATCCTGAGGACATTGGGGAATGCGGGTGCCAGGAGGGCTGGAGTCCACCACAGGGTCTCCCTGTCTCTGTGCCCCACCCACCACCCACTGAGTCTGCTCCACGATTGGGCCTCCCTGGCCCAGCCCCATCCTCTTTATCAAACCAGTGCCACCTGAAACTGTCCAGAGCTGCTCAGAGGTGCCAGCACTGTGTGCCCACTCCTCACACCTGAGGAGGAGGGCCTGCCTGCTCCAGCTGCAGCCATGTGGCTGGCCACGGTCCACCCATCGGGGTTCCACCACGGGCTGGGACTTCATCCCACCAGTGCCAGTTCGACTCAGGCTCAGCTGGGTTTGTCCTTGTCGCGGAGAGGTTGTGGTGGCTCTGTGGCCAGCACAAGGCAGCTGGTAGGGTGCCCTGGGAGCCCACAGAGACGTGACTGTGGTCAGCATGTGGGGGTGCAGTGGCAGGAGGCTGGGGTCAGAAATAGGAGGTCCCCGTGCCCCCACTTACTTGAGCCTCACTGGGGAACAGCACAGCTTCCTGGTGGCAGCTGTGGCACAAGGGCCCACAAGTGGTCAGCAGAGAGGAGGATGGTGGCAGGAGCGAGGATGACGGCTGCTCTGTGCAACCTCAGCTGCAAATCGACCCAGCCCTGGAAATTCTCACCCTGAGCCCTGGCTGCTCCTGTGGCTGGTGCGCTCCCCCATCCCAGGGGGCATTGGGTCAGGGGCCCAGGAGCAAGCATCCCTCTAGTCTCCAATGCTCATCACTGCTGTGTCGTTCAGCTGGTAGGAAATCACATTCCTGGAGCAAGTTAACTTCTTGTGATCAGAAACGTAAAAGGTCACTTCCTCCAGAAATTAAAACTGGGGCAGCGTCTTCCCAGCTCAGCAACATGCGGGAACAGCAGTGGCTGCCCTGCTCATGAGCCCAGCTTCGTGTTGATGTTGCCTCTGAAGGACGCTGAGATCACTCTGTCACCCTCTGAGGGATGCCTCTGTCTGTCCTGGGGGCCTCCCCCCA
The DNA here is from genome assembly GCF_033115175.1 of Lepus europaeus. NCBI lineage: Eukaryota > Metazoa > Chordata > Mammalia > Lagomorpha > Leporidae > Lepus > Lepus europaeus. The sequence goes on along the minus strand of NW_026909167.1, from coordinate 9,049,263 downwards.
CACACCGCATCACCAGGGTCAGAGTTCTCTCCCTGGCTTCTTCCCAGGGACCCTCCCAGCACAGCGGGTGGGAGGGGTTGGGCACCATGTGCCCTGTAGCGCCAGAGGAGACCCCCTCCACCATACCCCTGTCCTCCCCTGTTCTCAGGCATCCCGTCCCCAAAGCTACACCCTGTCTGCATTCTCCCCAGGCTGTAGTCTGCCTGCCCTGCCTTGGAATGCAAAGCGGACGCTGATGCATCCGCCTTGTCCCCTGTCTTGAGCTGAGCCAGGTGTTTGCTCTGTGGGTTCCCCTCTGACCTGGCCACTTGGGCATGGCTCTGAGGCTGAGGCCATGCCAGGATCCCCTGGCCACTGCTGGCTCTCACTGGCCAGGTCCCTGAGGCATGTATAGCACGGGTTTCAGAGCCTGAGAGTGGAGACCATGGACAGCCATGCCCACTCCCATCCATACCCTGGTCCTGTCCCTGGCCCTCCCCCTCTATCATACCTGACCGGCCTGCTGTCTTTCCCTGGCTGTGTCTGTGGTCTTGATCCAATCCTGTGCATCCCTCCTGTGTGTCACTGCACCATGCCTTACTCTGCAGCCCCACCCTGTCAACTACCATTATCCTCTGCCTCCCCCTTGGCAGGGTTCAGCCCTGTGTTTCCTGCCCCACGGGACCTTCCAATGCTCTTTCCTTTGGCACTGGGCAAGTGCTGAGGGGAGAGGGATAAGGTGTGAACAGTGCAGTGTGTGTGCACAGGAAGGGACTTTGTCTCTCCATGGCCAGCCCACCTCTCTTGACCCTGCTGCCTTTTACAAGCCTCATGTCCTTGAAGCCTTGCCCTAACATTGCCCAGGATCCTTGCAGCCCTACATTCCCTGGCAGAAACACCACTGGTGTGCAGCTGCCAGAGCTGGCACCCTCATTACCACGAGGCTCATCTGATTGTGGCCCCAACTTCTTCAGCCTGGGACTTGCCTCAAAAATACGCATTATTTGGAGGCGGCAAGATGGCGGAATAGGAACGGAGCACACGATTAGTCCGGAGAGAGAGACAGGTTAATATAAGTGGAGATACTGCAGGGTCAAGGAAGAGTAGGGGATGAAACAGCATAGGAAACTCTTCCGGAACTAGTGATTCACAGTGTACCTGCGTGGAGAGCGTGGGAGCCCAAGTTCGGGACACCAGCAGCAGACTCAACGCACCAGCGCTGGAACGCGAGGTGAGCCGAACCACAATAGCCCGAGACACCAGCGGGGAAGCGGAAAGAGGAGGCTAGAGGGAACGAGGCTTGAAACTTCGTGGGGAAAAGTTCACCAGGCTAACTAGAAGAGAGAGAGGAAAAAAATAAAAAAAAGCGACCGATACGGACACAAGTTTCTCTCTCTCCGCTCACCTCTCAAAGGCGAGCAAGACAGAGCAGGCGCCATTTTGGACATACGTCATAAGCAGGGCGACCTCAGGTCTGCACCAGCCCTGAGCCTAACAGAAAAACCTGACTCTGGGGGGAGGGGTGAAATAACAGGAGATTAGCATCTAACTTGGCAACCCAGTGGGAGATTTCAGGAGAATTGGAGCCCACACTGAGGGCAGCAGAGATTCCCTGTGTGGTCCTTGGGAAAGAGCTTCCGATCTCCGGCTCCTGTGGGTATATCATTTGCCTGCTAACTACCTCCAATTACGTTCAGCTGTGCGGAATTACTTCCTTTTTGAATCAAAAAAGAGAGAGATTTACCACACCTAACCTGGGAGTGTCATCTTTGACACACCCTCAGCCCTGAGGAACCAAACACAGCTCTCAGTCCACACTCATCTCAAGCCTCTAAGGATCCACTGAAAGCAGACAGTCCACTTAATATAGAGCCATAGTGTAACAAGAAAAAACACCACAGTGAAGAAACCAAATATCTCCAACATGTCAAACAACAAACGCAAAAACCGAGGTAACAAGAACAAGGAAGACACTATGACACCCCCAAATGAAAAAGACACCCCATTTCAAGATTATGAAGATGAGGAGATTGAAGAAATACAAGAAGCAGATCTCAAAAAATTGATAAGAACATTAAGAAGTTCTCAAAAACAAATTCTTGAACTACAGAAATCCTTAATGGACAAGGTAGAAAATCTCTCTCGTGAAAATGAAATATTAAGGAGGAATCAAAATGAAATGAAACAACTAGTGGAACAAGAAATGGTGATAATGACGAGAAATCATAATGAAATGAAGAATTCAATAGATCAAATGACAAACACATTAGAGAGTCTTAAAAACAGAATGGGCGAAGCAGAAGAGAGAATATCAGACTTAGAAGACAGAGAACAGGAAAGGAAACAATCAAATCAAAGAAAAGAAGAAGAAATCAGAAATCTAAAAAATACTGTCAGGAATCTACAGGATACTCTTAAAAAACCCAACATTCGGGTTCTAGGAGTACCTGAAGGCATGGAGAGAGAGAAAGGATTAGAAGGCCTTTTTAGTGAGATACTAGCAGAAAATTTCCCAGGTTTGGAGAAAGACAGAGACATCCTAATACAGGAAGCTCATAGAACCCCTAATAAACATGACCAAAAGAGATCCTCACCACGACACGTCGTAATCAAACTCACCACAGTGAAACACAAAGTAAAGATCCTAAAATGTGCAAGAGAGAAACGCCAGATTACTCTCAGAGGATCTCCAATTAGACTCACAGCTGACTTCTCTTCAGAAACCCTACAAGCTAGGAGAGAATGGCGAGACATAGCCCAGGTGCTAAGAGAGAAAAACTGCCAGCCCAGAATATTATATCCTGCAAAGCTCTCATTTATGAATGAAGGTGAAATAAAGACCTTTCACAGCAAACAGACATTGAAAGAATTTGTCGCCACTCGTCCAGCCCTGCAAAAGATGCTTAAAGATGTGTTGCATACAGAAACACAGAAACACGGTCACCAATATGAAAGAAGGTAAAGGTAGGAAACCTCACAGCAAAAGATCACAGGAAGCTCAATTTCTCTTTGACATAGAATTAAACTCTGATGCTCTGTTAAAGCAATGTGTTAAAGTAATCAATTATGTTCTCTTGATGTCTGTTAAATTCTAATTGTTCAAAAACAGCTGAATTTTTATTAAGAGCTATGGGTTATTTAAATAGGTGCTTTTTTTCAAAAATTTGAATATCTGCTGCTCATAAAACTAAAGTGTTGTTGGTTCTGTGTTTAGCTGTCCTCCTATAGGTTCCTATGGACTTTTTCCAGCCACTTTTATTGTATTCAGTACTTTGGGATGGCTCTGTAAACAGATGAAGCCAATAATGTATTAACAGTACCAACTGAGAGAAAGTATGGTTAACTGAGGTTACTAAAAAGAAAAAGCAATTCAAATCAATTGGCAATCTACAAAAAGAGTTAAAGATTTTAAAAGCTATTATTAAAATTGATGTATTGGTCTATTATGCTATATTATATGAGTGTACATATTGTATGTCCACATGGGGAAATTTTATTAAGAGTTTTATTTTAAATGGCTTATAGATAAGATTATCCATAAATTTAAGCTGCTAAAATCAATCAAAGATACATTTTAATTTGTGGGACCTGAATCTGTATATCATATGTTTTAGACTTGTTGGTACAAAGAAACTAAAAACATTTTAGATGGTTGTGCTTAAGTTTACTGGCTAAACAAACTACACCATGTTAGATATTTAAGAGGTGTTTTCAAATACATGATTCTTAAAATTTATAGAAGGCATTGGACCTTCTGGTAAATGTTTTCTTAAGTTGTTATCTAATGGTTGAAACTGTTTGCTAAGTATTCATGTGATATTGCTATTGTCAGCAAGCGATCTAGGACTTGCTCCCTCATTTCTCTATTCTAAGCCCAACTTGTTCTTTCATTTCTCTATTCTCTTCAAGGTAGGAAACTAATTCTATTATGAAGGAATCTGTAGGATGCACAATTTAATCTTTAGACCTTATAAAAGAGATGGCTAACATTTTTCTGCAATAGCATAGCCAAAATAAGAACTCAAATAATAATCTCATAGCTAGATTCACTTCGCCATCAGCGAAGTATACAGTAAGTAGAAAAAACCTCCCTTTCAGACCAAAGGGAAAGAAAGTTTTAAAGTGAGAATATAATTTTCCTCATGGGCATTGTCTACCTTAGAAAAACTACTACAGAACATGCCTGTGACTATAGACTTGTAGTTCAGGCCACCGAAGATTAGAGATGGGACACGGGCACTCCCTTGACTTGCATCCTCTGGTCTGCTTTAACACAAACCAGGAGGAAAAGAAAGCTCGGCATCAGAAACAATGGGTGGCAGGCCTATTAATGGCTGATCTGTACAGTGATCTGCCCTCAAGGAGACCCAACAGGCCAGTCCACTGCAGTGGCTTTCAGTGTGGTAAGCCTGGGCTTCAGCAGAAGTCAGCTTGTGAAGAGCCCTGGCAGCTCTGCCAAGAGTTGGATCACTGGAAATGGACCTGCCCTGGAGTCGAAGGATGCCCAGGTCAGAGCCACAGATCTTATTGGCTCCAAGCTGAAAAGCCCTTCACTCAGCCCAACTTCCAAAGTGACCACTGCAGCTGAGGGGATGGTCAAGTAGGGTCAGCAACATTGCAGGCAGAACTGTAAATTTCTTGTTAGAGATGCCACCTGCCTTTACCTGGCCAGCTCTCCTCCCAGGCCAGCCAAGTAATGAAAGTCAACAGAGTGCCTTCCCCTAGGAGGTTCACACCTCCCTTAGGATATACCCCATGTGAAGAGATAGATAGGTCTGGGCCTCTGAATTTACAAGGCCTAAAGCCCACCAGATTATTATCAAGCCCCTTCTATCAGGTTCTATTTGCCTCTCAATCAGAAAAATTACTTGTAGCTTAGACAGCACCTTTCTTAGCTCCTCTAATAATGACTCATTCCTTTGTTCTAGGCCCTGTCTAGCATACTTGGGCCTCATTCCTTTGTAATCATAACCTCTACTCTACCACCAATGGCTCTACTCCCAACCTGTGTGTACTGATGGTCCTCTTCCCCACTTAATGCTGTATAATTGTTCAAACCTGGTAAATGCCACTCTTAGGATCATTGGTTACTATCCTCACTCTGTCTTTTATGACCTTGTCTAAATATGATCAGAGTCGGTGAACTTGGAAGGCTTCCATAGCCTTGGCAACTCATGACGACAGCCTAGGATGGTTACTGGCGCCATAAACTAGAGTGTCAATTTGTTGGGTCAACAACAGGAGCCACTGTGCACTTGCTCCTCATGTGGGATCTCTGTCCTTAATGTGCTGTACATTGTGATTTAATGCTATAACTAGTACTCAAACAGTATGTTTCACTTTTTGTTTCTGTGTGGGTGCAAACTGTTGAAATCTTTATACTAAATTGATCTTCTGTATATGAAGAGAATTGAAAATGAATCTTGATGCAAATGGAAGGGGAGAGGGAGCGGGAGGGGGGAGGGTTGCGGGTGGGAGGGAAGTTATTGGGGGGGGGGAAGCCATTGTAATCCATAAGCTGTACACTGGAAATTTATATTCATTAAATAAAAGTTAAAAAAAAGAAATGGTGATAATGACGAGAAATCATAATGAAATGAAGAATTCAATAGATCAAATGACAAACACGTTAGAGAGTCTTAAAAACAGAATGGGCGAAGCAGAAGAGAGAATATCAGACTTAGAAGACAGAGAACAGGAAAGGAAACAATCAAATCAAAGAAAAGAAGAAGAAATCAGAAATCTAAAAAATACTGTCAGGAATCTACAGGATACTCTTAAAAAACCCAACATTCGGGTTCTAGGAGTACCTGAAGGCATGGAGAGAGAGAAAGGATTAGAAGGCCTTTTTAGTGAGATACTAGCAGAAAATTTCCCAGGTTTGGAGAAAGACAGAGACATCCTAATACAGGAAGCTCATAGAACCCCTAATAAACATGACCAAAAGAGATCCTCACCACGACACGTCGTAATCAAACTCACCACAGTGAAACACAAAGAAAAGATCCTAAAATGTGCAAGAGAGAAACGCCAGATTACTCTCAGAGGATCTCCAATTAGACTCACAGCAGACTTCTCTTCAGAAACCCTACAAGCTAGGAGAGAATGGCGAGACATAGCCCAGGTGCTAAGAGAGAAAAACTGCCAGCCCAGAATATTATATCCTGCAAAGCTCTCATTTATGAATGAAGGTGAAATAAAGACCTTTCACAGCAAACAGACATTGAAAGAATTTGTTGCCACTCGTCCAGCCCTGCAAAAGATGCTTAAAGATGTGTTACATACAGAAACACAGAAACACGGTCACCAATATGAAAGAAGGTAAAGGTAGGAAACCTCACAGCAAAAGATCACAGGAATCTCAAACCATATATTAGAAAGTATCTTTGGCTAATGGCAGGGCAAAGTTACTCCTTCTCAATAGTCACATTAAATGTTAATGGCTTGAACTGTCCAGTTAAAAGACACCGATTGGCTGATTGGGTTAAGGAACAAAACCCATCCTTTTGCTGCTTACAAGAAACCCATCTATCCAACAATGATCCATACAGGCTGAGAGTGAAAGGCTGGAAAAAGATATACCACGCCAACAGAAATGAAAAGAGAGCGGGTGTAGCCATCTTAATATCGGACAACATAAACTTTACCACAAAAACTGTTAGGAGAGACAAAGAGGGGCACTATATAATGATTAAGGGATCCATTCAACAGGAAGATATAACGATTATCAATGTATATGCACCTAATTACAGGGCACCAGCTTATTTAAAAGACTTGTTAAGGGACTTAAAGGGAGACTTAGACCCCAATACAATAGTACTGGGGGACTTCAATACTCCACTCTCAGAGATAGATCAACAGGACAGAAGATCAACAAGGAGACAGTAGATTTAAATGACACTATAGCCCAAATGGATCTAACAGATATCTACAGAATATTTCATCCTACATCTAAGGACTTTACATTCTTCTCAGCAGTACATGGAACCCTCTCTAGGATTGACCACATACTAGGCCATAAAGCAAGTCTCAGCAAATTCAAAAGAATTAGAATCATACCATGCAGCTTCTCAGACCACAAAGGAATGAAATTGGAAATTGGCAACTCAGGAATCCCTAGAGCACGTGCAAACACATGGAGATTGAACAACATGCTCCTGAATGAACAATGGGTCATAGAAGAAATTAAAAGAGAAATCAAACATTTTCTGGAAGTAAATGAGGATAACAGCACAACATACCAAAACCTATGGGATACAACAAAAGCAGTGTTAAGAGGAAAGTTTATATCAATAGGTGCCTACATCAAGAAATTGGAAAGGCACCAAATAGATGAGCTTTCAAGTCATCTCAAGGATCTAGAAAATCTGCAGCAAACCAAACCCAAACCCAGTAGGAGAAGAGAAATAATTAAAATCAGAGAAGAAATCAACAGGATTGAATCCAAAAAAACATTACAAAAAATCAGCCAAACGAGGAGCTGGTTTTTGAAAAAATAAACAAAATTGACACCCCATTGGCCCAACTAACTAAAAAAAGAAGAGAAAAGACCCAAATCAATAGGATCAGAGATGAAATGGGAAACGTAACAACAGACGCCACAGAAATAAAAAGAATCATCAGAAATTACTACAAGGACTTGTATGCCAGCAAACAGGGAAATCTATCAGAAATGGATAGATTCTTGGACACATACAACCTCCCTAAATTGAGCCAGGAAGACATAGAAAACCTAAACAGACCAATAACTGACACAGAAATTGAAGCAGTAATAAAGGCCCTCCCAACAAAGAAAAGCCCAGGGCCAGATGGATTCACTGCTGAGTTCTACCAGACATTTAGAGAAGAACTAACTCCAATTCTTCTCAAACTATTCAGAGCAATCGAAAAAGAGGGAATCCTCCCAAATTCTTTCTATGAAGCCACCATCACCTTAATTCCTAAGCCAGAAAGAGATGCAACATTGAAAGAGAATTACAGACCAATATCCCTGATGAACATAGATGCAAAAATACTCAATAAAATTCTGGCCAATAGAATGCAACAACACATCAGAAAGATCATCCACCCAGACCAAGTGGGATTCATCCCCGGTATGCAGGGATGGGTCAACTTTCGCAAAACAATCAACGTAATACACTACATTAACAGACTGCAGAAGAAAAACCATATGATTCTCTCAATAGACACAGAGAAAGCATTTGATAAAATACAACACCCTTTCATGATGAAAACTCTAAGCAAACTGGGTATGGAAGGAACATTCCTCAATACAATCAAAGCAATATATGAAAAACCCACGGCCAACATCCTATTGAATGGGGAAAAGTTGGAAGCATTTCCACTGAAATCTGGTACCAGACAGGGATGCCCTCTCTCACCACTGCTATTCAATATAGTTCTGGAAGTTTTGGCCAGAGCTATTAGGCAAGAAAAAGAAATTAAAGGGATACAAATTGGGAAGGACGAACTCAAACTATCCCTCTTTGCCGATGATATGATTCTTTATTTAGGGGACCCAAAGAACTCTACTAAGAGACTGCTGGAACTCATCAAAGAGTTTGGCAAAGTAGCAGGATATAAAATCAATGCACAAAAATTAACAGCCTTTGTATACACAGGCAATGCCACGGCTGAGGAAGAACTTCTAAAATCAATGCCATTCACAATAGCTACAAAAACAATCAAATACCTTGGAATAAACTTAACCAAAGACGTTAAAGATCTCTACGATGAAAACTACAAAACCTTACAGAAAGAAATAGAAGAGGATACCAAAAAATGGAGAAATCTTCCATGCTCATGGCTTGGAAGAATCAATATCATCAAAATGTCTATTCTCCCAAAAGCAATTTATACATTCAATGCAATACCCATCAAGATCCCGAAGACCTTCTTCTCAGATCTGGAAAAAATGATGCTGAAATTCATATGGAGACACAGAAGACCTCGAATAGCCAAAGCAATCCTGTACAACAAAAACAAAGCCGGAGGCATCACAATACCTGATTTTAGGACATACTACAGGGCAGTTGTTATCAAAACAGCATGGTACTGGTACAGAAACAGATGGATAGACCAATGGAACAGAATAGAAACACCAGAAATCAATCCAAACATCTACAGCCAACTTATATTTGACCAAAGATCCAAATCTAATCCCTGGAATAAGGACAGTCTATTCAATAAATGGTGCTGGGAAAATTGGATTTCCACGTGCAGAAGCTTGAAGCAAGACCCCTACCTATCACCTTACACAAAAATTCACTCAACATGGATTAAAGACTTAAATCTACGACCCGAAACCATCAAATTATTAGAGAGCATTGGAGAAACCCTGCAAGATATAGGCACAGGCAAAGACTTCCTGGAAAATACTCCAACAGCACAGGCAGTCAAAACCAAAATTAACATTTGGGACTGCATCAAATTGAGAAGTTTCTGTACTTCAAAAGAAACAGTCAGGAAAGTGAAGAGGCAACCAACAGAATGGGAAAAAATATTCGCAAACTATACTACAGATAAGGGGTTGATAACCAGAATCTACAAAGAAATCAAGAAAATCCACAACAACAAAACAAACAACACACTTAAGAGATGGGCCAAGGACCTCAATAGACATTTTTCGAAAGAGGAAATCCAAATGGCCAACAGACACATGAAAAAATGTTCAAGATCACTAGCAATCAGAGAAATGCAAATCAAAACCACAATGAGGTTCCATCTCACCCCGGTTAGAATGGCTCACATTCAGAAATCTACCAACAACAGATGCTGGAGAGGATGTGGGGAAAAAGGGACACTAACTCACTGTAGGTGGGAATGCAAACTGGTTAAGCCACTATGGAAGTCTGTCTGGAGATTCCTCAGAAACCTGAACATAACCCTACCATACAACCCAGCCATCCCACTCCTTAGAATTTACCCAAAGGAAATTAATTTGGCAAATAAAAAAGCCATCTGCACATTAATGTTTCTTGCAGCTCAATTCACAATAGCTAAGACCTGGAACCAACCCAAATGCCCATCAACAGTAGACTGGATAAAGAAATTATGGGACATGTACTCCATAGAATACTATACAGCAGTAAGAAACAACGAAACCCAGTCATTTGCAACAAGATGGAGCAATCTGGAAAACATCATGCTGAGTGAATTAAGCCAGTCCCAAAGAGAAAAATATCATTTGTTTTCCCTGATCGGTGACAACTGAGCGCCAAAGGGGAAACCTGTTAAGTGAAATGGACACTATAAGCAACAATGAACTGATCAGCTCCTGTCCTGACTTTAGATGTACAATGTAATACTTTATCCTTTTTAGTATTTGTTGTTGTGGTGGTGGTTCTAGTACTATTGGTTGAACTCAGTAATTAACACACAATTATTCTTAGGTGTTTAAATTTTAACTGAAAAGTGATCCCTGTTAAATCTAAGAGTGGAAAAAGAGAGGGAGGAGATGAAGAGCTATGGGTTATTTAACTATGTGCTTATTTTCAAAGACTTGAATAATCACCTTGTAACAATGATCAGATTTGGTCTATGTTATGTCATGATTTTAAGGAATCTTATTTCAACCAGATATTTTGGATTTTGATATTGGTCTATTATGCTATGTTATATGTGCGTACATATTGTATGTCCACATGGGGAAATTTTATTAAGAGTTTTATTTTAAATGGCTTTTAGATAAGATTGTCCATAAATTTAAGCTGCTAAAATCAATCAAAGATACATTTTAATTTGTATGACCTGAATCTGTGTATCATATGTTTTAAACTTGTTGGTAGAAAGAAACTAAAAACATTTTATATGTTTACTGGTTAAACAAACTACACCATGTTAGATATTTAAGAGGTGTTTTCAAATACATGATTCTTAAAATTTATAGAAGGCATTGGACCTTCCGGTAAATGTTTTATTAAGTTCTTATCTAAGGGTTGAAATGGTTTGCTAAGTATTCATGTAATATTGCTATTGTCAGCAAGTGATCTAGGACTTGCTCCCTCATTTCTCTATTCTAAGCCCAACTTGTTCTTTCACTTCTCTATTCTCTTCAAGGTAGCAAACTAATTCTATTATGAAGGAATCTGTAGGATGCACAATTTAATCTTTAGACCTTATAAGAGATGGCTGACATTTTTCTGTAATAGCATAGCCAAAATAAGAACTTAACTAATAATCTCATAGCTAGATTCACATCACCATCAGCGAAGTATACAGTAAGTAGAAAAAAAAACCTCCCTTTCAGACCAAACGGAAAGAAAGTTTTAAAGTGAGAATATAATTTTCCTCATGGGCATTGTCTACCTTAGAAAAACTACTACAGAACATGCCTGTGACTATAGACTTGTAGTTCAGGCCACCAAAGATTAGAGATGGGACTTGGGCACTCCCTTGACTTGCATCGTCTGGTCTGCTTTAACACAAACCAGGAGGAAAAGAAAGCTAGGCATCAGAAACAATGGGTGGCAGGCCTATTAATGGCTGATCTGTACAGTGATCTGCCCTCAAGGAGACCCAACAGTCCAGTCCACTGCAGTGGCTTTCAATGTGGTAAGCCTGGGCTTCAGCAGAAGTCAGCTTGTGAAGAGCCCTGGCAGCTCTGCCAAGAGTTGGATCACTGGAAATGGACCTGCCCTGGAATCGAAGGATGCCCAGGTCAGAGCCACAGATCTTATTGGCTCCAAGCTGAAAAGCCCTTCACTCAGCCCAACTTCCAAAGTGACCACTGCAGTTGAGGGGACAGCCAAGTAGGGTCAGCAACATTGCAGGCAGAACTGTAAATTTCTTGTTAGAGATGCCCCCTGCCTTTACCTGGCCAGCTCTCCTCCCAGGCCAGCCAAGTAATGAAAGTCAACAGAGTGCCTTCCCCTAGGAGGTTCACACCTCCCTTAGGATATACCCCATGTGAATAGATAGATAGGTCTGGGCCTCTTAACTTACAAGGTCTAAAGCCCACCAGATTATTATCAAGCCCCTTCTATCAGGTTCTATTTGCCTCTCAATCAGAAAAATTACTTGTAGCTTAGACAGCACCTTTCTTAGCTCCTCTAATAATGACTCTGTCCTTTGTTCTAGACCCTGTCTAGTGCACTTGGGCCTCATTCCTTTGTAATCATAACCTCTACTCTACCACCAATGGCTCTACTCCCAACCTGTGTGTACTGATGGTCCTCTTCCCCACTTAATGCTGTATAATTGTTCAGACCTGGTTAAGGCCACTCTTAGGATCATTGGTTACTATCCTCACTCTGTCTTTTATGACCTTGTCTAAATATGATCAGAGTCGGGGAACTTGGAAGGCTTCCATAGCCTTGGCAACTCATGACGACAGCCTAGGGTGGTTACTGGCGCCATAAACTAGAGTGTCAATTTGTTGGGTCAACAACAGGAGCCACTGTGCACTTGCTCCTGATGTGGGATCTCTGTCCTTAATGTACTGTACATTTTGATTTAATGCTATAACTAGTACTCAAACAGTATGTTTCACTTTGTGTTTCTATGTGGGTGCAAACTGTTGAAGTATTTATACTAAATTGATCTTCTGTATATAAATAGAATTGAAAATGAATCTTGATGTGAATGGAAAGGGAGAGGGAGTGGGAGAGGGGAGGGTTGCTGGTGGGAGGGAAATTATGGGAAGGGGAAGCCATTGTAATCCATAAGCTGTATACTGGAAATTTATATTCATTAAATAAAAGTTAAAAAAAATACGCATTATTTATTCATCCTGGAACTCTCGAGGCCGCCTTGGAGGTCTAATCACACACACAATAAAGAAAGAAACCCAGACTATTTTTAGACCTGGCTGGTTCTCCAGGGCCCCTCCCTTACTCGGATAGCAGAAGACTTGAGAGCTTCCTGTGCCGGGCTCTACTGTGCTCAGAGCCGAGGGCCACTCGTGCCTCTGGTTTCTCACCAAGCAAAACCACACTCTGGGGGTGAGCGAGCCTCATCCAGGGGAAGAGAAAGTCAAGTGTGACTGATGCCCACCCCAAGAGGTCTGCCTCCCCAGTGGAAAGGGCCCTGCTTCCAGCTGGACAGCATTCTTGAGAACCCTCAGATACAGAGTAGGAAACAGAGAGACAGATGCTCCAGGGGAAGTAGAAATGCAAGAATTGTACTGTGCTTTTATATCAGGAAATCTTGAAAAAGTGAGCTATTATCACAGAAAGATAAGCTCTTACAGACACACAAAAAGATGCAATTATGGACTTTACATTAGAGATTAAATGAAACAGAAATTCACCACATTAAATGCTGAGTGTGTTTTAATCAATGAGCAAACTGCTTGTGCTAGCAGAGTTTAGAGTGGGAAATATATTCCAGTAGGATTCACAAGGCCATCAGGAATGAGGAGTATGTTGTCCACACTATTACAGTCATGAGTGGAGTTACAGGAGTCACAGAGTTGATCGATGATCCTCCTGACGGCCACTTACTTATTCCTTAAGTGCCTTGCAGCCTGCGACAGTCCTACCTCCTGAAAGAGTGAGTGATACTAGACATGGGGTGAATTACACAGCTCAGGGACATCACAGCCTTTAGGAGTATTGAGGCATGTGATGAGGATTTCTGCATTTCCCCTCTCTGGGTTTTCCTGATATCATCCGGGGCTAAGTCTCAGTGTGGCGCTTTGTCACTTAATGCTCCCTAAACTTGCTACTTGTTATTCCTTCATGACAGAGAGACTGGGCATTAGGCTGGGGCTCTGTCTTCAGCCAGATCTTCCTGGATGTAACATCAATTTGGTTTTGGTTAATTGTATTTTTGTGACTACCTTGCATCTGAAAAGTGATATTTCCCATTTATGGTAAGGATAAGAAGTTCCCACTGGAAATATATTTTAGAAGCAATGTAATTAAAATACCAAGTACACATTAATTAGGAATATAAAATCCTCAGTGTGAAAATACTAAGTAAATGCCTTAGAATATGGGAAGTGATTCTCCTCGCTGTGACTGAAATTGCAGTCAGTGGTTGGATGACTTGGGTAACTCTGTCCTGGAGCCATGAAAGGAGCCCACAATACCAAGTTCTCCCAGGAACTTTGCTCTTGACATTTGGAAGAGTGAGACTTGAGAATTGCCCAGCCCTAGGTCAGGGTCATGCCGTGAAGCCAAGTAAACACATGGGATAGTGTGTTGAGGTCACAGGACCTGGTACTTCCTGTCCCTTTTCCAGCTAATAAGCTTTGTGATTGAGGATAGTCAAGCAGGAATTTAAAGCAACATGGATTTAGTCTTGGAAGAAATTAGCCATGCTAGGCTTGTGAAACATCTGGCAGGGTTTTCCTCTGCAGCCATAGTGAGTGCCGGAGTAGAGACTGCCCAAGCCACTCCCCAAGCTCTGCCTTCTATGCTCTTCTTCCCTTCTCTTCTGGTACCCACTGGGACTGTGCCACCACAGAGCATGCCCCTGGCCTTCCCCTCCTGCACTGCAGCCTCTTCCCCCTTCCAGCCAGCCAAGCCCCACCCCTCAGAGCCAGCCTTTCTTGAGCCACAGGTGGAGCAGTCCCACTGTCAATGAGTACCACTGAATAAACCCAGCCCACCATCCATTGCTTAGCATCTAACATATTGCATATGCCCAGCAAGAAAGGTAATTTCTCGGCTCCTGTCGAGCCACATGTAAGTGATTTTATGTAGAGAGAAAATGATGCCTGATGACAGTAATGAAAGAGGAAAAATGGGCTTCTGCTCTTGTCCTGAGTCCTGAACTCCGATAAAATTTCCTCTGGTGTCTCCCTGCAACATGCATGTGACAGAAATGTTTTCTGAGGCTCAAAAAGCAAGGTGCATCCCGGCTTTGTAGTGCACATTGGGACCACCACAGAGATAGAGGCGATTCTAGAGACAGACACAGCACCTGTCCAGGCTGTAGCACATGGCCAGATGTAGAGCCACAGAGACCTGATGCACACCAGGTAACCTATGCAGCCTTGGCTGTTGTCCCTGTGAGCTGGGTGGAGCTACACACTGTAGACTTTGGAAGAAGACACAAGATGACCAGGCTGACAGCAGTAGGGAACGCACACTTGGACGCAGGCATCCAGCCCTCACTCCGTCCTTTCCTTGCTGCCTCTGTCACCTGTCATGGAGGCCAGGGAGTGCTGCTTGATGCAGGATTCACAGAATTTTTGCAGACTTGCTGGAAAAGTCAGGCACTTTTTTTTTAATAACATGAGCTTTTTCTTAAAAGAGAAAATTCATAATAATTAGTGTAGCTCTCCTTTGTGCAGCACGTGTCAGTCATTATTTATTTATTTATTTATTTTGGACAGGCAGAGTTTGACAGTGAGAGAGAGAAACAGAGAAAGAAAGGTCTTCCTTCTTTTGGTTCACCCCCCAAATGGCTGCTACTGCTGGTGCTGCACCAATCTGAAGCCAGGAGCCAGGTGCTTCCTCCTGGTCTCCCATGTGGGTGCAGGGCCCAAGCACTTGGGCCATCCTCCACTGCTTTCCTGGGCCACAGCAGAGAGCTGGACTGGAAGAAGAGCAACCGGGACAGAATCCAGTGCCCCAACTGGGACTAGAACCCGGGGTGCAGGCACCACAGGTGGAGGATTAGCCTAGTGAGCTGCAGCGCCAGCCATGTCAGCCACTTTTAAATGTGAAGATGTAAGCGAGACTGTCATCAAGGGGGCTTTAGAGGAAGGGCTTCTGTCTGATGGGGTGTTGACAGCAGGAGGGGCTGGGGCTCTGAAGAACCAGGTAGAGCTGGGCATGGCTGAACAGAAAGACCACCGATGTGGGTAGAGGAATTGATATTGTCACAAGAAGCTTTCTAGGGCAGGCACTGTGGTGCAGTGGGTTAACGCCCTGGCCTGAAGCGCTGGCATCCCATATGAATGCCGGTTCAAGACCTTGGGCTCCTGCACCTGCATGGGAGAACCGGAAGAAGCTCCTGGCTCCTGGCTTCAGATCAGTGCAGTTCCGGCCATTGTGGCCAATTGAGGAGTGAACCATCAGATGGAAGACCTTTCTCTTTCTCTGCCTCTCCTCTGTCTGTGTAACTCTGACTTTCAAATAAATAAATAAATCTTAAAAAAAAGCAGCATTCTGATTTTGAATTTGATAATGTCTGACGGTCAGAGGAGTGATATCCTTCAATTTCATAAGAAATCTGCTATCTGTGATGCAGCTGGTGCAAAATACATGACAGTTCTTAAAATGTAATCCTCTGGTATCTTTTCTAAGAATTATTTTACATATTTTAAATGCAGACTGACAAGAGACAGAGACAGAACTTCCAT
Organism: Lepus europaeus; assembly: GCF_033115175.1. Classification (NCBI taxonomy): domain Eukaryota; kingdom Metazoa; phylum Chordata; class Mammalia; order Lagomorpha; family Leporidae; genus Lepus; species Lepus europaeus. The sequence continues at coordinate 9,033,029 of NW_026909167.1, read as the reverse complement.
TTTCTAATTTTCTCCTCAAATGTCTGTGACTGGGCCAGGCCAAAGCCAGGACCTTGCTCTATTCTCCCACGTGATTGCAGGGGCCCAAGTATTTGGGCCATCTTCCACTGCTTTCCCAGGTATATGGGAAACAGAGCAGTCAGGACTAGAACCAGTCCTGTGATATGGGATGCCCCTGTTGAGTGTCATCTTAACCTGTCATGCCACAATGGCAACCCTCTCCTTAGTATTTTTTTTTAATTTTCCAATTGAGCTGTACCTGCTCCAGAAGAGTTTTTAAAATATTTTTATTCCAAAAATTGAGGGTGTGAAGCATGTTTCAGGGTCACTGGAAGCACACTGTGGGAGAAGGGCTACTAAATCAGACCTGGGATACTCAGTTAAACTTGAACTTCAAATAAAGCTGAATGCATTTAAAACATTGGGAGAAAACTGAATCTCAGATATTGCACAAGACAAACTTTTTTCTGAGATGTTGTTTATCTGAGGCTCAAATTTAGCTAGGAGTTCTGTGTATTTTGTTGCTACCTGGAAATCCTATTGAAGACATGGCTATAAATTTTCCCCATGAATGCAAAAGATCCAGTCTCTTGATTGCATTTGCCATTTAACTCATGGTTGTCTGGAGTGACCTATATCAGAAGAGTTGGAGTAAAAATTTTGATCCCTGAGAAATACTCTTGTATTTTGTTTCTGAGAATGATTATTGAAAATCATCTATATGTTTGGAATATGATCAAAAGTAATTTTAAAGATGATCACCTAACACAGACTTCCAAGTGCTGCTTTTAAGTTAGGAAGGCTCAGAAATCAAATTTGTTCTGAAAATAGGAGTATGGTAAAAACTATTAGTTCTTAATTTTTGGTAATCTTATGTTTTTTATCAACTGTTACATTAACACTATTGCATTCTTTCTTCTTCAACTGTATAGCCCTTCCCTCTTAGTGTCATGGCTTTGGAAGGCAAGAAGTTAAACCCAGAAAGTAAGATGAAAAAATAGGGTGTAGGGGTGGGTCTTCAACAAGTTCACAGAAAAAGTGAATTATGAAAGTACTATGCATGGACTTCAACATCTTTGCACCAAAATTAGCCTATGTTTTTCCATGAGCTGGCTGAAGTCCCCTTGTGATGTGGCAATGGTGACAAGGCAGGCTGAGGACCATCTGGCCTTGGAAGCTTCCATCCTATGTTCAGTGCATGGGAACTGTGCCAAGGGCAAGGTACCGATTCAGCTTTGACAGGAGCCTGTGCTCTAGTAGCCTGCAGTTTAGTGGGGACTCTACACAGGTGACCTCTGCCTACTGTGGACAGAGTGAAGTCTGAGAGTGAGAGAACTTTGAGGCTGGGCTGGTGGGGAGGGGGAGCCCCACTGATTCCCCATGGGGCCAAGGAAGGCCTCACTGGGCCTCATGGGAGGGGTGTTGGATTTCAGGGGCAAGAGGAGGAGAAAGGGCATGTGAAGCAGGAAAATCCACACATGGGACACGGAGCTGTGCAGTCCAGTGTGTGAGGATCAATAGGCAAGGGGCATGGTGCAGTTTGAGCAGGGGCCGGAGGGGCGATGGAGGTCAAGGGCTGCTCTAGAGCCTCAGCTGCCAGGTGAGGGGCCTTGGCATTGGCTGCAGGCAGTGGGAGAGGCCGGTGGATGGTGGGAAGGAAGGAACCAAGAACATGTGGGAGAGATGGATGGATGATAGATACTAAGTTACTTAATCATCCTAGGATATTAGTTACACCCAGATTGGCAAGTGGACTTTTGCACTGATTTTGGATCTAAAGTGTGTGTGCTCCTTGTCCCACTGGAATTTTGCTGGTTGGTAACCAAGAGCTTTGTCTTGGATAAAACCCCAGGCCAGCTGGATCCAGATGTGGGCTTCTCTGTCATGTCTGTAATAGCCAGCAGAGTCTGTCCCCAGCCTGAGAGAGCAGGGACACTACAAGCCAGGGTGGCCCCATTTTCACCACATTATTTATACCTATTATTTCCTTGATATCCACCAGAGAAGGGATTTATCTGTAGTCTGTTACTTGTCCTGGGAGATCAGGGAATGGGGATAGTTCAGTGGTGGGCCCCATAGAGAGGACAGGGCAGCTCCCACGTGCCAGGCTGGCAGAGCAGTGGCGCCAGGATGAGAGGCTTGTGGAAGGCTCTCTGCTCTCCCAATAGTGCAGGCATCAGTGCATATTTGGCCTAGCTCCTTTTGATGAGATTATTGTGGAACAGGTAGGAGGAAACGAGTTAAATGCCATGAAGAAAGCTGCAGGTTCCCTTCTTTTCTAGATACTCACTGAGACTTTTATCTTTTTCCACCTAATTTCCATTGTCTCAAAAATTGAAGGAATTAAGTTACAGTTATGGGGACTTAAACTTTTTCTTTTAAAACAGTAACTTAAACCTTAGGGTATTAAAAAATAATCATTTCATCTTCTGGAATCTATTCTATCCTTTATTCTGTAGCCTCTTGCTCAAACCTCATCATCTATGACATGGTACTTGACCCCAGCCCTTTCCCCTCAGCCTCCTTTTCTTCATTCTCTCCCACCTTCTGTGCAAGCACACACACCATGACAAAGTTCCCTGAGAACTTAATGGGACATCCAGGGACTGCAGGGACCAGATTGGCCTGATCTGATTAACAGAGCATCTGGAGTAGCTTAAAATTTGCTCTTTAGTTGGCTCAACTGCAGTGTGTTTGTCTAGATTTTGTTTGGCCATAATAATATAAATGGGGAGAGTCAATTTATACTATGGATCATGTAAAAAATGGGAAAAAATAGCATTAGTTTGTCTCAACTTTTTCCTCACAGCCTTGTTTCATGTTTATTTTCTAAGACTTGTTAAAGGCTTTCTTTTGCAAACCTCACTGTTCCGTAGACAAAACAGTCTACAGAGGGCAAAGTCATGGAGACTGAGGAAGGCGTCTCTGTTCTTGATGTCACATGTGAGAACAGCTTCATGTGCTGCAGGACTTGCCTGGAATACATAACAGACACCACTGCCCATTCGAGAAATGGGACAAAGAGGCTGCAGCTTCCAGAGAGACACCAGCTGTGCAAGACACAGGCAAACTCTTGCAAAGTGTATGAACTGATTGAAGGACAAAAAGGAGTCCCATGAGCCTCATTTGTAAGTTGAGGAGTAGCCACGAAGTCCATGAAATGTGCCGGGATGTCCTCACATGTAGTAGGTGCGTGGGATATGGGATCTTAATCGGTGTCAGAGAGTCAGACCCATAAGCTCCAGCACCACTGAGAGGTCTGTTGTTACTCTTAGGAGGACATTAATTTGAGGAGTGAAACCTGAGTTCAGGTCCCTCCTTCTAATCCAGAATCTGCAGGAAAAGAGTCTGGTCATGTGGAGATAGGGAAAGATGTTGGCACCCATGAACCCTGCTCTCTCAAATGCTGCTTGGCAGCTATGACAAAGCTTGAGGAGCTGATTTGGAAGAGACATGAGGTGCAGGCCTTTGCACAGGCAATGGCTTCAATGGTGCTCTCTGTGCACAGCCTGCTCCTCTTGTCTGGGGCACCCAGTTGCCCTGGGGCTGATCTAACATAGACATATCTCTGTAGCTCCCCTACAACCTGATGTCCATGGTCACAGATGGGGGAGTGTCTGAAATCCCCACCAGCATCTTGTGCCAGGGCAAATGCAAAGACCACAGGCATCTGTGCAGCAGCCTTGGAGCCAGCAGGGTGGGTTGATTCTGACAGGAGCAACCACACACTGCTGTGGGGCATTTGTCACACTTTGGTTAGGTACCAGGGGAAAGTGAGACCTGACTTTCCATGAAAATGTCCCAGTGCTGGTTTCCTTGTTAGAGGACGATAGCCACAGGATAGAAACTATACAGGAGGTCCACTCAAGACTCATGTTCCCAGTACCAAGAAAGACTTGGTGCATTTACTTGTCATTTACTTTACAAATCATTTCAAAGTCTTGCTGAACACTGCCTCAGTGGCTCCAGGATTGGACTTGAAGCTGAATGCCTGGATGTGCCTTCTGGAATATCATTTAGGAAGTGCTTCTGGCACTTTAGTGAGCACAAGTATGCCCCGGAGGCCTTGTCTGGCCTGACTCAGAGATTTGGAGGCAGAAGGTCTGGAGAGAATAGCTGGATAGAACCACTATTTAGCAGTTTGGCACTGGTGAGAAGGAGTTGGTGCCTAATTGATCAGGGTCATGCCCATCTCCAGGTGGTCAGAGCTGAAGGCCCAGGGGCCATAAGCAAGGTAGAGAAGTGGACACTGACTCCTCCTGCAGTGGGAGCCCCCAGGGTGAGCCGCATATCCCACCGCAGAAGTCTTGCAGCCCTCCAGGGCTCATAGGAGCCTCAGGAGCATTGGGGGGTGCTGGGCACCAACCCGCCAGTGAGGCTATGCCTCAAGCCCATCACTGCCCCTGGCCAATGGCAAGGCTGGTGTGCTGAGAACTTCAGAGGGGCCATGGCATCAAGTTGACATGATCATGTCTGTGAATGCCCCTAGCTGTGACACCAGTAGAAAGCTGCACATTTGGGAGACACTGTTGGAAGGAACCTCTCTGATCTTCATCTGTACTTGGGCTTCTTTTCTGATCTGCAAAGTTGGTGGTTTTTTTTTTTAAGATTTATTTATTTTATTTGAAAGATAGAGTGAGCAAGAAGGAGAGGGGGATCTTTATCTGCTGGTTCACTTCTCAGATGGCCACAATAGCTGGGGCTGGGTCAGGCCAAAGCCAGGAGCAAAGAGCTTCATCCAGGTTTCCCATGTGGGTGGCAGGGGCCCAAGCACCTGGGCCATCCTCTGCTGCTTTCTCAGGTGCATTAGCATGGGCTGGATCAGAAGCAGAGCAGCCGGAACATGAACACGTGTACATATGGGATGCTGGCACTGCAGGTGGTGCTACACCACAAGGCAGGGCCCACTTGCACACTTCTTGCTGGGGTCTCTGAATCTGCAGATGAAGGAAGTCTCCTCCCTGCAGCTCTACAAAGAGATCAGAGAGGTCCTCTGGGAACTGCTGACACTGCAGAGGTGGGAGCTATATGGAACGCTCCTCCTCAGAGCTCAGAGCCCAGCTGACTTATTAGCAGCTGAACACCTGAATGCTCGTGTCTTCCAGTAAAACTGGAATGCAAATAGTGTGTTGACTTGAATCTGAGTGACCCAAGGCCTTCAAACACAAAAAAGAGACTGGCATCTGGGAGGCATGAGTCAGGTTGGGAGCACTGGCAAGCCTTTTCAGTGGTGCTGTTCCCCCAGTGACACACATGAGCCTACCCTTCCCAAGATCCTCTCTCAGGAAACAAGGCCAGTGAGACAGGGATGGCCTCCCACCTGCCCGTGCATTTATTGGGAAGGCACAGCACCCATGCTACATGCACTGCCACACCAAAAGTGCCCTGGAGGCCAGCCTGTGGGAGAGTCCAACCTACTCAACACATCCTTGAAGGAGAGCAAACCCACTGTATTCCCAGGTGCACATGCTTGTGCTCTTTGGGGTCGATCATTAACATGATGCCCAGCACATCCCCTTATGCAATCAAAACAGAAGAAAATATGCATCACTTCTTTCACATCATAAGGACTTGGAAACCTAAAGGGGAAATTTTTCACTGGGACTTTTTTTGACAGGCAGAGTTAGCAAGAGAGACAGAGAGACAGAGAGAAAGGTTTTCCTTTTCCATTGGTTCACCTCCCAAATGGCCACTACAGCCAGCATGCTGAGACCAGTGCGCTATGCTGATCCGAAGCCAGGAGCCAGGTGCTTCCTCCTGGTCTCCCATGCAGGTGCAGGGCCCAAGTACTTGGGCCATCCTCCACTGCCCTCCTGGCAGTGAGCTGGACTGGAGGAGGAGCAACTGGGACAGAATCCGGCACCCCAACAAGGACTAGGACCCGGGGTGGCCGTGCTGCAAGCAGAGGATTAGCCTAGTGAGCCGCGGCACCAGCCGGAACATTTCTTAATGTCAGTTAGGAGTGCAGGGCCCATGGGTAGGGGAGCGCCACATAGATGAGGTGTGCCTCCTGGTCACAAACCCTGCTGATTTGGCCTTGCTGATCAGTTTCTGCCACCTGAAACTCAGGAAGGTAAATGGGGAAATGTGTGAGTGGTGCCATGCCTGGACCTGAGTCACTATCCCAGCATCTCCCAGACTCTTTCCTCCCCACTTGCCTCAACTGCCCTGTGCTGCCAAAGCCATCTGCATACTCACAGTCTGTGTTTCCCAGGAGGTATTTGCTGCTCTGCTTATTCCTACCTGAAGTCACATCTGGTGTCGCAGGACAGTCATTGCCACAGCAACCAACTGTGATGTCACAACAGAGGGGGAGCAGGGTCTAGTGGGAGGGAGGGAGGAAGAGACAGGGAGTGGAATCTGCAGGCCAGGGTTGCTGAGCTGTGAAGCCATGGCTCTGGCTTACAAGATTTCGCAGCGAGAAAACCCTAGGAGTAGGCTGCTCACTGCAGGGTCAGTGCCGCCACAGCCACAGTGTGGAGCTATTGTCAGGTGGGCTGTGGTGGGAGGTGGCCAAGGTTTTTATTCCAGTTCATTCTAAATCTGTGCCGTGAGTTTCTGCCAGAAAAATGCATTCAGTGCATTCCAGAAAGAACTGATTTAGGAGATGGGAAAACATGTCCTCAGAGACCAGAGAAAGCATGTTTTCAGCGTTGCCCTGGTGTCCATGTTAGAAACCATCCTCAGGCACTAAGTACTCCCGAGGCAGGAGGCCAGGCGTCAGACATTTTTTTTTTTTTGCTCAGACATCCAGCACACAAGACCTGGAAATTGTGACCTGTGGGAATCAAAAGCCCCAGCGTGCATCCTGATGGGTGCAGGGACTAACTGGGCGGGTGGGAGCAGGGAAGGTAGCATACCAGTTAATGCCATGCAAGGTATGTAATCCTGATTAAATGAAAGAGAGCACTCTCTGGTGCAAGCAGGCTCCAAGCATGGTAATAAAGAGAGCTGGCATTCCCTGGCCTTTTTTCTGAACATTCTTGCCATTCTGAGAGGAAATGGCCACACTGGAGCATTAGTATATTACTGAACTTCAGTGTGGGCTATGTTTTGTATTTGGGAGGTGATAAAGACTCCCCATAAACCTTTATTATCTGTAAACCTAGTTGTTTGCATTTGCAGTAAATAACTGTTTTCTGTAACTTCTTGACATAAACATTTTTTTTCCCAGACGGTGGCCATGGTTTCCAGAAGGTGGTCAGAAAAGACCCCTACAGGAGCCTGCTATGCTTGTGATTTGTGCATTTAATGTCTTTCCCCAAAAATGTATCAGTTACCCCAGTCCTAAGAGGGAAGGCTGAAAGGAGAGAAACCAATGCCCAGAGCCAAATCATGCCTTACCCGATGAAGCCAAACCAGTAGACGTGATGGGAGGGCACGGAGGATTTGATGCTGGGGCCCTGGATTTCTGTTACCCCATTATCGGTTGACCAACCACCCAGCAGCATTGAGCAGTCCTGTCCGCTCACTTCCTAACCTACTGTGCTGTGTATTACAGGACTGATGTGTGAGAGTTACCTTAAAGACCACGGCCAGCTGGTTCACATGACCTTCCTGCCATCGCCGCCATCCTGGCATTCATCATGGGAGCCATGTTTTCCAGCATCATTGTCTACTGCATGTGCAACCACTGGTGCAAGGATGGGGCCTCAGGGCAGCGCAGGGACAAGGAGCTGGTGCATTCCCACCAGGCCTTCATGAGCAGCGTCACCAAGCTCAGTGGCCTCTTTGGGGACTCCCAGGCCAGGGAGCTGAAGCTGGAGGCCATCTTCATGCTGTTCTTGCACAATGGCAAGCTGGCCATGCCCAGCAGCATGGCCAAGGTGCTCATCAAGGCTGACCAACATCACCTGGACCTCACCGCCTTGCCACCCTGGAGTCCACACCCTTGCTGCAGCAGAAGAGGAAGCCAAGCTGGGGCAGCAGGGTGTGGGAGTGGAGCCAGAACCTCATTAACTCCTGCACCAAGGCCATGGCACCCCTAGGCTCACCTGTGATCCCTACAGACCTGCCACTATGGGCATCATCACCCAGCCTCATCCCCAGGGTGGTGGTGCTGCCCATTACTGCACAGCAAAACTACTAGCATGAGTTCATGGAGCAGCCCAAGATGAGTGAGGTGGTCCAGGGGGTGCTGGAGGAGCAGGGAGCCACACTGGAGTACAAGACCATCAAGGAGCACCTGGGCAGCAAGTGTCCTGGCCCCCTGGTGAGCCTCCTGGAGCACCTGGATAGCCTGCTTCTGAAGGGTCCCCAAGCATGAAGCCTTGCTCAGCCTCCCAGGGGCATCTCTGTTCCAGAATGGGCTGAGCAACTGGCTAAAGATGCACCACTCCTCCTCCTATGGCTACCCCAACCAACTTGCTCATCTGCAGCCACCAACCCACCCCTGGCTCCCTCCCCCACCCCACAGAGGGCAGACTCCATCCAGGGTCAGCCCTGGGGGACAGTGGCTAGGCAGCCGGACCTCAGCAGCTACAGCTTGCTGAGCAAACCGGAGTTGAAGCGTATGCCCTCTTTAAAACCAAACCCTCCCTGACCTCCATGAAGCCCAGTGATGTGTGTACATAATCCCAAGGGGAGGGGTCAGGAGTCCACCAGCAGGCCCAGAGGTGCCCCCAGCAGCCAGGAGGATGCACAGAGCTGAGGCCGCAGGGCCTGCCTCCCCAGAACATGGGTACACAGAGAGCAGGGCAACATGGCTTGGTGGTGAAGGTTTGCCACGGCAGGACTCACCTCAAACCTCCTCCTCGGCTTTTCCCCACACCCTGCAGCAGGTGTCATCCACAAAGGATGCTGGCATCACAAACATGAGCCAAAAACATGCACCCACTCATGCTCTGTGCACACCACACAGTACACACACATGAACAGGAACTACAGAGTCTTGTCTGTGACTGCACAGGCTGTTTCCAACAGATACATTTTTTAATCATAAAAATCAGAAAAATACCAAGAAAAGAACTCCTTGATGATTCTAACTTAGACTTTAACCCTGGCAGAAGCTCCCTGTGCACAGATACTGTGAAAGGCCTCCCAGTGTTATAGCTCTCTGTTCTAGCTCATAAGTGCCTGCTGGGTATTGATGTCATATATTTCTGCTCCTCTCACTCTAATGAAATAATGTGACTGTTAATGCAAGTCACTATTTATTGTTGGCCCTTTTTCTTTTTCCCTAAGGAAAGGACTCTTCCACATATCATCCTATGAACAGCTCTTCTGAAGCTCAGTGAATGTTAAACTATTTAACATGAAATCCATTAATTGGAATAATTGAGTTTCTTTACTTTTACAATAAATTCACTGAGTAGATATGTTGTGGATTGAATTTGGAGGCTGTGTTTGGAATGTTTGGTCTGTAGCTACAGGAAAAAGTTAAGAAGGGAATAGTTGTTAAAACCTACCACTTAATTTGCTGGTCAGGTCTCCTCTGGCCTATAACATGCAAAAAACCCAAAATAATGAGTTGAAAAGACCTTCCAGATTCAGACTTCAAAAGCAAGCAGGAGAGAAACTGTTGGAGTGGCATCCAGTGCCCACTGCTGCCAGCCTTGCTTTGCCATGGGTCCCTGTCTCTGTGGAGGCACCAGCTTGTGGGTCACTGCTCATTGCACCATGCATTTGAGACAGCAAAGTCCACCGACAGTGTGAAGCAATGGTATGCCAGCTGCTCTCTTGCATAAGCGAATGATCTGATCACACGGGATTCTTGTGGGGTGACATCTCTGAATAGTCTGTTTTCCACATGTAAATTTGTGCCTTATACCCTGAGTTGTGTTCACTGTGAACTGTCCATATGATCAGCATTCCCCACCACCACCAATTACCCTTTTGAAGTAAATGCAGGTATTGACACTTCCTCATCCCTCCAGTCCCTTGGAAGACTGGAATCAGACAGAATAAAGGAGAATGCAGGTGTGGTGGTTGTGATGTGGCAGTCTGGGCATGCCAACTCACCCACCCTGAGACTGCCAAGCATGGGTCCCTGGGCTGTGGGTGACAGATCCCCCTCCCACCTCCAGAGCCCCCCCATCCCTTACATCCTCAGATCATTTCAATCAGGCCATGTTCTCATGAGCCAGCAAACCCCCCTACCAACTGGCTGGAGACCATGCCATGTACGGTTGGGCAGGTACCTGGGTGGTGTCTCCAAGCTGGGTGCCATGCATATACATGCAATGCACACAAGGCAGAGAAATGAAAATAGACATGGTGGGCCAGCCTCTGCTATGCTCACCAAGGGGCCCCAGTGCATGGCCAAGTACCACAGTGAGTGGAAGACACTGCTGGGAGAAAGAATTTGTTTTTTACTCTTAGATTTAACAGGGATCACTTTTCAGTTAAAGTTTAAACACCTAAGAATAATTGTGTGTTAATTACTGAGTTCAACCAATAGTACTAGAACCACCACCACAACAACAAATACTAAAAAGGATAAAGTATTACATTGTACATCTAAAGTCAGGACAGGAGCTGATCAGTTCATTGTTGCTTATAGTGTCCATTTCACTTAACAGGTTTCCCCTTTGGCGCTCAGTTGTCACCGATCAGGGAAAACAAATGATATTTTTCTCTTTGGGACTGGCTTAATTCACTCAGCATGATGTTTTCCAGATTGCTCCATCTTGTTGCAAATGACTGGGTTTCGTTGTTTCTTACTGCTGTATAGTATTCTATGGAGTACATGTCCATAGAGGGAGGAGATGAACAATTTGGAACATGCTCAATCGGACTGGCCGCAAATGGTGGAGTTAGAAATGTGCCAGGGGATTCCAACACAATCCCATCAAGATGGCATGTACCAATGCCATCGCACTAGTCCAAGTGATCAATTTCAGCTCACAATTGATAGCTCTGATAGGTCTAAGAGTCAAAGAGATCACACAAACAAGACAAGTATCTGCTAATACTAACTGATAGAATCAAAAAGGGAGAGAAAGATCCAACATGGGAAGTGGGATACACAGCAGACTCATAGGATGGCAGATGTCCTAAACAACACTCTGGCCTCAGAATCAGCCCTCAAGGCATTCAGATCTGGCTGAAGAGCCCATGAGAGTATAGCAGGCATGGAAAGCCAAGATATCATGGAAAAAAAAAAAGACCTAAATGAATGATCTCTGTGAGTGAGATCCCAGTGGAAAGAACGGGGCCATCAAAGAAGGAGGTACCCTTCTCCGAAGGGAGGAGAGAACTTCCACTTTGACTATGACCCTATCGGAATAAGATCAAAGTCAGCGAACTCTAAAGGCTTCCATAGCCCTGGCAACTCATGACTAGAGCCTAGGGAGATTACTGACGCCATGAATAGGAGTGTCAAATTGTTAAATCAGCAACAGGAGTCACTGTGTACTTACATCCCATGTGGGATCTGTCCCTAATGTGTCGTCTAAAGCCAAGTGATGCTATAACTAGTACTGAAACAGTATTTTTATACTTTGCGTTTCTGTGTGGGCACAAACTGATGAGGTCTCTACTAATTATATACTGAAGTGATCTTTTGTATATAAAGAGAATTGGAAATGAAAAAAAAAAAACAACCTGGTGTTAAAATGGAAATGGCATAGAAAATTAATTAATTTGAAAAAAAAATTATGTAGGATCTCTGTCTTTAATGTGCTGTACATTGCTATTTAATGCTATAATTAGTAATCCAATGGTAGTTTTTTCACTTTATGTTGCTATATGGGCAAAATGTTGAAATCTTTAACTAATATATACTAAACTGATCTTCTGTATACAAAGAGAATTGAAAATGAATCTTTACATGAATGGAAGGGGAAAGGGAGCGGGAAAGGGGAGGGTTGCGGGCGGGAGGGAAGTTATGGGAGGGGGGAAGCCATTGTAACCCATAAGCTATACTTTGGAAATTTATATTCATTAAATAAAAGTTTAATGAAAATGAAAAAAAAAAGAATTTGTTTTTTAGTGTGTGTGTGTGTTTATCTTTTTGTTGTGGTGGATAGAGGCACAGCAGGGAGTGTGTTTCCATGCCACTTGATTTTCATTTGTTCAGCAGTGGGGCAGGGGGCTTTTGTAGACTCTTACTAGGAACGAAGGGTGCTCTGCAGGCCCCAGGCACCACTGTGGCCTATAGTGTGTAGTTGATAGTCTTTGTCTTTTATCTCCATTTTCATCATCTGGGTTGTGGCACAGCAGCAGCTCACGGGCTGCATCTCTGCCTTGCTCAACATGCCTTTATCCTGGAAGCCCTTCAGCTCCTTCATCCCAGCCAAAGCTAGGCCATGGACAGGAGCTCCAAACTGTGCAGTACAAGCTGGCACTGACCATCTGGTGGCCTTTGGTACTGGTCTGTTGCAGAGGTGACAGGGCCTCCCAGGGAGGTGTCTGCTCAGATGGCACAGTACAACTTCTAACTGCCTTGTCTGTGGGGGACTAGGGTTGGAGTTTCTGCAGAGGTCTTTGCTGTTGCCCCTGCATGGTGGCTGTCCCTATGCTGGGCATTCTGGAGGCCCTGAGCTGACATATGGGTCCTGAGTGTTTTTTGCAAGTGCTGGGCCAAGTCACACTGTCTGGTCTCCATTGCTCAGCCTTTTAGTGCCCCAGAATCCCCTGCCCAGCTTTCACTGCAGAAGCAAAAGCTCTTCCAAAACAAACAGACATTCAACTGGTGCAAGAGTCAGAAAGACACCCAGTGTGCTAAGGAACTGAACCATGTGATTAAGAACAGCACGTCTCTGGGCTGGGCTGTTGGCCCCAGGAGCTAGGGCCCCACTTGTCTCAGGACTAGGTGGCGGCAACCCTGATCCAGAAGTGGCACAGGAGGGCTCCCATTTACTGATTGGGGCCACCAGACAGATGGTGTCTTTAGCATTGCACTGGGAGGATCACAAGTCCTTCTCACTGATTCCCCTGGGGGGTGGAGGTGGGCCCATGACCTCTCAGAGGGTGAAGGTTGAACTGATGGGCATTAAACATGGCTGGACAGGAAGATGTGCAGATGTGCCTCCAGTGAATGGAAATGAAACCTGAGAAAATGAAGAGAGGCAGCTGCACACATACACACGTGCACCCACGGATGCCACTCAGTGCCAGCCCTGCTGTGGAGGTCAAAATGTGGGTTTGGCAGCTGCTATCCCTGGCAGCTGCAATCTTCAGCTGGGGTGGCCAATGACTTTCTTACTCATCCTAATCAGCCTCCCAAGAACCATTAGTATTTTTTTTGACAGGCAGAGTTAGACAGTGAGAGAGAGAGAGACAGAGAGAAAGGTCTTCCTTCCATTGGCTCACTCCCCAAATGGCTGCTATGGCCGGGGCGCTGCGCTGATCTGAAGCCAGGAGCCAGGTGCTTCCTACTGGTCTCCCATGCAGGTGCAGGACCCAAGGACCTGGACCATCCTCCACTGCCTTCCTGGGCCACAGCAGAGAGCTGGACTGGAAGAGGAGCAACCAGGACAGAACTGGCACCCCGACTGGGACTAGAACCTGGGGTGCTGGTGCCGCAGGTGGAGGATTAGCCTAGTGAGCCATGGCACCAGCCTGAACCATTAGTATTCTGAGAGCAGTCATTGCTCAGCTAGCGGTGATCTCTCTCGGCTGCAGCAGCAGGGAGAGCAGGTAACTGTGAAATCAGGAGCATTCTTGAAGGGTGGTTTCCAACAACAGGAGAAAAAAACAGATAAAGGTGACCTCAGACACAAATGCCAGGATACCAGCAGATAAGGGACACAGACACAATTTGACCCCCAGGGGTTTACTAGGACAGGAAAGAATAGATAGAAATCCAGGCTGGCATCCAGTCACTCTCTTTCCGATGCACAGGTCACAGAGTGGTGAGAATACAGGCCCAGCTCAAGGTCATTTCTCTGGTGCAAGGACTGGACACTTAGTACATGCAGTCCCAAGTCACTGCAAAAGCGTGGATTTCAGCAAGAAAATGGAAAGGGGAACAGGCCCCTACACAGGGGAGCAGGGCTTCCAGTTGTCCCTAGCAACCACAGTTTACATCGACAGCACCTCCAGTTTGCATCTTAATCTGCTCCATGGTGCTAGTGCCAGTGGAGCAGGCAGCACAGACACGAATGTCCCCACATTTTTACCTTCACTGGAGGCCAAGCATCTCCAGCTGGGCAATCAGCACAAATAAACCCAAGATGTTGAGACACTAGAGTGAGAGGGTGACAGGAAGGACTACATGTGTGAAGCAGCTGCTGGCTTTTCATGCCAGCCCTCTAGGCCACTCTGCCCAAGGAGCACTCCGACATCATTGCCGATGGACACGCTGAAAGATTGAGCCTGGAAGAGCCTCCAGTGGGAGATAGAGGCAGAGGTAACTCCTCCCAGCTATTCCTCCTCCACATCTTGGCCCCACAATCCCTGTCACCACCCCACACTCACCCCCTGCAGTCTGTCAGCCGTGAGTGCCCATGGCAGAGATAGGCTGACCATCTCCTCCCTAGTGTCACCACATGGAGTTCCTGCTCAGATACCCCCCACCCAGCACTCAACACATGACCTCAAGAAGACAAAAGCCTTTCACAGTCCCAGATATGCCTGCTGGTCTGTATGGGGACATGGAGGGCATCTACCAAGGCAGCTGTGGGAAGGAGCACATGTGCACTCTGTGAAGAGAGGCACTGTGCAAACAGCTGCCTCCCTCCCATCTCATGGGTCGCAGTCAAGAGCCTGCAGTTAAAAAGGAAGTTACATATTCCAAAGTGTGCACTGCATGGGCTGTACTGTTCTGAAGATCTGCCCTGCCTTTGCAGGGGACATGACAGTGATGTGTTGTGGGGGGTGGGGAGAAAGAGGCAGAGGAGCAACATGGTTGAAGGTTGATATAAGTGTGGCTGCTTTGAATTCTTACTGATGTTTAATTTTGTTGAAGAACTGCAGCTTAATCCCATTCGGCTTCCATGGTGAAGGGAAGGGCTGTGGTGACCTCTCTTGCTTGGGGAGAGGAGATGATGTGAGACTGGTGTGTATGACTAGAAGCAGCTACATCTAGCCATGTTGTCTGACTCTAATTTAAACAGTATAAGTTAGTAGGGCAAGGTTGGCGCGGCAGCCAAAGTAAGCAAGGTGAAAATACTATGTGTTGGAGCAACTGCATCTCATTTTAACTGGGTGCCTGCAAAGCAAGATCAAAACCTTTCCTTGTCACTCCATCTGCAGGGCTTTCCAAACAAAAACCAAAGGGATGCTCTTGTAATTGGGAGACAGTGACCCAGAACAGTCCTAATGACTCAACTGGGGCTCACAGAGCCAGCTCCGGCCCCAGCATGACGCACCGTAAGGTGGGGGCTCCTGGTGACCATCATCTCTAAGGTGGTAGCCTGGTGTGGCTTCCAAGACAGCAGGTCCTGTTGTGAGTCTGTGCGCCTGGGTTCCAGTTGGGCCAGCAAATCCAACTCTTGGCACCGTGTTGTCTACATCTGCAAAAAAGCCTTGGTGAGGAGAGGAAATATCAGCAGTGGGGAGCATTCTACCAGTGCTGGCAAAAATGTACTGCACCTGCCTTCACCACATAGTGCATGGACAAGCCCTCGGCCTTTCAGACATCATGTTAAAGGACGTGAGCCCCCATCCTACTGACCATGAAATGTCTTTCTCTGTCCCCTATTCTCCTTATCTGTCAACAAAACACCAAGGCGGGCCTGGGGATACAGAAGCCTTGCTGGGCCTGATAAAGAATTCTGGTCTTTTCCACAGGGGTGGCCATCTCTACCTGATGCCCACTCCAGGCCTGGGATCTCTGAACACTGTCACTCAGTCCCCTTTGTTCCCAGATGTACAGGGTCTGGGGAGAACTGGCCATTCCCTCCCTGATCTCCATGTCCCCTACCCCTAGGGCTCTTCTGCCTGATTGGCCTCATCTGTGATCTCTGGGCAAGACCCTCAGGTCTTGAGAAGGTGGCAGAATGCACAGCAGAGAGCACAGCTGGAAATCCACCTGCTGCCTTATTTCATGGTGCCTGTGACCAGCAAATGGCACCAGCACACCTGAGCTTATCTGTCTGCTATGGCAATTTACTATTTCTGTTTTTAGTTTATTTATTCACTTTTTTGTTGATTTGAAAAGGAGAGAGATAGAGATAGAGATAGAGATAGAGATAGAGATAGAGAGAGAGAGAGAGAGAGAACCTCCATTTGGTGCTTTGTTTCCCCAAACACCCACAACAGCAGGGGCAGGGGCAGGCCAAAGATAGGAGCCAGAGACTCAACTGGGATCTCCCATGTGGGTAACAGGGACCCATGCACTTGCGCTATCACCAGCAGCGTGTGCATTAGCAGAGAGCTGGAGTCAGAAGTCTGGAACTCCATGTGGGTCTCTCACATGGGTGACAGGTGCACAAGGACTTGAGCCATCACCTGCTGCCTCCCAGGGTGTCTACTGGCAGGAAGCTAGATCAGAAGCAGAGACAGAACTAAATCCCAGGCATTATGAGATACAAGTGTCATACTCTGCAGGTTCACCAGCTATACCACAATGCCAGAGCTGATTCCCTCACAACTGTTTCCCCAAATGCATCTGTGTGCTCCTCTGTCTGGGCCTGGAGAGTTTCCATCTTCAGCTGCAGGTGGCCCCAGGGGGGAAGTGCTGCTCCCTCCATCCTTAGCCTATTCCTGCCTCCTGCCATGAGTTCTTGCCACTCCTTTCAACAGGAAGACTCTGTTTTCACTCGGAAGCAGCACATGGAATATGAGGGCACATCTCATGGTGCCCAGAGACCTGGTTCAATAGCTGTCTTTAAAGATGAAGAAATCACAACCTGAGAGTTGCTTGCCACACACTGGTGGCAAAAAGGAGGTGTCCCCATTTCTAATCCACCGCACTGCCAAGACCATCCTCTATTAGCTTCTGAAAAGAGTAACTCAGAACATGCAGTCTGAAATAGACAAATTTGGAGTGGGCACTGGGCACAATCAATAAGCTGCCGCTTGGGATGACCACCTCCCATGTCAGAGTGCCTGGCTGGAGTCCCATCTTGTTTCCTGCTGAAGTGCACCCTCAGAAGCAAATGGAATGGCTGAAGTCTTTAAGCCCCCTACCACCCACGTGGGAGACACAGATTCAATGCCAGGCTCCTAGCTTTGGCCTGGTCCAGCCCTGGCCATTGCAGGCATTTAGGGAATGAACCAGTGGGTGGAAGATCTCTATGTATCTGTACATCTGTCTCTTTCTCTCTCTTTCTGTCTTTTGGATAAAATGGGGGGAAAAGAGGAAAGAAAAAAATGAAAAGGAAAAAAGGTAGAATTTGATCTACCTCTCAGGTGACAGCCCCAAAGCATGTGGTGCAGGGTTGGCAGATGGCTCCACAGGCTCAGTTTGTGCCATCCAGCTTCAGACTCTAATTGGATTCCAGGAGCTTTTCTAATTGTGCCAGTCTCTCAGTGAACAGGAAGGGCAGAGAGGCAGTGGGTACAACAGACCCAGTAATTTTTACTAACTAACCCAGGAGCCACACAGAAGGAACACTTTCACTCACATCCCACGGGAAAGCACAGAATCCCAGAGCCACACCAAACAGCCAGAGAAGCAGGGAAATGAAGACTTTGGGCCATGTGCACTGATAAAACTCAGCAGATTGTATTGCTTTTAAAAGGAATGCAGAGTAAAGATTACACATACAGTCTGAAGGTATAAAACCTCTAGAAGGAAACAGAAGGAGGGAGATTCCTTGGCACTGACCCTGATGATAACTTTTTATATAGGACACTAAAAGAACAGGCAACAAGAGCAAGAATAAACACATGGGACATTCAATTGAAAAGCTTCTGTACAGCAATACAACCAGTGAAAAGAATGGAAAGTCAACTGTGGAAGAGCAGAATATACTTGCAAACCATATTTCTGATTAATATCCAAAATTTATAAGGAATTCACAAGACTCAATAGCGAAAACTACAAATTCAATTTTTAAAACTGGTAAAGGATCTCATTCCAAAGAAAATCTAAAAATGGCCAACAGCTCTATGAAAAGGCGCTCTACATTGATACTAATCAGAGAAACTCAAGTCAAAATGGCACAGTGAGATGTCACTTCACATCTGTCAGATCACCACTGCTGGGAAGGACATGGAGAAGGTGACATCCCGCACACTGTGGGTCAGAATGTACATTACTACAGCCATCATGGAAAACAGGATGGAGGACCTTCAAAAGTGACAAGCAGATCTGCCATCCAACCCAGCAGTCCTACCTCTGGGTCTGTATTTGTTAGCTTTTCACAACATTTCACAACACCTGACAGGAGCAGTTTCAGAGAGGTCAATTTCAGCTTACAGCTCAGAGGGCCACAGTCTGAGGTGCTGCACCTGGGGGAAGCTGAATAAAGCAGATGCGGGGCAGAAGCGCACTCATGGGGCAGGCCAGGGAGCAGGGGCCGGAGCAGGCTCTTCCTTCAAAGCACACGTCTCTCTCCAAAGAGCCACAGAGTTGATCACAGGACTCCAGCCTCTCATCCTCACCCACTCTGATCACTTTCTAAGGCCTCCACTTCTGATATTGAAATTGGATTGAACACAGTGCCCATAATGCATTCATATAAGACTCTGGGGATCAAGAGTCCAACACATGGGTCTCTGGGGGACACCCAAATTACTCCTCAAAACCACAACAGGGTAGGGGTCCCAAAGAAGTGAGATCAGGGTGTGGAAGACTTATCTGCATCCCATGTCCATTGCAGCACCATCCACAATAGCCACAACACAGAACAACATAGGCCTCCATAGATAGATGAATGGACAAATTGTAGTGTGTGTATAAAATGGACTATTACTCAACTATTAAAATAATGAAATGCAGTCACTTGAGACACAGGTGAATGTAGACGACATTATGCTAAATAAATTAGGCCAGACACAGAAGGACAAATACTGCATGACCTCACCTACACATGGAATCTAGCAAAGTAGGTGGCACAGTAACAGAGACTGGATTGGTGGTTGCTGGGGTGGGGGAGCCAGGGAGATGTTGGGCAGAGGACACAAACTCTGTTACAAGAGGAACACGATCTGGATGTGTCGACTTGGTCGCAGTGACCAGTATGCCAGATCATCATGTTGTGCACCTTGAGTGTAGTCAGCCTGTGTCAGGAAACCAGCAGTGTACCTCCCTCTGTCTCACAGGAACACACAAGACATATGGTGCTCCTGCCCTGCACATGGTCTGGGTGTCCTCTCCTGGCACATCACCACACATTGCAAAACTCTGCTCCCCCTTTAGACTATAAGCATGACAAGAGCAGGAATGGTACCTTTTTCACCTCTATACTTCCATGTCTCTCTGAGCCTGCCAGGTTGGAGGTGCCCAGAGCACCATTTGCTACATCAAGCTCTCATTATCAGATGACACATGGTGAGGAGCAGTCTCGACATGGCACCAAAAGTGAGCCACTCCCCACGGAGTGTCAGCTGCACACTCAGCAGGGCCAGTCCCTGCGCCAGGTTTCCTGGGCACTAGGCCACTGTATCCTCCCAAGAACCACATCAGGTAGGTTCCTCTGTCATGTCCATTCAACAGATGTGGCAGCTGCACTACAGAGATGTGAAAGCTGCCATTCCTACTACGAGGTCACCCCGCAGCCAGTCCTTTCCATCTCTGTCTCATCGGCTGGCTTGGGGCTCAGACATGTCAGAAGCGGCCTCGGTCATTCCCCCACCAGGGGTGGGATCCCACCAACACTCAGGGCCGTGTGCCCAGGAACAGCTGGGGCACAGGAAGCCAGGCTCTCATCCTGTTCTCTGGTGGCTCTCACTGATGAGGTGTGCAGGCTGCAATGCCCACATCTGAAACCCAGGGAAAACCTGCCTGTGCCCTTCACCTTCAGCAGATCCCCAGCCCAGTGCACACCCAATACCTCAGCCCTTTGCAAAACCACAAGATGAGCTGGCCATGCTGAGACCAGGACACTCATCAGAGGTGACCAAGACTCTGGTGGATTCCACCCTAGGGTAGCACTGGGGACCCCAGGCCCCTCGACTCTGTACAGACCAAGCACTCACACAAACCTGATATGTGAGAGGGGAGGCAGGGATGGAGAAGAGGATGGACAACAGAGGGAGGGAAAGAGGGAAAGAGGATAGGAGAGAGAGGGGAGGGGAGAGAAAAGGTTGTTTCCCTTCCTTAATGCTCTGTTGTGTAAACACTGATAAGAATCTCCTAAGACTACTTCAGCAGTCAATGCCATTTGTGTGTCTTGAAGGGAAAAGACTCAGGATTTGGAGGGAAAAAGACAGCAAGATTTGATTTCACAGACACTTCAGAAATGATGACATCGTCTCACCAGTTTTCAACAAATATAATCTGTGGCATTCAGCCTGTGAGACAGGTGCACTGCCTTGAGCACAGCAAACTGCAAATTAAGTTTTTCTTAATGCTGTGCAAATCTCCTATGAAAAAACCTTTTGTGAGTTTTGCTGTTTCAAACAATTTTACCAAGAGCAGAAGACAAAGAATACATTTTCACACTGAGCTAGTTTCCTAGGAAACACAGAAAATGTAATCGATATCTCTTAGAGGAAATTTAAGGACAAGGACTCCTCTTTGCTTATTTAATTTTTTCCAGCAGTGTTAATTACAGCCTCTGACTCCCCTGCAGTGGGGGCAGACCATGGTGCTGGTGCCCTTTGACAGGGGCAGAGGGTCCTACAGTGAATCGCGTGCCTGCACCACACAAAAAAAGAGCAGCTGAGTCTAAGGCAGCCCCCAGGATGGTCTAGGGGAGAAATTTCAAAACTAGGATCCAAACCTCTGGCTCTCCCATGGTGAAACACTCCCACACCACAGCTCAAATCCAGGAAGAAAACCTGATGACCATGCCTTTTCCAATGGTAACCAAATTCATCTGCCTCCAGGTCCCCAAGTGCCCCTGCTGTTTATTTCAGCTTCTTTCATGAGCCGGTTCTTCCCTGTCTCTGTAATTTGCCTGCATGTGTGGGCTGACTCAGCAGCACCCATATTAACAGGGGTGCAGGAACACAGGGAGCCCAGGACTGGTGGTAGGGAGCCTGAAGGCAGGAGAGAGGTCTGGGGGTGCATGGTTGCCTGCACCAACACCTGGGCTGGTCCTACTGGCCTGCACTCCCTGTTTTCCAGAGGAAATTAAAACCAGCAGTGGGAAGGAACATCTGGCAATGTGGGAAGCAGTTAAACCTGATTTTAAAATAAATAAAGCATCAAAGCTTCAAGTTCTACTTATGCAGAAATCTGGGATAGAAAGTGAAATGTTGAATGAGAGAAGTCTAGGGCCCCTGTGTAGCTGGGCAAGGCTTGTCAGGGAAGGGGGCACAGCCTCATAGGGAGCTCCTGGCTCTGCAGGGACTTCAGCCAGGGTCACAATGTGGTGCTGGTGGTAGGCTTGCTCCTGGCATGAGTCCACCCCCTGACTCCATGGCCCAGAGATGGGGAGAGTCAGGGTGTTCACCACACAACTCTACAGGCACTACACTGCAACAGGTGCCCAGGATGAGGGGGAGCCAGCCCATCAGCAGTCCAGGTGGGAGCTGTGCCAGCCATACCAGCAGGGGCAGGGTGGGCTGCACTGTGTCCCTGCTGGAGGGACCCCACAGCCCCTGCCCCCAACACATTTTCCACACAGGTTGAATGGGGCTGAAGTGAACCCACAAGAGCTCGAGTAGACACAGCCTGGGGGGAACTGCAGGGTAGGGAGAGATGAGGCATCCTCCCCCATACCCCCATCCCCCGGCCCTGGAACTGTGCTGTGCCCAGGAGCCTCAGGTGTGGAGGAAGTCTGGATGCTGAGTTCACTGGCCTTGTTCTCCACAGCATCATCTTCAGAAAGTTAAGGCTCCCTTTTGTGTGTCCTTGATGGGACTACACGACAATAGTTTTCCTGCCTTTAGCTAAGAGGTGACTGACCAGGTGACCCAAGACTTCTTCGAGAGTCTGGAGGACTGGAGAACTGAATGCAGGGGTTCCCTGGGCATGCCCTGCAAGGCAGCAGCCTGAGCTCCACAGCTAGAAGCTGCTCTGGAGAGACGCTCAGCTGCCCACAGCTGTCAGGAGTGGGAAGCACAGGATGAGAAAGGATGCCCAGGTGGGAGCAAACACCAGTCCAGGACAGGTGGGGGCATAGGCGGCGACATCTGGCAGGGAGTGCAGCCAGGGGCCCAAACTCTTGAGGCAGAGTCAAGATGCAAATGGTTAGATAACACAAAAACACTCAGACCTGGTGGGAGGAGGAAGCAGGTGTCACCCAGGGACATCTCAACAAGCCCCTTGCAGGGCTCCATTGGCCTCATGGGGCCCTGGAGCCCAGAGCCAGAAAGTCAGAGAGCAGGGCCTTTTCTATGCATCCAGAAGCCCTTGGTCCCATGCAAGCTCAGGTCTGGAAAGTGCTGTTATTGATGTACTGCAGGTGACCACTACCAGTGGCCCCTCCACAATCCCCACTCCTGCGGAGATGGCCCAGGCTCTGCACTCAGCCTAAGGACTCACAGTGGAGTCCAGGGCTTGGCTGCAGGGCTGTCAGAGGAGGCCTGAGAGCTCCCCTCTGCTCCTGGAGGCCTGTGCAGGTGCAGGCCACACCTGCCTCTTCTGAAGCTCCACAGAGAGGGGCAGAGGCTGAGCTGCAGCTCAGCTCCCACCACCTGAAAGTAGGGCTGCTTGCAGCAACAACCTCACCTTCCTTTGCCTCAGTTTCCCTGCTGGAAGAACAAGGAGAGGGCCAGCATTTGGCCCCCGGGCCTGGAAGTCAGCACACTGCCTCGAGCTGGCTGTCACCTCCAGACTGCACACTTAGATATCAAACCAAAGGCAGTGCTGTGAGCAGTGGCCAGGAGCAGTGTGTTCAGAAAGAAAGGACATGATGCACAGTTAGGGCAATGAAGCAGGTGCTCAATGCATTTTCATTCCTTGATGGTGACATTAAAATTCTGTTCTTCCCAGGCTAGCAGAGCCTCAGCTGACAGGCCAGGTGGGAGTCTCAGGCCATGGATGGTGTTTGGAGGAGGCTCCATAAGTCTCACTCTGGTCTCTCTGGGTGCAAAGCTGACACAAATCCCAACACAATTCCAGTGGCCACAAAAAATGGGCCCATCTCCCCAAAATGCCTGCCAGGAACCTAAAGCACAACCTTGGGGTTTGCAGGAGCATGACACGGGGCCTATGAAACCCCCAGGAGCCAGAGGAGAATCCCTCAGCAGCAGCCAGCAGAGGACCCCCCAGACTGGGGCCTGCCCAGCCTTGTGTTAGAGGTGGGGCTGAGGTCTGGGACTGTGGAAGGCATAGTCCTGAGGGAGACAGAGCACAGCAGTACAGCCCCAAGGGAGGCGGTTCCAGAATCTGGTCAGCAGCCAGGCGTCCATGTCATTGAGGAGCATGGCCTTCCACAAGGAGTGCCGCAGACCGGCTCACGCGGAGTCACAGACCGAGGGAGAACAAGGCCGAAGGTGTTCAGGAGAAGCAGGAATCGGCGGGGGAAAATGACAGACAGACACACCATAAGAGTATGCTGCTGCGTTTATTCTAGAGCAAGCTTACAATTTTTATACTATTACAGACAATTTTAGGGGGCAAGAATCATTAACAAATTACAGAAACTTAGCAAGGTTATACAAAGTTCACTGGAACAATGTGGGCACACAGTGGAAATGTTGTGGTTCCATTTGTCAAGATTTTTTTCTAAGAACGAAAAGGTGAAGGCGAGGTTACTGGTTAACTTTTATTGTGGGACCCAAAGACAAAGGAAACTTGCTGAACAGGTCACCCAGCGAAATCCCCATTCATCATAAGATCCCGTATAATCTAATGGTTCTAAATTAGCTGAAGGGGTCCAACGTGGACGTGTCCACCATCTGCCGTTCAGTAAGTATTGCTCATAACCTCCCGGCAGGGAGCACTTGGAAATTTTATCTAATAGTTGTTTTTGCTTTTGATTAGGGTTCGAGTGCTCATTTCCAATAAGCCTTTCAAGCCTAATTTCTTCTGGGGTTACTGGAGTTTCTATTAACAATTCCTGTTGTTCCACTTCATCTAGGAAAGAACCCAATGTACTATTCTCATTTAACTTTAATAGTGCCTCAAACATTGCCCTAACTACTGGAGGACCAAAGTCCGTGATATTCTTTACCAAGTCTTGTGAAACATCAATGTTAGAAATGTTGATTTTCTGTGTTCTGATCATGCTATGCTATTCCTTTACTATGTGGCGAAACTACAAAGTGCAAACAAAGCAGGTAGATGATGCATATCAAGATCACTACAATTGCAGGAACACACTGCTTCAGCAGCCACCAGCAAGCACGTCTCCAGCTCATTTTATGTGAGTCGGGGGTCATCACGACCGCAGACTGCACAGGAACTACCCGAGGCTCCGCTCCACAGAGCTCACACCCCGACCCTCCAAGCTTAGACCACAAACGCAACAACATTTTGCTACGCTGGAATCACAGCTGTGGGCGTGGCAAAGGAGGTCTGCACTCAGTGGTGATCCTGGGGTAGCCCACCTGTGCCTCTTCAAACGTGTGCATACACACACACATACATGGACAGAGCCCTGTAATGCATGCACACACACACAGCCCCTTCACACACATGAACACACAAGTACACACTCAGAAATGTACGTACATAAACAGATGTATGTACATAGCCCCATAAGACACACACACTCACACACACATGGACACAGCTCCATAATGTAAACAGCCCTGTCACCCTTGCACATGCATATACACAGCCCCATAATGCACACAAACACATATGCACACATGCAGCCTCTTCACACACAAACACACAGACAAACAGCCCATACACACCACCTGCCCTCCCTGCAGCACCCTGCCTCTCTGAGTTTGGCCAGGCTCAAGGATGCTGAAGCTCCTCATGGTTTTAGCTTCCATGTTCTGAACATCACTAAAATTAAGCTCCTTCTTTGCTCAGGAAAACAACAGGAGAACACTGTCTCTTCTGTCATGGGGCCATTGCCTTACTTCATGTTTGTATGTGCATCAGGCAAGGCTTTAATCTTGTCTTCCAAACAGACACACGTTGCTCCAATGCCATTTATTGAGTAAAGCAATGCTCCCCTCTTCCCCCATGCCTGGTGACCCCAGTGACTTGACACAGCTCTGCCAAAGCAGCTGGTCTGCAGCTCTGTCTCCCAGAATCCTTTCCCAGTAAGGTTATGGGCAAGGGATGGCTACAGAACAGATCTGGAAGCTGGGGTGACAGCACAGCCTCTGTACCTCTAAGGGCACTGCAGGTGCAAGGTGCTGTTGGCAGCCCTTGCCTGCTGGCTGGGGGCAGCACTTGACCTGCACTCTTTTTCTCCCAGCAGACCTTGTCCCACAGCCTCTGTGAGCCCTGGGGCTCCATAGCATCAAGGGTGCAGGTGGAGAAAGACTGCTGAGGTTCAGGAATCCTCGTGGATTGCAGTCTGCCTTTTGCACCCGGGCTCCTAGTGCTTTCTTCACTGGCTTCTGACCAGGCTGACAGGAGCAGGCAGCCCTGCACAGCCTTCCCCATGGGCCCTGGCCCACTCTGTAGTGGCCAGTCACACCTTCCTGCTAGCTGTGGCTTTCAAAATTCTGCAAGCTCATGATAAGAGCCTCGGTAATTACTGACATCATAAATAAGAGTGTCAATTGTTAAATCAACAACGGAAGTTACTGTGCACCTGCTATCCATGTAGGATCTCTGTCCTTAATGTGTTGTACTTGCGAATTCATGGTAAAACTACTACTCAAACAGTACTCTGTACTTTGTGTGTTTGTGTGGGTGCAGTCTATTGAAATCTTTACTTAGTTGATCTTCTGTATATAAAGATAATTGAAAATGAATCATGATGAAGAATGGGATGGGAGGGAGTGTGGGAGATGGGATGGTTGTGGGTGGGATGGTGGTTATGGGGGGAAAAGCCGCTATAATCCAAAAGTTTTACTTTGGAAATTTTTATTTATTAAATAAAAGTTCAAAAAAAAGTCTGCAAACTTTCCCAAACATGCCCTGGGGGATGAAATCCCACCCACAGAGAACTTCCACTCTGCATCCCTGGTGGGGCTTCTGAGTGACATTGTGGCCTTTATCAAGCCACATCACCACAGTCATACCTACCCACCCATGACTTTTCCCATTAGCACCAGTGCAGTGCCTTTCAGAACACAGTGGTTGCACCATGGGCAAAACCATGCCGCCCCTGCATCCACATGTTTCCCGGCATGGATTGCATAGTCACACGCCCATGCTACCATGTCCCCTCACAGCCGTCCTGTACACTGAACCCCCAGTCCACATGGGAATGCAGTTAAGCTGGGTTGTGGGCAGGACTGTTGTGTAGGGTGGGCATCTCCCATCACTTTACATGTTCAGACTCTCCTTCCTAAGGGACTTTCAGCACCCAGCAGGCAAATCAGGGGAGTCTTTCTGGTAGCTTTGGGATCCACAAGGAGAAAAAGCCTATACTTCTGAGAATGGAGAGTCCCTACTCCCACATCCAGGGAAAAAAAGTCCTTGTCAAGGTCCCTGCGGGTGCCTAAAGGTCAACCAATGAGGATAAGACCTGCCTTAACCTTTAACCCCCACACCCTGTATCTATAAAAGGAGCCCTCCCAACCTTTGACACGTGACTTCCCCAGCCCCCACTCTGTTGGGACCAGGGAACCTCGCCCAGGAGTGGAACCCCAATAAAAGCCTGTGAATTAATTGATTCATCTGCCTGGGAAGATTTGTTAAGCACCGGACACCTTGCAGATGGTGCCAAAACCTGAGAAAGAAAGTTTTAAAGTAAGGACATAACTTTCCTGACGGGCATTATCTGCCTCAACATAAACCATTATATAACATGCCTGGGACTATAGACTTCTAGTTTAGTCCCCCAAAGATTAGAGATGGGACTTGAGCACCTCGTTGACTTGCATCCTCTGGTCTGCTTTAACAAAATTCAGGAGGAAAAGAAAGCTAGACATCAGAAGCAATGTAAAGATAGGTGGCAGGACTATTAAATGTAACTGTACAGAGATCTGCCCTCAAGGAGACCCAACAGGCCAGTCTACTGCAATGGCTTTCAATGTGGCAAGCCTGGGCTTCAGCAGAAGTCAGCTTGTGAAGAGCCCTGGCAGCTCTGCCAGCCAAGAGTTGGATCACTGGAAATGGAACTGCTCTGGAGTCGAAGGACTTCAGGTCAGAGCCACAGATCTTATTGGCTCTAAGCTGAAAAGCCCTTCACTCAGCCCAGCTTCCAAAGTGACCACCACTGTTGAGGGGAGACGGCCAAGCAGGGTCAGCAACATTGCAGGCAGAACTGTAAATTTCCTGTTAGAGATGCCACCTGCCTTTACCTGGCCAGCTCTCCTCCCAGGCCAGGTAGGTAATGGAAGTCAACAGGGTGCCTTCTCCAAGGAAGTTCACACCTCCCTTAGGATGTACCCTATGTGAAGAGATAGATAAGTCTAGGTCTCATAATTTACAAGGGCTTAAAGCCCACCTGATTAATTATTAGGCCCCTTCTCTCAGTTTCTATTTGGCTGAGACAGCATCTTTCTTGGGTCCTCTAATAATGACTTTGTCCTTTGTTGCACACCCTGTCTAGCCCACTTGGGCCTCATTCCTTTGTAATCATAGCCTCTACTCTAACATCAATGGCTCTACTCCCAACCTGTGTACTGATGGTCCTCTCCTCCACTTAATGTTGTATGATTATTCAGAATTTCTCTACAGACAAACCCCTCTACCTGCAAAAGTTGAGTGGCCTTTCCCCCAGTCTTGGCTGGGATCAGATTTAAGCCACATCCATCAAACAATCCTCACAAGGTTCCAGAGACCCCCATTTTCTCTCCTCTATGAAATCCTTTCATTACCTGGTTAATGCCACTCTTAGGATCATTGGTTGCTATTCTTACCCTGACTTGTGTACTACAGTGTCTGTTTAAGTGTTTACAGCAGGTGATAATGGAATGAATCAAGGCCTTCAGCAACCAGGCAATCAATCAGGTGCTTCTCCATCCATACATGCCTGTCCCTGCGGAGCCCCAAGGTACCCCCAGCAGGCCCCTGTAGACAATGTCCCCAATCAGCAGGAAGTAGTGAGAGACTCATCGTTGCCCCCTTTCCTATCATCAAAAGGTTGGGATGGTAGCTTTGGGATCCGCAAGGAGAAAAGGCCTATACTTCTGGGAATGGAGAGTCCCTACCTGTATTTCTGGGGAAGAAAAGTCCTTTTCAAGGTCCCTGTAGGTGCCTAAAGTTCAACCAATGAGGATAAGACCTGCCTCAACCTTTAACCCCCACACATATCTATAAAAGCAGCCCTCCCAACCTCTGACGTGCGGCTTCCCCAGCCCCTGCTCTGTTGGGACCAGGGAACCTCACCCAGGAGTGGAATCTCAATGAAAGCTTGTGAATTAATTGATTCATCTGCCTGGGAAGATTTGTTACACACCAGACACAGAGCCTGGTGCTGTGGCATAGAGGGTAAAGCACCCATAGGGGTGCTGGTTCAAATCCTAGCTGCTCCACTTCTGATCCATCTCCCTACTAATGTGCCTAGGAAAGCAGTGAAGAATGATCCAAGTGCTTTGGCCCCTGTGACCATGTGGAAGAACCAGAAGAAGATCCTGGCTCCTGGCTTCGGATATTCCCAGCTCTTGCCATTGCAGCCATTTGGGGAGTGAACCAGTGCATGGAAGATCCTCTCTCTCTGCCTCTTACTCTCTGTAACTCTGCCTTTCAAGTAAATAAGTAAATCTTTAAAAACTAAAAGAAACTAAATTAAATTATACTTCTTACAAATGAAATAAGGAACACTGCATCACATCTTTTATGCATTATTGTTCTTAGGTCAAAATTATACATGATTTTAAAGTATCCAAGAAAAACAAGTATACATTTTGCAAGCAAGAAAATGTTAATGACTCTGAAAACATCTTTAGTTTGTTTTTACCAACAAATGTGAAGCAATTTAAGGTGTCACATGAGCCAAAATATATTTGGATTAATTTAATAGTTTTAATTTATGTGAGTCATCACTGATGTATATCACGTAAAATAGAGCTCTTAAGGAATTTTTACCATGTAGATGCAACATAGAATATATGCACACACACACACACATATGAAACACATATATCATAAGACAGAATAATAAAGCAGTTTCTATCAGGGTTGGAGGGTTGGTGTTGTGGGCTAAGCCTCCGTCTGTGGCACCAGCATCCCATATGGGAACCAGGTTTGAGTTCAGCTGCTCCACTTCTGATCCAACTCTCTGCTACCTCGTGGGAAGGCATAGAAGATGACCCAAAGTGCTGGGCCCTGGCACCTACATGGGCGATCGGGAGGAAGCTCCTGGCTTTGGATTGACTTAGCTACAGCCCTTGTGGCCATTTGAAGGAGTGAAACAGTGGATAGAAGATCTTTCTCTCTGTTTTTCCATCTCTCTGTCTGTAACTCTATCTCTTGAACAAATAAATAAATCTTTAAAAAATAAAAAAAGCAGTTTCTGTAATAGCTTTTTCAAATCTTAATCTCTTTTTAAAATTATTATTGATTGATTAGAATTATTTATTGCTCTTAGTAACCTTAATTATTCATAAATTTTCCTCAGTTGCAACCAGCAGGAAAAAAATCACTTGTGCAGTTTAGAAAATAACTTTAGTGGCTGGCGCCATGGCTTAACAGGCTAATCCTCCGCCTTGCGGCGCTGGTACACCGGGTTCTAGTCCCGGTTGGGGTGCCGGATTCTATCCCGGTTGCCCCTCTTCCAGGCCAGCTCTCTGCTATGGCCCGGGAAGGCAGTGGAGGATGGCCCAAGTGCTTGGGCCCTGCACCTGCATGGGAGACCAGGAGAAGCACCTGGCTCCTGGCTTCGGATCAGCAAGATGTGCTGGCCGCAGCGGCCATTGGAGGATGAACAAATGGCAAAAAGGAAGACCTTTCTCTCTGTCTCTCTCTCTCACTGTCCAGTCTGCCTGTCAAAAAAAAAAAAAAAAAGAAAGAAAGAAAAGAAAAGAACTTTAGTTTCAGTAAAGGAGCTGAACATTTTTACCTGTACAGAAAATTATGTGTTCATTTCAGATTCAGCTGTCACTCTAATAGTTACAGAAATGCTTTGTGTTGCATTATTTTTGATTCTTATTCCCCACTGTCATTTACCTCAGGGGCTCTTGTGGAAATGAAATTGGACATGACCCCCTAAAACCTACACTGAAATGTGGCTCTTTAAAGTTTCCCAGAAGTGCTATCTGGGGTGCCACATGTGCTACCAGAATTTGGGGTGCCTTACGATTTCACCATGGGCTTATTACTAAATCCCCAATATTAATAAGCCCAAGATGGTTCTTGCCTAATATTTAGAGAAGAATTCTAAATATCGGCACAGGTAAATGAGGCAGCATGGTATATTTTAAGCCTTTATTTAGTGAGAAAGATGCATAGGAGAGTGAGAGCTTTATTTAAGAGAAAGAGGTAAATAGGGGTTCATACTGAGCACCAGGATCCAGCCACATGGAAGAGCATCTAGGCCTGTATCAGACAGGAAGCCTAGGGCATGTGGCCCAAAGGCCATGTGCCCTGGAGTCCTGGGGCCACAGCAAGCCTGCCTCCTGGCAAGAGTCCGGGAAAGAATAGCAGGCCGGGCCACACTGATACTGGCTTTTAACCCACTCCAAAGGGGAGTGGTCAATTAACCTGATTGGCTGGTGGGCACCCAGGTGTGGCCAGATAGGGGAATGAGGCCACACAGGGGCACGGTGAAGACCTCAGGTAGGGGCTTGAGGTCACACAGGGGCGTGGCAAAGGCGTGATCTTCCAGTTCACAAATCTAATCAATTTTAGCTTGTATGCCTGCCTACTTCAGAAAGTTATAACTGTTTTTAAGAGATCATAGGGGGCTGGCGCCACAGCTCAATAGGCTAATCCTCCGCCTGTGGTGCCGGCACACCAGGTTCTAATCACGGTTGGGGCACCGGATTCCGAATTCTGTCCCAGTTGCTCCTCTTCCAGTCCAGCTCTCTGCTGTGGCCCGGGAGTGCAGTGGAGGATGGCCCAAGTCCTTGGGCCCTACACCCACATGGGAGACCAGGAGAAGCAGCTGGCTCCTGGCTTCGGATCAGTGTGGTGTGCCGGCCACGGCGAGCTGGCTGCAGCAGCCATTGGGGGGTGAACCAATGGAAAAGGAAGACCGTTCTCTCTGTCTCTCTCTCACGGTCCACTCTAACAGTCAAAAAAAGAGAGAGAGAGAGAGAGAGAGAGAGAGAGAGAGAGAGATCATAGGGAACCCTTGGGCCACCTCATTCTTTAGAATATAACATGAGCAGTATCATCAGTTTCTCATAGTCAGTAGGGACATAACTATATACTACCCTAATCAGTTAGGATTTTGGATGCAATTACATTTGATTCTCCCATATGTCACCAAAGAGAAAGAAATTTTCACACAAACATAGCCATCTGCAAGCCCAAATCTTCTTGTGGAGGGCCTGAGGTAATGGTCTTAGAATCCTATCCCCACTGACTGGTACCAGAACAATCAAGCTAGGTACAAATGAAGTGAAGCCCAAATGATAGAAAAAGCGGGTCCTTACCCAGTCTCACATCCTGTTGACTCCATCACAAGCACAGTTTCCCTGTACCAAGAAGCTTTTCCAAGACTCCAAGGCAGGGAGAGAATGGAGAATCCCCAAGAGAAAGACTTTGTAGCTCCTTGGCTGCCTCAGAGTCAGCTCACCTCAAGCAGCCTGCACACATCAGAAATGAGAGGTGATGCAGGAGGCAGGACATTTATTAGCATGGCCAGCAGAGACCGCAAACTCTGTGGTGCCAAAGACCTCTTCCTGCTTGCATGTTAACTACAGGGCCTTTACAAGAAAAGAGAGAGTTTGGGAACACAATTAACAGGTTTCTGGGTGCTCTGAGTTCTCTTTCATATGAGATCAAGTGCAAACCCAAAGGCCTGTCACAAAGTCTTTTCTTATCTGGGCTCTTTTGTTTGGTCAGCTCCTTGAAACTTAGTTTTTGTTAATTACAGATGTGTAAATGTGTGGCTTGTCCCAAGGTCAGAAAGGAAGAAAGGAAAGTACAGTGCTGTTGTATGTAAATGTAGAAAAAGAGTAGATGCCCTACCCCCTCAGTCTTAGGGGATCAGGTGCTCCCCTGAAAGGACTTTCTTTTTTTTTTAATTTTTTTTTTATTTTTTGACAGGCAGAGTGGACAGTAGAGGGAGACAGAGAGAAAGGTCTTCCTTTTTGCCATTGGTTCACCCTCCAATGGCCGCCGCGGTAGGCGCGCTGCAGCCAGCGCACCGCGCTGTTCCGATGGCAGGAGCCAGGTGCTTATCCTGGTCTCCCATGGGGTGCAGGACCCAAGAACTTGGGCCATCCTCCACTGCACTCCCTGGCCACAGCAGAGAGCTGGCCTGGAAGAGGGGCAACCGGGACAGGATCGGTGCCCCGACCAGGACTAGAACCTGGTGTGCCGGCGCCGCAAGGCGGAGGATTAGCCTAGTGAGCCGTGGCACTGGCTTGAAAGGACTTTCTTAAGCCTGCTGTCTCCAATGAAGAAAGACCCAGTGAAGTAGGCAGGCATACAGGTTAAAATTGATCAGATTTGTGAACTGGAAGACCACATCCCTGTGTGACCCCATGCCCCTACCTGAGGCCTTTACCATGCCCCTGTGTGGCCTCATTCCCCTACCTGGCCACACCTGGGTGCCCACCAGCCAATCAGGTTAATTGACCACTCCCCTTTGGAGTGGGTTAAAAGCCAGTATCAGTGTGGCCCGGCTGGCTCTTTTTCCCTGGTCTCTTGTCAGGAAGGGGCTTGCTGTAGCCCCATGCCTCCAGGGCACATGGCCTTTGGGCCATGTGCTCCAGGCTTCCTGGCCTAGATACTCTTCCACTTGACTGGTTCCTGGTGCTTGGTATAAACCCCTATTTACCTCTCTCCCCTAAATAAAGCTCTCACTCTCTTATGCATCTTTCTTACTAAATAAAAGCTTAAAATGTACTATGCTGCCTCGTTTATCTGTGCCGATATTTAGAATTCTTCTCTAAATATTAGGCAAGAACCATCTTGGGCTTATTAATATTGGGGATTTAGTAATAAGCCCATGGTGAAATCGTAAGGCACCCCAAATTCCGGTAGCACATGTGGCACCCCAGATAGCATTTCTAGGGAACTTTAAGGGGCCATATTTCTGGGTAAATTTTAGGGGGTCTTGTCCGATTTCACCAAGAGAGTAATTCAGGGGCTGATATTCACTTCACACTACAAAAGACTTGGCCACTGTGGGAATCTTGGGTTATCACCTACAGGCAGTTATGAAGCCCAGGACAAGGAGTAGATTGAAGGGTGTGTTGAGAAGACAGCATTCTGTAAAATTTCCCAGGGGAACCTAAAACAAAAGACATTCTGATAAAATGTCTACTGTTAAAATAAGTAAAAGGAGATGTGCAAAGATTTGAAAAAGTAATTTATTTTATTTATTTCAAAGGAGAGAGAGAGAGAGAGAGAGAGAGAGAGAGAGAGAATTCATTCATTGGTTTGTTCCCCAAATGCCTGCAAGAACTGTTAGGTAGCAAGTCAGAAATTTAGCCTATGTGTGTATGAGAAAGGCCTGAAGACCAGCACCTACTGCAGAAGTTCCAGAAGCCCAGCATTTTGCACTTCAAAGTCCTGCTCAGACATTGATAAACCTTCCTCCAAGGAAAGCTTCTAGGAGAATTCCCTCTCTTCAGGACCAAAGGGTATCCAAGTGGCATCTTAACCCCTTCTACATGCATGCACTCCAATACAAAGTGTTTTAAGACTGGTGTGTCAGATAGGGATTGTCTGTTTTCCTCTAATGTGAAATGTTCACAAACAGAAAAACAACTTTTAAAGAGTTACTGATTGTCCTGTGGGAAAATGACAAGTATATTTTAGCAAAGATGAGTGGGAAATGTTCTTGTTCTCATGAAAGAAAGAATTCAGATGTGGTACAGAAGAGTTGTAAGCAATGTAGCATATTTGTTGGGGTAGAATGGGGATGGACAGCTCTCCAGAAAGAATCTGAGAGGGTGCCCAGTAATTCAGACTGGAAAAGTAAGGTTTCATAGATTAGTGTGGAGAATACAACTTATAGGCCAGACAGGTGGCTCAGCCAAGAGTTGAGCACCAAGTATGTATTCAGACTGGGGCTTATCAGGGAATGAGGTCCCGTTATTTTTTCCTTTTTTCTTTTCTTAAAGAATATTTTATTTTTTTGAAAGGCAGAATTACAAAGAGAGGAAAGATAGAGAGATCTTCCATCTGCTGGTTCACTCACAAATGGCCACAAGGATGGGTCTGCTCCAGCTCAAACCCAAGATCCAGGAGCCAGGAGCTTCACGTGGGTCTCTCACATAGGTTCAGAGGCACAAGGACTTGGACCATCTTCTGCTGCTTTCCCAGGTTGCATTAGCAGGAAGCTGGATTGGGAATGGAGCAGCTGGGACCCAAACTGGTGCTCCTATAGGATGCTGGCATTACAGGAGGAAGCTTAACCTGCTACACCACAACACTGGTCCCTGGGGCCCAGTTCTTCCCAACACTTTTCTTTCCCCTTCCCTCTTCTGGGCAAAGGACTTGCCAGGTATGAAATAGGTAAACTAGCCCCCAAGGTTTTATTACTGAATGTTATTAGGTTGGTAGCCCAGATGGTACCAGGAGATTCCTCTGGGGAGCTTATCTTGGGAGAAGGCTAGGACCACCAGTAATGTTATCAGGGTAGGAGCAGTATTCTATGGTGGAAAATACTAGGCAGCTTCCAATGTGTGCTTCTGAGGCTGCTAAGGGCTGCTGCATTGCTCCCCCTTCTGTGGTGCCTTGTGTTCCTTAGGTCTCTCTTACATGCATAGGCTAATTGTTATTTCCTACCTAACACATTGAAGCTGAATGAAGTGTGTCATAGAGAAAAATAGTTGATAGTTTTGGAAGTATTAGGGGAGAAAGTTGCCAATTTGTAATGTGGAAAAAGATCTGGAAATATAGGCATTTATTGCCAGGTTTATTGCTTGGATTGATCATGTTTTGTCCACTATGACAGTAATTGGGAGATCGAATCCTAATAATGAGTTATTAGGAAATAGAACTAGATGACATCTTATAATGTTATGGGCTAAGTTTAGGGCCTAAATTAACTTTCCAGGTTCTTGCCTTTACTTAGAGAAGAATACTAAACACAGACCCAAACACAGCATGCCATGTGATAAACTATTTACAAAGTGAAAAACACACACACAAACGGGCTTATTTAGGAAGAAAGGGGACCAAAGAAAGGGAATTATCATAACCTGCTCTGCTCCTCCTGAGTCTAGGTGGAGGACAGAGAGTTTCTGTTCTTCCTATCTTGTTATACTCTTAGAAAAATGGAAGTGTTGGTGCCCACACGGTGGCGTAGTGGGTAAAGCCGCCACCTGCAGTGCTGGCATCCTATTTGGGTGCCAGTTCATATCCTGGCTGCTCCACTTTCAATCCAGCTCTCTGCCATGGCCTGGGAAAGCAGTAGAAGATGGCCCAAGTCCTTGGGTCCCTGCACCTGTGTGGGAGTCCTGGAAGAAGCTCTCAGCTCCTGGCTTCAGATCAGCACAGCTCTGGCCATTGTGGCCAACTGGGACATTAACCACCGAATGGAAGACCTCTCTCTCTCTTTCTTTCTCTGCCTCTCCTTCTCTATATATATAACTTTGGCTTTCAAATAAATAAATGAAACTTAAAAAAAGAAAGAAAAACGGAAGTGTTTACATGGTACAACCCCCATGTCCTGGGTAAAAGGAGGTACTTCTGGGGAGAAGTCCCCTGATTGACAGGTAGATGAATATGACAACACAAAGTGAATTAGGTGTGGCTTCCAGCTCATGAACTTAAAATTACCAATCTAATCTTCACCACATCAATAAGAGGTGATTAGGATAAGTCTGTTCATGTGATTAATGAGTTATCGCCAGAGGTCTGCTATAGAAATTACTTTGGGGGACTGGCTTTGTGGTATAATGGGTTAAGTTGCAACCTGCAATGCCAGCAAGCCATATGGGTGCCAGTTCAAGTCCTGACCACTCCAATTCTGATCTAGTTCCTTGCTAATGTGAGGGTGGTAGGGGATGTCCCAAGTGCTTGCCTCCCTGCACCCATGTGGAGATGGGGATGGCATTCCAGACTCAGCATTGGCCTCATCCAGATCTGATCATTTTGACCACTTGGGGCATGAACCAGTGGACAGAGGATCACTCTGTATGTGTGTGTGTGTGTATCTCTTAACTCTTCCTCTCAAGTAAATAAATATATCTTTATTTAAATATTTTGTTTATTTGAGAGGCAGAGTTACAGATAGAGGGAGAAACAGGGAGAAAGATCTTCCATCCACTGGTTCACTCCCCATGCGGCCACAATGACCACAGCTGCACCAAGCCAACACTAGGATCTTCTTCCAAGGTCTTCCATGCAGGTGCAAGGGCCCAAGCACTTGGGCCATCTTCTACTGTTTTCCCAAGCTATAGCAGAGGGGTGGATAGGAAGAGGAGCAGCTGGGACATGAACCAGCACCCATATGGGATTCCAGCACCACAGGTGGAGGCTTAGCTCCTTACTCTTCAGCGCCAGCTCAGCAAATATATATATATAGACAGGCAGAGTTAGACAGTGAGAGAGAGAGACAGAGAGAAAGGTCTTCCTTTACCATTGGTTCATCCTCCAATGGCTGCTACGGCCAGTGCGCTGTGGCCAGCGCACCACGCTGATCCGAAGCCAGGAGCCAGCTGCTTCCTCCTGGTCTCCCATACGGGTGCAGGGCCCAAGGACTTGGGCCATCCTCCACTGCACTCCCTGGCCACAGCAGAGGGCTGGACAGGAAGAGGAGCAACTGAGACAGAACCCGGCGTCCTGACCAGGACTAGAACCTGGTGTGCCGGTGCCACAGGTGGAGGATTAGCCTATTGAGCTGTGGTGCCAGCCTCAGCAAATATATTTTTAAAAAGCCACTTTGTATTGGCCTCTCCTGCATTCCCTTTTTTGGGCCACATAGCCTCTGTGCCACATCTAGACCTCTGCCAAAAAGAACACTGCAACCATAGGCTGCTCCCAACCTTGGATTTGAGCCAAATAAAGCTACTTTTTTATCACTTACACTATAACTCTATAGTATTGTGTTATTAGCAAGAGAAAACAGCATCGGATCCTGAGGAAGGGCTATGCTAAGAGAATTGGGTTGTGGGCTTGATGACCTGTTTCCCAACTAAGAGGAGTCAGGTCACCCCTGGAGAGAAAGGAGGGAGAGAGGACCCTATATGTCACAGCTTCTCTTCCATACATGATGAAGTCTGTATTCTCCCTGAGGATTCTCTCATCCTCACAACACAATTTGGCAAGATTGGCTCTAGGACTGAGCCAAGGAAACTAAATGCAGGGACAAGAGAGGATACTCACAGTCCCAGCTGCCAGCCCAGCTCACATCCTGCAAGCTTGATGGAATTGTTTCCATATACTCTCTATTTTTCAGCTTCTGAGGTGTTTGGGAATCCTTCTGAAGGCTCCTGTGGTGAGCGGAATTCACAGAGCAGCAAAGACTGAGCCACCTAGAGCCTCTCTTGGGAGCAGACTAGAGAAGCTGTGTTT
This sequence comes from Lepus europaeus, assembly GCF_033115175.1. Lineage (NCBI taxonomy): Eukaryota > Metazoa > Chordata > Mammalia > Lagomorpha > Leporidae > Lepus > Lepus europaeus. Next base: position 8,995,480 of record NW_026909167.1, on the reverse strand, counting down.
GGCAACACCAAGATCAAAGATCCCATATAGTACTGCAGTGTTGTCTCAGCATACCTGATTGGACACAGTTTGTTCAGCTGGTGATTATGCATGACATCAGAAAAGATTCAACCAATGAGAATTGCCCTGGCATAGGGGTAGTCCTTTGGGCAGTTTCTGATGGGGGACATTCAGCTCAAGTCTAACGCCACCTCATCCTCCTGGGGGCTGGCTCTCTTGACAGCAGCCTGTACTGTCATGTCCCTGATGATTCCACCTGAGATCCCTCAATCCCCACCATGTCTGTGATCCTGCTGGGATCTTGTGACCTAGAACTTAGCATCACAGTCACAATTCACTAACATTTACTAAATCTAGCCTTTCAGTTTCTTTTTCTTTTTCTTTTCTTTTTTTTTTTTTTTTGACAGGCAGAGTTAGGCAGCGAGAGAAAGACAGAGAGAAAGGTCTTCCTTTTTCCGTTGGTTCACACCCCAAGTGGCCACTACGGCCAGCGCACTCTGTGGATCTGAAGCCAGGAGCCAGGTGCTTCCTCCTGGTCTCACATGCGGGTGCAGGGCCCAAGGACCTGGGCCATCATCCACTGCCTTCCCAGGCCACAGTAGAGAGCTGGCCTGGAAGAGGAGCAACTGGGACAGAATCAGGCACCCCAACCAGGACTAGAACCTGGGGTGCTGGCGCCGCAGGCCAAGGATTAGCCTAATGAGCTGCGGCACTGGCCAGAGCCTTTCAGTTTCATCAGATTCTTGGCATACTTCTCTTTAATGTTACTTCAGTATTTTTTATTGTTTTGAAGAATATTTAAATATACTGCAAAGACTTATTTGCTTCTAGTCTGTATCTTTTTCCTTTAAAATAGATTTCTATTTGTTTCTTGGTGATATATAGTAACCCCATTGATGGTATAAGTTGATCTTGTACCCAGGATTCTTGTTTAGTTCTCCTATCAGTTTGTTTTAGGATTATCTCTGTATGGATAGTTTTGTTACTTAAAAATTAATCTTTGAGGCCAGCTGCTGTGGCACAACAGGTTAACACCCTGGCCTGAAGCGCTGGCACCCCATATGGTCGTGCCAGTTCAACCCAGCTGCTCCATTTCTGATTCAGCTCTCTGCTATGGCCTGGAAAAGCATTGGAGAATGGATCAAGTCCTTGGGCCTCTGCACTGGTGTGGGAGACCAGGGGGAAGCTCCTGGTTCCTGGCTTCAGATTGGCACAGTGCCGGCCATTGTAGCCAATTGGGGGAGTGAACCATCAGATGGAAGACCTCTCTCTCTCTCTCTATCTCTCCTCTGTGTAACTCTGACTTTCAAATAAAAATAAATAAAACTTTAAAAAATTTTTATACTCAGTGTTCAAATTTTATTGTTTCATTTCCCTGATTATACTTTTAGTACAATATTGAAAAGAGAGACTGGAAGGAGGCCATCTCATATGGGTCTGCTGCCAGAGAAAAGAGCTTTCTTTCTTTTTTTTAAAAAAAAAGATTTATTGATTTATTTGAAAGGCAGAGTTACAGAGAGGCAGAGACATAAGAGAGAAGTCTTCTGTCTGCTGGTTCACTCCCTAAATGACCACAACAGCAAGAGCTGGGCCAATATGAAGCCAGTAGCCAGGAGCTTCTTCTAAGTCTCTCACTCAGGTGCATGGACCCAAGTGCTTGGGCCATCTTCTGCTTTCCCAGGCCATAACAGAGAGCTGGATCAGGAGTGGAGCAGCCAGGACTCGAATCTGGTGCCCATATGGGATGCTGGCACTGCAGGTGGTGGCAATACCTGCTATACCACACTGCTGGCCCTTGAGAAAAGAGCTTTCAATGTTCCATGTTAATTTTCCTGTTTATGTTCATTATAGACAATCTTAACTATAATAGGAACATTCCTATATTTTACTGCTCTGCTAACAGTTGCTTTTTTATGGTCAGATGCTCAACTTAATTAATGCTTTTAAGCATTTAGTTTAAATAATTGTGATTTTTCTTTTTGTATTTTTTAATGGTTTATTTGAAAGAGTGACAGAGAGAGTGAATTGGAGACAGAGAGAGAGAGAGCGAGCTTCATCAACTAGTTCACTCCTCAAATGGCTACAACAACCAGAGCTGGGCTGGGTTGAAACCAGGAGCCAGGAACTTCGTCTGGATCTCCCATATGAGTGGCAGGAATCCAAGTTCTTAGTTCATCTTCCACTGCTTCCCCAGGAGCATTAGCAGGGAGCTAGGTCAAGTATAGAACATCCAGGATTCAACCCTGGCCAATCTGGCATGCTGGTGGTGTGACTTGGTGCAGCATGGACAAGTGGTTAAGCGGCCACAGGGAGAGATCTGTTCTAGAACATTGATGACCCAGAAGTTCATTTCCACCGCTGCCATGTGGCACGGGGTCAGGGAGGCCGCTGCTTCCTGCCACTGGGCGCTGCCTTCAGTGTGTGCCGAGGTGATCCTGTGCCATGTCCAGGGAGGAAACATCGCCCACCGGGTGTCAGGTGTGGGGCCACTGTTGGCGTCCAGGCTCCTGGCAGTGTGGTTTGCTGCATGCCTCCTTCCCGGTGAAGCCCCCAGCTGGAAGGGGGCCACCTTGGCCCGCCAGGGGCATGGGAGGCACCTGTGGACTCCAGGTGGGGGCTCACCTATGCAGGCCATTCTCACAGCCCACTGGGCATGTGTGAGCCGTGATGGCCTGAGGCCTCCACTTGGGGTCGTCTCAGCCTCAGGCCAACTCATGCAAGTGGGGGCTTCTCCTTTGAGTTCACATCTCTCTTCTCGATTATTGCAAAACAACCAGACAAACTGAACTTCCTGGTCAGTTGGCCTGGGTTCCTGTTCCTGCCCAGCCCTGAATTCCTGCAACTTCAAAATGAGGTCAATGTCATCCACATTCAGAGGTCACTTCCCAGAAGTCTCAGGCTAGAGCTCCCAGGGATGGCCAGGAGCATTCCCTTAGGGTGAGGAGGGTAGGGGAAGCGAGGAACCTGAGAGGGGGGACCTCGGCCTTGGGGAGGCAGAGCTGGCCTCAGAAGGTGCCATGTGCAGTAGGAGCAGTAGTGTCGTGTGTAGCTGATGGTGCCATGTGCAGCAGATGGTGCCGTGTGCAGCAGGGGCAGCAGGTGGGGCCATGTGCAGCTGCCTCTGCCACCTTCTCCAGGACTCTATCTCCCCAGCCCAAAGCTGGGTGCCCACTTGTCAGTGACTCCCTGGCCCCACCCCTGGCAGTCATGCTCTGCTTCCTGTCTCTCTCAGGTCCTCCTGTGAGTGAGGGCTACAGGTGTCCTTTGGCATCCACTAATGTCACTCACACAACACCCCAGGCCCGAGCACAGGAACTTCTCTGCTCTGTCCATCTGTCCATCCATCGGGGGACAGCTGCCTTGTTCTGCACGGTGGGGGCCAAGTCTCGGGAGACTTGGACTTAGCTCTGGGGTGGGCACTCTGCTTGGCTCTCGTCTGCTGAGATGTGGCCCTTGCTGGCCTGGATCTGAGTGATGGTGATGTCTGGAGTGGAGTCTGGCTGTTCTCTGGGTTCCTGGGCGAGAATCCCTGAGGTCAGAACGCACCAGCATTTCCTCACCGGCCAGAGGTTGCCACTGTCCCCTGGTGCTGCATGTTTTTTTGACTTAACTAACTTACTTGAAAGACAGACAGCTCTGCCTGCTGGTTTACTCCCTGAATGCCAAGCCACGTGGGTGCCCGGGAGCCAGGTCCTTGAACCACCTCCCTGGTGGCTGTCAGCAGGAGGCTGGAACTGGGGGTGGAGCTGGGACTCGAACCCAGGCCCTCCGGAGTGGGCTGTGGGCCCCATACCCCCGGGGCCAAACAACCATCTTGATGTTGTCTTTGGACTGCAAAAAATTCCCATCAATGTGGTTCTCACGGAGCACACACAGGGCACAACCAGGGGGCCTGACAGACACTGCAGGCCAAGTTCAGTAGTGTACACACACACACACACATGCACACGTACACGTGTGCACACATCACACACACGTGCGCACACACGTACGCACACATACACATAAAGCACATTACACATGTGCCCACACACAAGCACACATGTGTGCATGCATGCACACATGTATATCAACATGTGTGTGCACATACATGTACACAGCACATGTAAACACGTGTGTGCGCACACACGTGTGCACAGTTCTGTCAGGTCTGGAGCTGGATATACATGGACAACGGAGCTCCTGCGTTTTGGCTAAACTTGCTGAGAGCCCAAGGCGGGCAGCTCCAGGGGCAGCAGCCAGTCTGTGATGGATCAGTCACTCAGCTGCAAGGTGGCCTGGCCCTGCCTGGCTCCACAGGTGCTGCCTGCACACGCTGGGGCTCCTGGGCAGCCGCGGGCTGGGAGGGCCACCAGGCGGGCACTGTGCAGCCCCTACGTGGCCCCCCTGGAAGGGGACCTGCCCTGACTGGTGCTGCCTCCCCAGGGGCCTTCATGATCCCATTCCTCATCCTGCTGGTCCTCCAGGGCATCCCCCTGCTGTACCTGGAGTTCGCCACGGGGCAGAGGCTGTGCAAGGGGCCTGTGGGCATGTGGAGTGCCGTGCACCCGGCCCTCAAGGGCATAGGTAGGCCCCTCCATGGGCACCTGGGGGGCATGGGCAGTGTCGGCACAGAGTGGAGGGGCACAGCCTGACTGCTCAGAGGAAGGGCCCAGCAGGGGGCACTGGCCACCTGCTCAAGCAGCCTCCATCCACTCCCACACCTTGCCAGCCCCGGGGGTCACTCATTGACCAGCTCTGTGACCGGGGCACTGGCTCACTCAGACCTCCAGCCAGGGCACCAGGCAGGGTCCACTGATCAGAACTCCTGGGGCAGGAGGCCCCTGCCCTGAAGCCCACGATCCAGTCCTCCCCGGCTGCCTCTCCTGGTCCCCTCACGCTTGGTTCTGTTAGAGGCAAGCACCTGTAGGAGCCCCTGCCCCACCATGCATGGAAACTCCCCTGAAGGCCCCTCCCACCCAGGCAGGCATCACCGCCATGCTGGCGTCCTTCATGGTTGGGCTGTACTACAACACCATCATCACCTGGATACTGCGGTATTTCTTCAACTCCTTCCAGGACCCGCTGCCCTGGAGCCAGTGCCTACTGGGCCAGAACCTCATGGGTGAGCAGTGCCACCTGGGGCCAGAGCCAGGGTCCTAGAGGGATTGGGGGCAAGGAGCCCCAAGACTTCGCTCCCCTCAGGGCAGCAGAGGAAGAGGGAGGCCGTCAGGGGCCAGGGAGCACGCAAGCCTGGCATGGGTGTGTGCACGTGTGCTGCTCCTGCTGACATGCATCACGGCCATGACCCTGCAGGCTACACTAATGAGTGCACGCTCAGCTCCTCTGTGGACTACTTCTGGTAGTGCTCTGGGCTCCCATGCTGGGCACAGCCCTCCAGCCGTCTGAGTTCTCAGTGCCCACACCTGCTTGGAGGGGCACAGGTGGACTCCTGCCCAGCCCACTTCCCAGCAGGCCCTGGGTCCTCAGTCCTGGGACCGGCAGTGGGGTGATGCCTGTGGGGTGATGCCGCTCTCGCCACAGCAACAATTGTGAGATGGACTCGGGGATCACCTCCATCAATGGCTTCACGTCCGTGTACTCGGCCACAGTGATCTACTCCATCATTGGTTCCACGCCACCTAGTGCTACGACGACTGCTTCAGCATGTGAGTTGTACCGCCCCCACCATGCCCCGCACCCGGCGTCATCCTGGCTCTGCTCCAAGGAACTTCCTGACCTGTGCCTGCACACACCTGTGCCTGCACACCTGTACCTGTGCACCTGTGCCTGTACACCTGGCCTGCACACACCTGGCCTGCACACACCTGTGCCTGCACACCTGGCCTGCAGATGGCAGCCCCAAGGAGCGACCTGCTGGACAGCTATGTGGGCTCCATCCCCCTGCTCATCATTGCATTCTTCAATATGTTCAGGATCCTCTACGTGTATGGCATTGACAGGTACGAGGGAGGAGGCGGTGGGGAGCCGTGCTGGGGCTGGCCTTGGGGGGCACAAGGCAGACAGCAGAGCAGCAGCCCTGAGTCCCAGGAGGGAGCTCCACAGGGCCCCCCAGGGGCAGTCCATGCCCCTCTGGCTTCCGGATTCTCCTACACCTAGCTGTGCAGAGCAAGCACTGACAGCAGCATTGTTAGACCGCCCAGAACTTGGGGTGTATGAGCATGGAGACCACGGTGTGAGCAGACCCTCTGCCACTCAGCCAAGCAAGAGCCTTGGTCTGGGTCCCCCACAGCAGCCTGGGTGCAGGTGCAGCAGAGGAACAAGGGTGGGTGGGCAGTGGGGCTGGGGCCCTCGGCCTGGGGTACCTATGTTGTAGTGGGGGGCTGTTATCTCCCTGGAGCTCCAGGCCTTTCCAGAGGGGGGCCTTCAGCCCCCACTGGCCAGACATCTGGGTACTCACCTTGCTGGGTGGGATGGCCACCAGAGAGCAGCCTGAGAAGCTATCAAGGTGAGCTGCTTCTGAGACCAGGTGTGCAGGCACAGGTATGCAGGTACAGGTGCACAGGTACAGGTGTGCAGGCACAGGTGTGTGCGGGCCAGGTGTGTGCAGGCCAGGTGTACAGGCACAGGTTTGTGCAGGCCAGGTGTACAGGCACAGGTTTGTGCAGGCCAGGTGTGTGCAGGCCAGGTGTACAGGCACAGGTTTGTGCAGGCCAGGTGTGTGCAGGCCAGGTGTGTGCAGGCCAGGTGTGCAGGCTCAGGTGTGCATGTACAGGTGTGCAGGCACAGGTGTGTGCAGGCCAATTGTGCAGAGGCCATGTGTACAAGTACAAGTGTGCAGCTGAGGGGCAGGCCAAGGTACACAGGGTTGGCCATGCTCTGGTAATATCATGCAGTGCGGGTTTGGCCATGCGCCTGGCCCCACAGCTGTGCAGCTGTGCTTGGCACTGTATGTGTCCACACGTCCATCTGTGAAAGGCCCAGAGTGCAGGGTGAGGCAGGTGGTCAGTGTCTCACCCAGGTCAGTCGACACCATACTGGCCTCTGCCTCCAGGTTCAACAAGGACATTGAGTTCATGATTGGGCACAAGCCCAACATCTTCTGGCAGCTCATGTGGCGGGTGGTCAGCCCCCTGATCATGCTGGTCATCTTCCTCTTCTACTTCGTGGTCAAAGTCAGCAAGAAGCTAACCTACAGCATCTGGGACCCCAGCTACGTGAGTGCCCAGGGCCACCACGCCAGGGAGGGTCACAGGTCATGGCGGAGGCCCTGCATGTGCTCAGGGGAGGGTCGCAGGTCAGGGCGGAGGCCATGAGTGTGCTCAGGGGAGGGTCGCAGGTCAGGGCGGAGGCCATGAATGTGCTCAGGGGAGGGTCGCAGGTCAGGGCGGAGGCCATGTGTGTGCTCATCTCAGGCCTGGTTCTCCCCCAGGAGTTCCCCAAATCCCGGCAGGTCGGGTACCTGCCCTGGGTGTACGTGGTGGTGGTGGTCATGGCCGGTGTGCCCAGCCTCATTATCCCATGCTTCGCCATCTACAAGCTCATCAGAGGCCGCTGCCAGTAGCCAGAGGAGCAGCAGGGCCTGGTCAGCACACAGTCCACAGCCTCCGTGAACAGGGACCTCAAGTACTGAGGGGCCCAGCCCCAGGCTACATGTGTCTGCATGTGAGTGCATGTGTGCAGACATTCATGTGTATGTGTGAGCATTGCATACATGTGTGCACTAGCCTGAATGTGTAAACACGTATGTTGTACATGTGTATATTCATTCATGTGTATGTGATGTTTCTCCATATGCATGCATGTCTATGCACACATGTGTGTACATGTGAGTTATGTCAGCATTGTGTGCATGCCTGGATATGTATGTATTGTGTGCACGTATGCCTGTGTGCATACATGTGCATGTTTTATGGGTGTATGCATATGCATGGATATGTGTGTATGTGCATCTGTACATATGTAGCTGTATATTTTGTGCACATGAGGACATGTGCATCGTGCTTACACGTATACACACACTGCTTGTATGCACGTACATGTGTGTGCATCTCCAGGTGCACACGTGTTCACATACATGTGTGCATCTGTATTTACATATTCATGGCACACACGTCCACCATGTGGGCCCAGTCTCCTTGTCATGAACACGGTGCAGCATGCCACACAGCCCTGGGTATGCCCCCCAAAGTCAAGAGCTGAGGGGTGGGGAGGCTGCACCTGCTGCACCCCAGATTGTCATGGATGGCCGTGGAGCCTGGAGCGTGGGCTACTGACTTGGCCCCTACAGCCATTCTCATTTCCCAGTCCCCACCCTGTGCCCTCCCCCTAGCTACAGACCCTTGACCTAGAGACCCCTGAGGTCAGGGTTTGGGCCCTTTTACCAGAAGCCCATAGAGCCTGTGGTGACGTGGCCACACCCCCCATGCCCTGGCCCCTCCACCCCTGGCTTAATGAATATTCACCATTTAATCATTGCTTCTGCCTGGCACGGACAGACACCCTGAGTGCAGCTCAGTGTGGCCCAGCCAGAGAAAGACAACAGCTGTTTTCTTACAGGGACATTAACTGTGAATTGTTAGCCAGATGTTGGGAGAGAGGGTTACAGGGTAACTTGGCCCTGGCCCCTGCCACCAAGGATGCTGCATGCCTCCTGGCCCCCCTGGAGCCCAGGGCTGGGTTGGGGTGGATGGCCCTGGGACTTGACACCAACCTCAGCCCCACGCGAGCTGTACCTGTGGCATCTGCTTCCACAAACGGCCACCTCCATGCTCTGCAGAAAAGCCTGGGTGCTTCCCTTCAAGCAGACTTTCTAGAATTATCACAAGTTGGGCTGGGATGCTGGGGGGTCCCCTTCCTCCCAGAGACCCTGGCAACAAGCTCCAGTCCTGCAGTTCCAGCCACCCAGCCCACCGCAGACATGGAGCAGGGCAGAGCTGGGACGTGTTCTGACCACTCAGCACTCACCCCTCCATCGCCCTGTGGTGCACCTGGCAAGGCCTGGCCAGGTGTGCCATCCAGGAGGCTGGTGGTCATGTGACACCTCTGGAGCACAGTGCTGCTGCTTGGCATCCTTGTCAATGTGACAGACAGGCAGGTTCATGGACATCAAGTGTCCCCGTCTAAATAAACCACTGCATCTGCTGTTCTCTGTGTATGTCTAGACAGGCAAATGTGTCCCCAGGATCGGTGTGGCTGGCAGTCAGCTCCACTCCCCTGTGGGCTGCAATCGGGATGCTGTCCACAAGGCCACGTGTTGTGGCCGAGACAGGCTGGGCATTGGGCAGGACTGTCTGCCTCCCAAAGGCTCTGTCCCTGTTGTGCTCAGTGGGGGTCACCTCAGGGACTCCTGTAGCTCTGGGGAGGGTGTGGGCTCCACTCTGAGGTCCCCAGGCTGGGCTAGGGAGCAGGTGCAGCCCCTGGTACAGGCCACATAGGACTGGCTAGGAAGCCATGTTCAGACTCCCGAGGTGTCAGGAGACAGGTGTGACCTGAGGACTAAGCCCCCTCCTATGCTGCCCAGAAGCAGGGAAGCCACAGCCACCACAGCCACATGTGGCCAGGCAACAGCCTTTATCTGCTGACCCTGTTGGGAACTGCATGGCATGGGGAGGTCAGGGGCTGCCAGGGTCCTGGGTGGAGGGCGGGGCTCCCTGGTGATGGATGTTCTGGGTCTTGAGGTGTCCACATCCTTGACTCAGCTTCACAGGCCACCTTGGCAAACCGAGGGTGGGGGAGGGGAGCGGGGACCTCTGACCCTGTCACCAATGAGCATGAGTCTGCATTACCTCAACATCAAAACACTTGTTACAGATAAATAACTAAAACCAACTCACCATGCCCCTGAGCATCCCCAACAGGAGCACACGGCTGTCGCAGGGACAGCTCTCTCTGTGGTGGTACCAGCCTGCAGCTGACATTGGACATGCTTGTGGGAGAAGGGCTGGGGATGCGGGCATGGTCAGGCACCAGGTTACCAATTAACCGGGCTCCACCGGCTTTCCTGTAAATAAACCAGAGGACGCGATGGAGGGGACGCTCAGGCTCCAGGACAGCAGAGGGTGCAGGTGCGGTGTGGTCTGGATGCTCCCTGAGCCACTGGACCGCTATGGCCCAGGACCTCAGCCCAGACCTAGCCATGGATGCACAGGAGGATGAGAGGCCCTGGTGGGACAACAAGCTCCAGTACCTGCTCAGCTGCATGGGGTTTGCTGTGGGGCTGGGGAACATCTGTAGGTTCCCATACCTGTGCCAGACCCATGGCGGAGGTGAGCCTGCCAGCCACATCTGGGTAGCCAAGGGGCTTGCCTTCCCCACCCCTGACCCCTGGGCAGCACCACCATCCCAGGAAACCAGACACATGGGGCCCCAGGAAGAGCCCGGCCTTGGTGTCTGAGCCCCGGGGACTTCAGGGGCCCGCACATGGGGTCCCAGGCCAGCACGCAGCTCCATTCCCAGCGGCGCTGCCCCTTGGTGTGGAGCCAGTCTCCAGGGGGCAATCACCCTGGTGTCCACGTTCATGGGGGCTGGCATATCCCAAGGCTCCTTGTGGGGTGACAGGAGCCCCAGGCTCACCAGCATCATGGATGCACCTGTGCTGCCACATGTGTGCACCAGCCAGGGGCTGCTGCCCTCAGGGCTGTCGTTGCCCAAGTGCCCCCGTTTAACGAGCAGGCCTGGGATGCCCATGCCCGACCCTCTCCAGTGAGGAACCTGGGGAGATTCCCTCAGGGGCCAGGGCCTTGGGGACACAGAGGTCAGGGGAGGGGGCCTCTCATCAGGGATGCAGGTGAGGGAGGAGCAGCCGCCCCAACGTGCTGCTATGGCACCTGTTTCCAGATGCAGCAAGCACAGCTGAACATGCCGGAACATTCTGTCTTCTTACTCCCCTTCCTCCCCAGGCTGTGCTGAGGGGCGGTCTCACCCCAGCCACTCAGCGCCCATCACCCGTCACTTGGAATTTTGTAAAGAATACCTCCACATCTTGCATGGCCGCACTCACCCTCCTCGCTCCTGGGCAGTTCCAGGGTCTTCTGAGCTGGCGGCCCTTCCTCGTCCTCATGCCAGCTCCTGTTCCAGGTGTCTGCTTGCCTGCTCCACCTGTCTACACTGGCCATGCCCACTCTGCCTCTCCACACTGGCCATGCCCACTCCACCTGTCCACACTGGCCGTACACACTCTGCCTGTCCACACTGGCCATGCCCACTCCGCCTGTCCACACTGGCCATGCCCACTCCACCTGTCCACACTGGCCGTGCCCACTCTGCCTATCCACACTGGCCATGACCACTCTGCCTGTCCACACTGGCCACTTACACACTGTCCACACTGGCTGCGCACACTCCTGTCTACACTGGCCACACACACTCTGCCTGTCCACACTGACCACACAGACAGCTTCTGAGTCTGCCCCACAGTGCCGCCTGGCTGGTTTATTCTCCCACGAGGCTGAGTATGCAGCTGGCAGCTATGCCAACCACACTCGGCCAGAACCAGGGCTGGCCGCCAGCAACACACCAGGTGCCCCAATGGGGAGCAGAGGGTGGCCATCCCCTGACCTCTGTGTCCTGGCAGGGGCCTTCCTCATCCCCTACTTCATTGCCCTGGTCTTTGAGGGGATCCTGCTCTTCCACATCGAGCTCGCCATTGGCCAGCACCTGCGCAGGGGCAGCACTGGGGTGTGGATGGCCATCTCCCCCTACCTGGGCGGCGTAGGTAGGCCACCCCCTCCTCAGCTCCCCAGGAGGACCTGCTCTGCACGTGGTGGCACCGCTCCTCCCCTGCCATGGGATGCATTGTCCTTGCTGTCCGCAGAGCTGGACTGCTTCAAGGTGTCCTCTTGGTCAGCCTGTACTACAGCACCTGGGTGCTGTGGTACTTCCTCAACTCCTTCCAGCACCCATTGCCCTGGAGCTGCTGCCCTCTGGATGGCAACAAGATGGTTGAGGGCACGGCCAGTGTGGCCAGGTGACTTCTCCTGGTCACTGGTCCTCTCTGGACCCAGGGGCCACCCAGATCCCCATCCGTTCACACACCAGGCCCTGGGCCTCATTTCCCCATCTCAGCCTCATAGGGAAGTGAGAGAGCATGGCTCGGCTGAAGGGTGGGGGCCACTCCATTGCAGGGTCAACTGTGCTGGCACCTATGGCCCTGCTGGCTCTTGGGGCAGGGTGTGCATGCCACATATGGGCTCTGCTACCTGTTCACCCCCTAACATAAGCGGAAGGGGGCAGGGGGCACCCACTGGGCAAAGGATGAGGGCCTCAGGGTCTCAGCAGTGTCGGGGCAGGGACTTTGGTCTGGGGTGTGTGGACTTGTGCACCTGCAGGAAATCCAGGTGCTGACAAGGTGGGAGTGTGGGGGAGGGGCCAACTGGAATCAGCTGTCACCTGGGGCAGAAGCGTCCAGCAGGTGTGGCACACAGGACCAAGGGGCTTCTCCTTGGAGTCTGCAGCGCTTCTAGACCATTCCATTGGTCCAGGATCCCAAGGGGGTTTCCAGGGCTGCTGACCACCACCAGGAGTCAGCTGCACACCTGGGCATGAGGCTGTCTCCCCAGACACCCAGCAGTGGGCAAATGGGGCAGTGGGTGCAAATGCCCCTGCCCAGGGGCCTCACACAGCCAAAGCCACACATGGGAGAGGGCAGGGAGCATATCCTGGTTGGAGTCAGCTCAGATCTGGTTCTAGGCCCCACCACCGAGTGCCAGCCATGCTCTGCTGTGGGCCTGATGAAGGCACAGCTTGCTGGCTGCATCACAGAACAGGGGAGCCATGTCAGCTGCAACGCCAAGCAAGCTCCCTCCTGGCACAAAGTCCTGAACGGTTCTTGGAATCTGTACAGGTCACACCTGGTTGTGGTGTGACCCAAAAGGGCCAGGGAACGTTCTGAAACAGCATCTGCTGTGTTCACATTCCAGATGCAGATTCTCCAGAATGTGCGGGTGTGGCTGGATGCAGCCACCCAGATCTTCTCTCTGTCCCTGGACTTCGGTGGACACATCGCCTTTGCCAGCTACAACCCGCCCAGGTGGGTGGCTGCCCCAGGATGCTTGGCACCCTGGCGCTGCAGTGCCAGCCAGCAAGGGCTGAGCTGGGGACGGTGCTGTGGGACCTGCTGGCCTGGGGTGGGATCCACCTGGCTTGTCCGTTCCAGGAGCTGCTGTGTGTGCCCAGCCTGACTGTGGCCTGGGGCAGGTCTGGGGCCCACAGGGTGCTGAGTGCAGCTCTGAGCCTTTCCACAAACGGTGAAGGAATAGAGCGAGGCAGTGGGGTGTGGCCCAGGCTCAGTGGGGCCCTAGGGGAAGGCCCCCATGTGAGGGTCCCAGGCTTGATGGGCGGGGGGTCCTGAATGCAGCCCCTGTGTGAGGGGCCCAGGCTCAGTGGGCAGGGGGCCCTCCCGAGGCCCTTAGTACCCCTGTGTGAGGGGCCCAGGTCAGTGGGCAGGGGGCCCTCCTGAGGCCCTGAGTGCCCCCATGTGCAGGAACAACTGTGAGAAGGATGCCGTGGTCATCTCCCTGGTGAAAAGCATGACTTCCCTGAAAGCCTCTGTTGCCATCTTCTCTGTCATGGGCTTCAAGGCCACCACGGACCACAGGCAGTGCCTGGACAGGTGAGGCCAGGCCACGCAGTGGGCAGGGGTGGAGCAGGCATGCCACCATTCCTGAGGACCCTCACTGGAAAAAGGGTCTCAGCAGATGAAACTCAGGAGTGGATGGAGCTGAGGTTGCCCTGGGGGACGTGGGCCCCGAGTCAGGGACAGAGGGGTGCCCCCTGGAACCTCTGGGGGGCTGCCACTGAACCCCGTGCGCCCGGGACCTCCAGGATCACAGGAGGCCTCTTCCGCTCTGAGATGTGCACAGTGCATGGCCCTAAGGCAGCCCCAGTACGCCGATGCCGCCCGAGCAACCCTGAGGCCCTCCGCCCGGCCGTCCAGACATGTCTCATTTGGGGTGTTGGATGGGCTGCAGCCTCTGGCATAGGGAGCCCTGCTCCCACAGAGTACGCATTCCCAAGAGGGGACTCTAGGCACCCAAGGGTCCTGCTGAACCCGTTGGCACTCAGGACGGCCCCCACATGCAGAGCCAATGGGTGGTGCCTGTGCCAACCCCACACCGCTCAGAGGGAGGAGGTAGAGGACAGGCCAGCCATGGGCAGTGCTGCTGGAGCTGGTGCCCCAGGAGCACTGAGCATGTGTGTGCTTCACGTGTGTGTGTGCCTCATGTGCGCCTGTGTGCTTCCCATGTGTGCACCTCATGTGTGCCTCATGTGTGTGTGCCTCACCTCAGCGCCACCCTCACCAGTGTTGAAGGAGCTTCTCCAGCTCCTCCACCCAGACCCCAAGGACAGGGTCCTGTCACATCTCAGCCTGACTCCCGGGGTTCCATGGAGCATAGCAAGTGGCGGACATGCTGCACCATGCAAAGATGCTTCTCTCTGTTCCAGGGCTCCCACTCCCAGGGTCTCTGCCAACACTGGGTGAGGGGACGCTGGGCCGGGGCTCCCACTCCCTGGGTCTCTGCCAGCACTGGCTGAGGGGGCTCTGGGCCAGGGCTCCCACTCCGGCGACCGTGCCCACACTGGGGGCACTGGGCTGGGTGCCTGGGGCATCAGGATGGGGCTCGTACTTCCTCCCCTGGCCACACTTGGCCCTACTCTGCGTGGCTGCGTGAGACTCTGCTTCATACAAGGCACCGACGCCCCCGCACTGAGTGTGGTCAGTGGCGCTGTCATGCCTGGCACCCACCTGACACGCAGCTTCCTCCGTGAGGCACATCACGGCCTCCTGCATTTAGGACACTGGACACGGGGCCTTCTGAGCAGCCAGACCGGCTGCCGACAGAACACAGCAAACCTGCAGAAGACATGGCACTTGAGCGACCCAGGAAGCTGACAAAGGAGGGCTGGGCTCTGCTGGACCCCCAGCCGGGAGCCTCAATGCCCAGATCAGAGCTCAGTGGACTGTGCGGGAGGGCAACAGGAGCAGCTGTGTGGACAGCGAGCCCCAAAGCCGACCTCGGGAGCTGCGCGACACCGGGTGTGGGCAGATGGGGGCTCTCAGGTCACAGGGCGGGGGTTCTCAGCCCCTGAATGCTGACCCGCGAGTTCTGAAAATGGGAGGCTGGGCCCCTCAGCTGAGCTGCAGAAGACAATGCCCCTGTGCCAGCCCGGGGCTTGCAGGATGAGGCCGCCCCTTCCCGGAGCAATAGTGCACACGGGTTCCCCGCAGGAGCAGAGACGTGGGTGGGCTGGGCCCCCAGGGTGCCATGGGCCCTGTGCCTGGACACATCTGCTGGCTCAGGCAGTGGGTGGCAGCACAGGCCCCACAGCCCCACCCTGTGTCCCCGCAAAAACATCCTGGGCCTCATTGATGAGTTCAACTTCCTGGAACAGAGCATCTACAGGGCTAGCTAGGAGGCCGTCCTCACACAGCTCAATGCCACACAGCCAGAGAGGCTGGCCCTGCTGCCCCTGAGGGTCTGCCACCTGGAGGACTTCCTGGACAAGGTAGTGCATGCAGGGCTGCAGGGCCACCCCGGGAACCCCAGGCACTGGGCCA